>NW_011888984.1:1587501-1588745 GCF_000151845.1 Pteropus vampyrus | reverse complement strand
TAGGAACTCAACCCTTCTTTATATCAATTAGCCTATGGTCAAACTGGTTTCCTCATACACCGTTTTGCTTAGAGTCACGGTTTCTCAGAACCTGACGAGGATGTTAAGTGAGGACTTACTGTATACAGACCTCCAAGGTGGGAGGAGATGGTGCAAGGACTTTCTCACAGTGCCAGCGACATAGCAAGTGTCTAATAATTGAAGTCGGCATTATTGTTTTAATAGTATTAATTATTACTATCACCATTATTATGTTTGAAATTGATTTCTATTTTAACTTGAACGATATCAACTTCTTGCTTCATTTGGTTCATCGGTCTTTTATTCCAAATTTACTCGGTTCTGGGTATTGGTGGTCAGGAAGAAAAGGCCTTGTGATAGGTGAGGAGCGGGGTGGTCCGTGGCCTTACCCCACCCCAGTTTGTCCTCTTTCCCATTTGCAGCCTCAGGAAGGGTTTGATCAAGGAGTTAGGGGAGCCAAAGAAAGGTAGGAGAGAGAGGTTTATTTCAAAGATAACAGAGGTGATTTCATGTCAAGAGTTTATTTCCCATCATATCCTAACTGCCTCATCAGAATACCCTGAGTTCCCTAGCCTTGAACCCACAGTGACCCCTATTTGCCCTCCCCCACCAGACGCTGTGGTCAGCAGTGGACGAGTGGAAAAGTCCCCGCATGAACAAGAGATTAAATTCTTTGCCAAGGTCAGAGGTGGGCTCAGAAGCTGGAGGGGGCTGGAGACTGGATGGGCTCTCATCATCCTTTACCCAGTCTCCCTCTTCTCTTCCCCACTCCACCCCCAGATCCTGCTCCCTCTGATCAAGCAGTACTTCACCAACCACTGCCTGTATTTCCTGTCCACACCTGCCAAAGTGCTGGGCAGTGGTGGCCACGCCTCCAACAAGGAGAAGGAAATGATCACCAGGTGGGCTGCCCTGTGCTCTCTGACCCAGCCCCTTGACCTCACAGCATTGAATTCCTGGACCTTTTACTCTCAACCTTGAACCTTAGGGGTTCTGTCCCTGGGTACTGGGCACTGACCACTCTACCCGCAGAGGTGATTAAAGGGCTGGGGTGACCAACCGTCCTGGTGTGCCCAGGACTGAGGGGTTTCCCAGGACACAGGACTTTCAGGCAAACTGGGACGAACCGGTTGCCCTGTCAGAAAGGCAGACCAGCCTCCCCACCCCACAACGTGCCAGTTATTGCCCCGTGACTTTCGAGCTTGCTCATCCCTCTGCCCCTC
>NW_011888984.1:1580147-1586939 GCF_000151845.1 Pteropus vampyrus | reverse complement strand
GTATTCTCCTTCTGGACCTGACATGGGCTGGGTAGTTCTGAGGACAGGGCAGAGACTGGGCCAGTCTTGGGACTTGCCCTCCTCGAGCTCCCAGGCTGGCGGGGGAAACAGACTCATCGCCAGACAGCGATGGCCTGAGGGGTCAGGGCTGGAATTGGGGAGGGTCAGGCAGAGGGGTCAAGGCCTGGACGGGGAAAGAAGAGGGCCTTTGGGAGTCCGGGCAGGGTGGGGTGGATGTGGGCAGAGATCAGTCGGGGCGGATGTAGAGAGAGGTACTGTCCTTTAGCCCTTCCTTCATCTTGTCCTGTCTTCTTCCCTCAGGGACGGATGCCCCAGCTGTGGTCAACTGTCTTCACATCCTGGCACGCTCCCTGGATGCCAGGTAGGGCTACAGGTCATAGTTCCCACTCCTAGACTCTCTGAAATCTAGACTCCCAGATTCTAGAACTGGGGTGCCCCCACTTCCTTCCTAGGACGGTGATGAAGTCAGGCCCTGAGATTGTGAAGGCTGGCCTTCGTTCCTTCTTTGAGAGTGCCTCAGAGGACATCGAGAAGATGGTGGAGAACCTGCGGCTAGGCAAAGTGTCACAGGCACGCACGCAAGTGAAGGGTGTGGGCCAGAACCTCACCTACACCACCGTGGCCCTGCTGCCTGTCCTCACCACCCTCTTCCAGCACATCGCCCAGCACCAGTTTGGAGATGATGTCATCTGTAAGGGCTCCTGACGCTGAGGGCAGGGGTTAGGGATCCAGTTCAGCCACCACCACCCATTCCTGTGTATCTGATAGAATCCTCAGGTGTTTAAATGTGTATTTATTGGGTGGGTTTACTGCTGTAAGCAAAGTGTGCATTCGGTAAATTAATAGGTGATAGAATGAATTTATTAGGATGTGAGTTCAGCAGCTCTATTAAAAGACCTTAAATCACCATAGCTCAAGCAAGATAGAAGTGTATTTCCTTCGCATGTAACAATCTACTTGTACGTGGATCATAACGTTAGGATCCCAGGTTCCCTCCATCTTGTTGCTCTGCCATCTCTGAAGTATTGCCTTTATCTATATGGTCCGAGATGGCACACCATTACGTCCTCATTCTAGCCAGCAGGAAAGGGGAAAAAGCAAAGAGGGGGGCCCCTCCGTTCTTTTTAAAGAACAACCTAAAAGTGGTCCGCATCACTTCTGCTTAAATCCATCCCATGGGCCAGAACTTAGAACGTGGCCCCGTGCTGCTGCAGGGAGGCTGGGAATTAGCCTTTATCTTGGGAGGTCGCGTGAGATCTATTACTAGGAAGAAGAGAAGAATGAAAGAAGGTAAGAGCCTTCTGGAAGTCAGTCAGCAGTGTCTGCCATATTTATCCAACCAAATGGCACCTGTGGTCCGTGACCTTGCCTGGGATCTCGTGACAGAGGTCACACAATGTGTAACGTGGCGTCGCTAAAGAGACACAGGCAAGGTGAAACACCCAGTGCATGTCATGACATGCGGTGTTCGAAAGAGCAGGAAGGGCTGGAGGCAGAGGCGCTCAGAAGCTGTTCAGCGTGAGGCTCAAGGCCCTGGCCTGGGGACCTGGGGACAGTGGGGCCTCCATGAGACAGATTGGAAGAAGTAACAAGTTTGTGGGAGAAGTAACAGTTTGGGACTCAGTGGTTGTGAGGGGCCCAGGGGACGCCCGGGGGAGGCGACCAGGATGGTCTGCAGGGCCGATGGGCTGTGGGGACGGCGGGGAGAGTGGGGCCATGTCTCAGCTCGCCGTCTGTTGGAAATTAAAACCTAGTGATAAAAGTAAGAAAGGCAGCGCTCCGACGGGTGCTCCTCTCACCCCAACATTTTATTTTGAAAATTTAAAAACATACGGAAAAGTTGAAGGAAGAGAATTATTATGAATTTGCCCCATTTGCTTTACCTTTCACTTTATGGGTAAAAGGATCTGCAAACTTTTTTGTTAAACTTTTGAATCTGACTTCCACACATAGCGACATCTCGTCCCTAAATATTCAGCCTGCGTCTCCTAGAATAAGAACCTTCTCTCACGTAAACGCCGTGTTGATCTCTCTCCTATTTAAGTTTCCCTATTACCCTCAAAATGTCTTTGAATTTTTTTAAGAGTCGGAATCCAGCGAAGTTTCTCTCGTGGCTCCGTAGGCTCTTTTCAGTCTAGAACAGCTCCCCTGCCCTCCCTTTGCCTCGTGACTCTTGCGAAGTTGATGAGGTTCTTATCCTGGCCCCCTGGGGAGTGGGTGGCCAACCTAAAGTTGTAGTCAGGATTGCACGTTCGTTGGCAGTTTTCCAGAGAGTGTCCATCACTATCATAGAAAAGACCATGACTCCCCTCTGAGGAGAGAACAAAACTAGCCTCTACTGAGTGCCTGCTGGGTACCTTGTTTTAATTGCTTTCCAAGTATTGACTCGTTTGATCTTCACAACAACCTTCATGAAGAAGATACTATAATTATCCCCATCTTACAGATAAGAAAACTGAAGCCAAGAGCATGGTATTTGCTCGAATCTCAAAACTCGTAAATGGCAGGCTGGCTTTACAGCCCCTGCTCTTACCCACCACTTGGAGACAAGGGAGAGGGGTGGGGAGACTGGTATGGTAGGTGCATCCCCGACCCTCACACCCAGCCTCGCCCCGCTCTCTCCTTCAGTGGATGACGTCCAGGTCTCGTGCTACCGAACGCTGTGCAGTATCTACTCTCTAGGAACGACCAGGAACTCTTATGTGGAAAAGTAAGGAGGGAGAGCCATAGTTTGGGACTGTGGGGGCTCAAGGACGGGAGGGCACAGGAGAAGATGGTGGGGTGAAAAGCAGGGGAGATGTTCAGAGTCTTCAACAGCAGACACGCGCACGGTGGCAGCTGCAGTTCCCCAGGGTGGCCACGTGAGGGAACTCGGGGGAAGGCCAGCGAAGGAAGCCGAGGCCACCAGCTGGGGCAGGGGCAGGGGCAGGCAGGCGGGCACAGGGACCAGGTGGTTTTCCGCTGGAGAATAAGCTTGCCCTAGCAGGGGGCCCAAGAAACAAAGGTGGCACACAGGAACCACTGCACGCTGGGGACACTGGGGCAGGCCCTGGCAGTGCCCACGTGGGCCCTCCTGAGGCGGAATCACCTGTGGAGCAAGAGGGCACTCAGGGAGCCCGGTGCCAACCGCCGAGTGGCGGATCTGCTCTAAAAGGTGCTGGGGAGCTGGGCCCCAGGTCCGTGGAAGCTGGGCTGGGCCCCAGGTGTGGGTGGGGGTTACCTGGCAGCTGAGGAGCCCCCTTTTTTAGGCTGCGGCCAGCGCTTGGGGAGTGCCTGGCCCGCCTGGCAGCGGCCATGCCGGTCGCGTTCCTGGAGCCTCAGCTGAATGAGTACAACGCCTGCTCGGTGTACACCACCAAGTCTCCCCGGGAGCGGGCCAGTAAGTTGTGTGGGCTGGGGCAGTTGTTGGCGTTCTGTTCCACTCAGCACGGGGCCGGGTGAAAGCCCACTGTGGGGGGGCGGTATGGCCCAGTCTGGGCTCTGAGGGGCTGAGGATCGGGGGTGCTCCGGATTGGGAAATCCCAGAGTTTGTGAGGGCCCTGGTTTGTGGTATGGACACTGAGGTCCGGGGGTGATGGGTTGGCATGCCCTGACCCTTCTCTGCTCCCCAGTCCTAGGGCTCCCCAACAGCGTGGAAGAGATGTGTCCCGACATCCCAATGCTGGAGCGGCTCATGGCAGACATCAGGGGGCTGGCCGAGTCGGGGGCCCGCTACACGGAGATGCCACATGTCATCGAGATCACTCTGCCCATGCTGTGCAGCTATCTGCCCCGCTGGTGGGAGCGCGGACCTGAGATGCCCCCACCCGCCCTGCCCGCTGGGGCCCCCCCGCCCTGCACAGCTGTCACCTCTGACCACCTCAACTCCCTGCTGGGGAACATCCTGCGAATCATCGTCAACAACCTGGGCATCGATGAGGCCTCGTGGATGAAGCGGCTCGCTGGTGCGTCCGGGAGGCATTGACTCTGAGGGCCAGGGCCCCTCGATCTGATGGTCTGAGCGGGAGATGCTGGCTTCCATGGTCTCCTGGAAGTTCGGGGGTCGGGGTCTAGGTTGTCTCACAGTAAAAGGCCAGGGGTCATAGTGAGAGGTCAGAATCTCAGACTCAGAGGGTCTGGGGTGGATGGATGGGTCTGGGAAGTCCTCCAAGCTGGATTCTGAATTTCTGGAACTTTGGAACCTTAAGTCGGGGGTAAGGAGCTGGGTCAGAAGCCTGGGTTCCTTAGACAAAGAGACAGAGGATGAGGTCAAGGTCCCTGATACGAAAGGGATTATAGATCAGAGATCAAGAAATGAGTCTTTAAAGGGTTGAGATTCCTGGTTCAGAAGTTCTGTGTTAAAAATTGGGTCAAACTAGAGATCAGGGCTGGGATCGGAGGCCAGGGTCAGGGGTCAGAGGCTGGGGCAAGAAGCCAGAGGTCATAGTCAGAAATCATGTAGTGAGGGAAGAGTCTGGGTTTGAGCCAGCTCAGAGGTTACAGACTGGGGTGAGAGGTCATGAGCTAGGGTAAGATATTAAATTAGGATTCACTTGTTGGGGCCAGAGGTCAGGGACTTGTGTCAGACTAGGGTCACAGGTTTAGGTCAGGTTCGGGGGCTATGTCAGAGGTTAGGGCCCAAGATCAGGAGTGAGACTGGAGGTAGTGCTGGCGTCAGAGGCCATGGTCATGCCAGGGTCCATGATAGCTGCTGGGATGGGACGGGAGCAGAGAGGTCAGAGGTGAGATCAGAGGTTACAGGTCAGATGCTGGAGTCAGAGGCCAGCCAGCAGTGAGTGCCCCCCGTTTGCTCCTGCAGTGTTTGCCCAGCCTATTGTGAGCCGGGCCCGGCCCGAGCTCCTGCACTCACACTTCATCCCGACCATCGGGCGGCTGTGCAAGCGGGCGGGGAAGGTGGTGGCCGAGGAGGAGCAGCTGCGCCTGGAGGCTAAGGCGGAAGCTGAGGAGGGGGAGATCCTGGTGCGGGATGAGTTCTCTGTGCTCTGCCGGGACCTGTACGCTCTCTATCCACTGCTCATCCGCTACGTGGACAACAACAGGTCAGCATGTCCCCAGCCGTCCCCGCATACACACTGCGGCCTGACCTCCGGCTTCCCTGAACCCCATCTGACCCCTCGCCTTCTGGCTTGTTATAAACTTCTTACAGTTCTCACTTAACCATCTTCCCATTGTCCCCATTGCGTTTGACCCCCAAGAATCCAGCCCGCTGCTGTTTGCTCCCCTCCTGTCCCTTGCACTTCCCGAACCTGAGCCCCTGAGTGGTTGCCGCGTCAACAGGAAGGAGCCTGCTTCTCCTTCCAGCACTGGGTCTCCAGGCTTGGGTTGATGGGGGGTGTCTGAAACTTGTGCAGTGAAGCCCAATCGTCAGGCCTTCCTCCAATGTCAGGAGAGGAAAAGAAGATAGTGCAGATGTGACCAGCCTCATTTTCCCCGGAAACATAGGTCTTTAATAAAAGGGCAAGTGCGGGTTTCAACCAATTGCTAACATCTCCCCAAATCAGAAGCGTTGTTTAAAGAATATTGGCTCCTGGGTGCAGCCTAATCCAGGGATAGCAAATAAGTTTCAATTCCAAGTTCCATCCTGGCTGAAAAAAGATTTTAAGGTTGTCCCAGGGCTTCGTGAAAAACAGTGCTCCAATCCATGAGCCACGTCTGTCAGGAAGCAGAAATGGGAAGTGGCGGCATGCATGCTGGACACCTACTTGCACATCTATCTTTGTGCTCACCAGAGGGTACTGCTGTAGGGTAGATTCCTAGGAGTGGGATGCTGGGTCGAAGAGTTTGAACAAGGAAACTGTGGTATATTTACACAGTGGAATACTACACAGCAACGTTACCACACAGCAATGAAAATGCACAACGTGGCATGCAGCACACATCAATGCGGATGAATCTCACAAGCATCATGTTAAATGAAAGAAGCCAGGAAAATAAGAAATAGAATACATGTTGTATCATCTATTTATGTAACATTCAAAGACAGACAAAAATAATTCACGGTCCATGGGTCAAGACAAGGGTCATTTTTCAAGAGGAAGGAAGGGGGAGTGGCTGGGAGGGGCACTAGGGCGGTAGTGGGAACTGGAAGTACTCTATTTCTTGACTTGGGTAGTGGTTACACAGTGTATTCATTTGGTGATAATTCATCAAGTTGACAGTTCATATGTATGTTGTACTTCAATAGAAAGGTTAAAGAAAAGAAAATTTAAAGGAATGGTCATTCAAAATTTTTAAATCATCCGAATGGCCAGATGACCATGGAAAACTCCTGCCTCCCATTGCAGTCTACTGGTCCCCTCGATCCCTTTCCCTGAGATCTCTGTTGTCCCCTCTCCTGTGTGTCCCACCCCCATGCCTCACCAGCCCCTTTCCCACCCCCCAGGGCCCACTGGCTGACAGAGCCTGACCCCAGTGCCGAGGAGCTGTTCAGGATGGTGGGCGAGATCTTCATCTACTGGTCCAAGTCCCACGTGAGTCCCCCCGTCTCCACCCTCTTCGCCTTACCCAAGAAGCTGCTGCCCTGAGACACCCTTCCCTCCCCGCCACGGCCGTCTGAACCCCGACACACACTGCCTCCCCTACCAGAACTTTAAGCGTGAGGAGCAGAACTTCGTGGTCCAGAATGAGATCAACAACATGTCGTTTCTGACTGCAGACAACAAGAGCAAAATGGCCAAGGTGGGTGCTTTGCTCTGGGAGGTGGACTGAGCGGGGAGGGAGGGAGGGAACACCCCCCAGGGCTTCCTACGCACCCCTCCAGCTGCCCCATCC
>NW_011888984.1:1549534-1578917 GCF_000151845.1 Pteropus vampyrus | reverse complement strand
ATCCGGAAGGTGTGGGGTAGAAGCTGGAAATTTGGGATAGGGCATGGGTCTGGGAGGGTCGGGGCTGGGGGTCTGAAGTGAAAGATCCGCAAAGTATAGGGTGGAAACTGAAGCAGACCCTGAGATCGGGGAGGGGCTGCCTGGTATCCAGGCAGGGGGCTGGAGTGTGGAGTGGGGCTGGAGCATGGGGCCAGGCTGGGACTCAGCCTAGTACTGAGCCCCATGTCCCCACAGTCAGGTGGCTCAGACCAGGAACGCACGAAGAAGAAGCGCCGAGGGGACCGGTACTCTGTGCAGACGTCGCTGATTGTGGCCACACTCAAGAAGATGCTGCCCATTGGCCTGAACATGTGTGCACCCACTGACCAGGACCTCATCACGCTGGCCAAGACTCGCTATGCCCTGGTGCCTGCCCGGCCCCCTTCTGGAAACCTGCCAGGATCCCACTCAGCACCCCACAAGCCCCCGAGGCCCTGCTGAACCCCAGGATCCCACTGGGAGCCCCCCTTAAAACCCTACTGAATCCTCCAGGACCTGAGGGTTCACGGGGCCCCTAGGATGCCCTGAGCTTTCCCCCAAGATGCTGAGGACCTTACTCGGGGTACTGCCAGAGCCCTAGGACTTAAGGACCTTCCCTGAAACCCAGAAATGCCACTAAGACCCCAGGACCCAAGGACCAGGTTGAGGCTTCAGGGATACTCAACTGAACACCCTCCCCCAGAACTATGCCAACCAAACCCATTAGGACTCTGAGCAGACTCCTGAGATACCATTAGCACCCCTGAAACTCTGAGCCTTCTACCAAGACCTCCCCAAACTTATTGGGACCCACTGAGCCCCTTATGACTCCACTGGTCCTCCCCTGAACCTCTGGGTCCCCACTGAGCCCTCCAGCTCACCATCTCTTTCCCTCAGGGCCCTGCTAGCCCCTTCCTCTGGACTCTGTTGACATCCAACTGAGCCTCCCAAGACTCTCAGGGGCCCAGTGAGCACCCTGTAACCCTAAGTAGCCCCACAAAATTCTAATGGCCCCTTCTCCAGGTCCACACCTAATCCTCTGAGGTCATAGCAATCCTGGGGATCAATTGACCCTGCCCCCAGACTCTGTTAAACCCTCTGGGACCCCAAGGAGGCCTCCAGGACCCTACTTATCCCTTGTATGGGATAACAACCCCCGATCCTTTTCAGCCTCAGAGACTCTAAGAAACCCTCCCAGTATCCTGCCTGAGACCCCCTAGAAACCTCCTCCCAGGACCCTGCTATGCACCCTGACAACCTACTAACCGCCCCCCGCCGGGGGCCCTGAAGACCACTGACTTCTCCCCTTGTATCACAAGCACCTCCTCTCCTAGAATCCTAAAGGCTCCTTCCTTCAGGACCTCAAGCTCCTCTCAGGACCTGTTGGGTCCTGCCAAGACCTCAAAGAGCCCTCCAGGGCCCCTTTGACCCTTTGACCCTTCCATTTGGTCCTGGCGGGCCCCCATCTCCTGGGACCTCAAGGAACCCCCACCCTGCTGACTCTCGCTTTGGCCTCCATGTCAACTCCATGACCTCTGCTGACCTGCCATCTCCCTTATAACCCCCCTCACCCCTCTGATCTTCCAGAACTCCCTGCCCATTTCCCGCTGACTCGAAGCCCAACTCTGACCCTCCTCTGACTTTTGGTAATCCCTCTGTGGCCTTATTTGACCTTTGAGGATGTCCTCGTGTCACCCCCACCTCCTCTCACAGCCCCACGAGGCCCCTCTAATCCTTACCGTCTCTTCAAGGTGCTTCTGTGGCCTCTAAGACCCCTCACCCCCTAACCACTCCTGACTTTCAAATCCTTTGGTTTCTCTCAGATCCTCCCCACACAAACCTCTCACCAGCTGCTGGGGTGACAGGCCTAGGAATGAAAGGGTTGCGGGTCAAGGAGGATACTGGGTCCTCCAAAGTGACCCAGCTTGGTCATGTTTCCCCAGAAAGACACAGATGAGGAAGTCCGGGAATTTTTGCAAAACAACCTTCACCTTCAGGGAAAGGTACGCCTCCTTAATCTGCATCTGGGCACGTCAGGATAATAGCAACAATAATAGGCAACGTTTGAGCACTTACTATCTACCAGGCATCGAAAGAAGCACCTTACTTGTACTCCTTATCAAATTGTGACAGCATCGAAAGAGGGGCGGGACAGCCGGAGAAGGGAGCGGGCAGAGGAGAGGCCCTCACGCCAGCCGGCTGTTCTTTCTCCTCTCAGGTTGAAGGCTCCCCTTCTCTGCGCTGGCAGATGGCCCTGTACCGGGGCCTACCGGGCCGCGAGGAGGACGCCGACGACCCGGAGAAGATCGTGCGCAGAGTCCAGGAGGTGTCTGCGGTGCTCTACCATCTGGAGCAGGTGGGCGGGGCGGAGGAGGTCTTACTGCCGAGTGGCCGAAGCTTGGGTCTTTGGGCGGGGCAAGAGGCGGGCCTTGGGGCTGTGGGTGGGGCCTGGGTGGGGCTTTGAGTTTAAATCGAGGCTTAGATCGGAAACTTGGATTGGGGGCACGACCTGGTGCTCAACCTTGGGCCAGGGACAGAACTCTGGGTCCGGGAATGCGGCCGGGTAGAGACTCCTTGACTCTGTGGGCAGGACCTGGGGGGGAGGGGGGCTTGGGCTTGGGGCGGGGCCTTGGCCTGTGGGCGGGACAAAGGGGAGAAATTTTGGTTTGGAAGTAAAGTCCAGGTCAGATTTTGACTTTATTGGTGGAGCTAAGGTGTTCCTTTGGCCCTGTGAGTCGGCCCGAATTTGGACTGGGGCACAGACGTCAGTTTCACTTGGAGCTAGAAGTGGGGATCGGGCGAGGGGCAGAGTGTAAGGACATGACAGATTGTCTCGCCCCCAGATCGAGCACCCTTACAAGTCTAAGAAGGCTGTGTGGCACAAGCTCTTGTCCAAGCAGCGCCGAAGGGCGGTCGTTGCCTGTTTCCGCATGACCCCCCTGTACAACCTGCCCACGTAAGACCCCCAGGGAGGAGGAGAGCTAACGGGGCCGTGGGAAAGGAGTGGCTGAGGAGGCAGGAGGATGGACTGCCCACCCGATGAGGTCCTGAGGAATGGTCGCGGGAGGCAGATGCGTGGGAAGTCAGAGGCGATGTGGAGGGGAGAAGGTCCCACTTCGCCCCACACCCTCCCCTTGCAGGCACCGGGCATGTAACATGTTCCTGGAGAGCTACAAGGCCACATGGATCCTGACTGAAGACCACAGTTTTGAGGACCGCATGATAGATGACCTTTCAGTGAGCTGGGGCCTGCCTGGGAATGTGGGGGCAGAGAGGGCTAGGGCCGGGGGGCGAGGCTGCCCATTGCACACCTCCAGGGGCCATCCTTCGCATCGAGGGGTATGGGAAAGGCGTCCCCTGGCTTGGGCAGAAGTAAGGGAGGGTGCAAGATGTGAGGGAAGAGAAAAACATCCAGCCCAGAAGGGCGTTTTGGGAGACAGGAGGGGACTCCAGAAGCCCCTCCCCTAAGTCCCACCCCTCCCCCCAGAAAGCAGGGGAGCAGGAGGAGGAAGAGGAAGAGGTGGAGGAGAAGAAGCCAGACCCCCTGCACCAGCTCGTCCTGCACTTCAGCCGCACAGCCTTGACTGAAAAGAGGTGAGGACCCTTCTTCCGTCTCTGTAAGGAACCCTCTACCTCCCTGCCCCATCAACCTCTCTGTTCCTCAAGAGAAATCCTCTGTGTCCTAGGGGAGCTCCACGGCTGATCTTTCAATGTCACTTTACTAGGACAGTCAGGGCCACCATGTACCGTTGGGCAGCTGAGCACTTGACAAGGCCATCTCTTCTGAAAGGGTCACATCACAGGCAATATTGATTTGAGTTTTTCTAGAAGAAAATGTCTTGCTCAAACAATATCAGTATATTAGAGGAAAAAATCGGTTTATTATGACAAATTTTCAACAGATGGAAGTGAAGAAGGGGGCCTTTTTCTAATTCACACAGTCTTCATATGGGCTAATGGTGGTCCTGGGAATAGATGACACTAATAAGGGTGCTGCTACTGATGATGGTGATAATAACGGGACATTTAGCAAGAGTTTATGTGTCAGGCACAATGCTAAACACTTAACATCCGTATTCTCTCAATCCTCACACTGTGAGAGAGATACTTTTACCAACTCCTTTCTGTGGATGAAGAAATGGACGCACAGGGATTTATTTTTCTCATATAATGTGAAGTCGGGAGGTAGAAAGTCCAGGCCTGGGCAGTGACACACAGTGACAGTCACAGGGTCCTTCAGGCTGACAGACTTGTTCGGGCTTTCTGCACTGTTGTTCTGAGCTTTTGCCTTGTGATCACAAGATGGATGCTGAACTTCCAGACATGACCGCATGCCAGGCAGAAAGAAGAGGAGAGGCTTTTTTTCTCTAAGCAAGATCAAGATCTTTTTATCCAAGATGAGAAGCCCTCTTTGCTGGGCTTCTGCACATATCTCGGGCCAGAATTTTGACATCAGGCTACCGGGGAGGCTGGGAAGCTAAGTGTCCTGTTTTCCATCCTCTGGGAAAGCAGTGACTCTGGAGTTAGACTATCCAGGTTTGAATTCTGGTACAAGCTGTGTAACGTTAGCTCAGAAGGTTCTTTGTGCCTCAGTTTTCTCACTGGTAAAATGGAGCTAGAAATATACGTGCCTAATAGGATTTCTGTGAGGATTAATGTGTTAATATATATGAAGCACTCAGAACAGGGACTAACATGGGATAAATATTTAATAGGTCTTGGGTATTACTTCTACTACTACTACTACTACTACTACTATTATTATTATTATTATTATTATTATTATTATTGAAGAGACCCAAGGACAAGGTGGTTGGTTATAGTTGTCAAGTGAGCCATCAGGTGGTAAGATGGACCCAGAAACTCCAGGCTTCCATCACGCCATTTTAGCAATCCCAGTGGAAAGGGAGCGCCTCCACCAATAGTTCCAGCAAAGCTCCCAAAATGAGTTCCACTGGACCAGCCAGACCACATGACCGTTTCTGACCTGTTATTGTGGCTGAACAGATAGAAAGTGCTGCTTGGCTCGGCCTTGACCACAGGCCCACTCTGGCCATGGACAGTCTACTCCGCGTGAACCACACAGCCTGAGCGTGGGGCGGGGTGGCTTTCCAAAGGAAAACTGGAAGCTGCTATAAGATGGGGGTCCTCTCTCCTGGGTTCTGACAATCTCCCCAATTACTTCCTCAGCAAACTGGATGAGGATTTCCTGTATATGGCATATGCGGATATCATGGCAAAGGTGAGACCCTGCCCCCATCCAGGGCAGGTCCCCTTTTCCCCAGCTGCCATGCCTGCCCACTGAAAGGGCTGGGGGTGAACTGGGGTATCTCCTCTGTTCCCCATCACCCCTAACTGATGCTCTATCCCCAGAGCTGCCACCTGGAGGAGGGAGCGGAGAACAGTGAAGCTGAAGAAGAGGCTGAGGTTTCTTTCGAGGTAGGTGGGATCACGAGGTCCTGGAGGAAAGGGATGGGGGACCCTGATTTTGGTCATCCCCTTTCATTCACTAAGTGTAAACAGATCATAGCTGGCTGCTTTGTGATGTTGGGGACACTGCAGTTACCAGTTTATGCATCAGACAGTAACAGCACAGAGTACTCGTGGTGGCGATGAAGGAAGCTCAGGCAGAGTGGTCAGGGCTAGGATAGGGGGACATAGGCAGCGGGGCCAGGGCTGGGGAAGCCAGAGAAGCTCAGGGAGCTATGAGGGAAGTTCAGGTAGCCCAGGTAAGGCTCCTGACCCAGCCAGGGGGGCAGTGTGTCAGGAGGGCTTCTCAGAGGAGGGGATGTCTGAGCAGGACGAAAGGAATCGAAGAAAAGGAGGAAGACATTCCAGGTAGGGGATACAGCACTTGCAAAGGCCAAGCAGGGAGAAAGAGCTAGTAGACATACAACATGTCCATTCATCGTTAAGTCGATCAGCAAGCATTTCCCCGAATCTCTTAACTTCTTTCGTAGCAGGGGTCCTTTTGATATCTGGTGAAGCTGTTCTCAGAATCATGTTTTTAAATGTAGAACATGAATTCATAACATTGGAAATAAGCATATTAAAACTTAGTGGGGATCACTTTGTAAATTTTATAAATGTCTAACCATTATGCTGTACACCCCAAACTAAAATAAAACAATAGTGGATGTCAAAACATAGCTATCAAAATATTATTTAAAATTTTTTGATACGGTAATATCTGTACTTCTTTATTAATCTGTCAAATAACAAGATCTAACAGTGGGTCCAATAGCTACTGTAATTGATAAGTAGTGATGAATATAAGTGGAATTTTGAGATACCTATAAACATGTGACATGGAAATATCTGTGATCCTTATTGGTGACACAACCATGAGTTCCGATAATTTTGCTATGATTTATGGCCTCATCTATAATGGGAGAAAATGCTACATTTCAGAGGGTGGTAAACATAAAAATATCACTGTTTTCCTCATTTAAGTTCACATACGGCCTGGATTTTATCCATCGACCTCTTGGAGGTCTGTGGGCCCAGATTAAGATTGCACCATGCCCAGCCCTGCACTAGGTATAAGAGGCAAATCACAGACTTCAGTCCCAAGGGCTAGAGGGGGCTCACAGCTGAAAGAATGAACCAGCAGATGTGGCTGGAGCAGGAACACAGGGAAGAAGGACGAGTCTGTGAGGGGAAAGGCTGGGCTGGAGAGTCTGGACTCACTCAGCCCCGCGGGCCTGGCTCTACCCCAGGAGAAAGAGATGGAGAAGCAGAGGCTCCTGTACCAGCAGGCGCGGCTGCACAACCGGGGGGCTGCAGAGATGGTGCTCCAGATGATCAGTGCCTGCAAAGGTGTCCTCCACATGCATCCGGCTCCTCCTGAGCACACTCATCCTGTCTTCACTCTCCCTAACCCATCCGTTTCCTGTGGACCCAGTGTGCTATGCTGCCACTCCCCCCTGCATGCCTATGGTTTGCACACACACCCCAGCCCTTGCATGTTCCACTTGCCTTGCGATTTCTCATGCATCCTTCAGTCACGATCTCCCTTGCACACTCCTTCACCCGCTTCTCTCACATCTCCTGGAAGGCTGTTTTCTGATGGGTGGAGAATACTGCTCCCAAACTGAGCAGACCATCTTTTGTCCATCTCCAGGAGAGACTGGCGCCATGGTGTCCTCCACCCTGAAGCTGGGCATCTCCATCTTAAATGGGGGCAATGCTGATGTGCAGCAGGTAACAGAAGGGACTAGGGAGGGGCACCAAAAAAGGTGGGAGGTTCCTGTGTGACTCCCAGTTCTTCCTCCTCTCCCGCCTCCTCTGCAGAAAATGTTGGATTATCTGAAGGACAAGAAGGAAGTTGGCTTCTTCCAGAGTATCCAGGCGCTGATGCAGACATGCAGGTAGGCTCTAGTGCATACCTTTTAGTGAAGCCGTTTGGTGTGGCTGTGCCCCCACCCCTGGTACCACTTCCAGTTCCAGTTCCGCTCTTGGTTCCGGGAACAGAGACCCACTCAGACCAGCTCAATGATAAGGAGTTTATAATAAGAATTCACATGCAACAATAAGGGAGGTAAAAGGCCACTGCTTCAAGAATGAGTTATATTATGGATCCAGGCATCTGGAATCAGAAGTGGTTGAAAATTCAAGAGGCACCTGCCCCAGGAGATCTGGGCTCTCTCTGATGACCCCTATTAATGTGACTCTACAACTGTCTGCCTCCGTGCTCCTCTTGCTGTCGACCGACTTTCTCTACCGCTCTGAACGAAGCGTTTGCTAATCGATGATTTCCGTATCCTCCCGATTTCAATGTGTACATATTTCATCCTCGCCCCACATTACTTCATAGCTGCAGAGCTTCTGCCCACTCTTAGTTTCTGCTTCCTCTTCCTCTCTGCTCATTCATGGTTTACCATGGCTCTCCACCTTCCCCTGTGGGGCGCTGCAGGGCTCTGGAAGAAAGAAGGGCAGAGGCCTCCGCACATCTCCCTGTCTCTCCTTTCTTTCCCTCAGCGTCCTGGATCTCAATGCATTCGAGAGACAGAACAAGGCAGAGGGGCTGGGCATGGTGAACGAGGATGGAACTGGTGAGGCCCTCTCTTGGGCTTCCCTCTCCCTGGGATATCCTCTTCCTTCAGGATCCGCCCCCTCCCCCGACACTGCTCAGAGCTCCCTTTCTCCAAGGCACCCCCCTCCCCAAGAGCATCCCCAGGTCTCCCCCTCCCCTGCCCCATGCAGTGGTCCCCAGTCCTGCCCTCTGCCCCATTCCTCCAGGGTCTTCCTCCCCGTGGTCCCCTCCCTTGGGCGTGTTTTCATCCTGGGTTCTCCTATCCATCATCACTCGGACTCCACCCTTCACATACCCCCAAACCCCCGCCCTGGTTGCTGTTCTCTCATTAATGTCCCTAATCCGGGTTAATCGAGTCTCCTCTTTGCCGTGTTGTGACGTGTCTAACCTTTCTGCCCTGATCCTCGCCTCCTGCCTCTCCACCTCTACCTGTCCATCTCCCTCTCATCCTTCTTCGTTCTTTCCCAATGCTTTTACTATCATTTCTCATTCTTTTCGTGGCTTCCTTCTGTCTCCTTATTGCTGTCTTTCACTCTTGTTTCTTTTTCCATGTCTGTCTTCGTCCCTGATCGTGCGTCACTGTGTGTTTTTCTGTGTCTGTCTCCTTCTGTCTCTCTTTTCCCTCTTTTCTCCTGCTTCCTCCTCCCATCCTGTTGGCTGCCCCAGTCATCAACCGCCAGAACGGTAATTCCCCCACCCATTCCCCTTGCTGTGCTACGCTGCCACGCCCCCCTTCTAATCCCTACCGCCCCCTCCACCTGGGGGCTGAGGATCTGGGACATCCAGGGAGGGAGGAACCCTTCAGTGGGTCACTGTGTCGGCGGGCGGAAAGTCTTGAAGTCAGGGTCCAGAGTCCAAGATTCGAGTCCCAGATTAGCCACTAGCAACACCTGGGACTATGAACGAGTCAGTTACGTTCTGTTGGCTTCAGTTTTCTCATATGTAAAGTAGAAGCTAGAGAAGATGGCAGAGATCCCTTTCCAGATGGATGTGCTCGGACTTCCGGACCCAGATTCGCAGTCCCGGGGTGGGGTTTTCCCACTCCCATCTGCCCTGCTCTCTGAAGCACGACCCGGATTGGTCGGGTCAGCGGTTCCCATCAGTCAACTGAATTGTTTGGCCCCAGCTTCCACTCGGATTGGCGTGTGTGCGGCCTCCGCGCCTGCTCTGGTTGGCCCATTCACTGTCTAGCCTCCTCATCTCTCTGTCCTGCAGCCCTCCATGATTGGCTTCTTTCCGATACCAGTTCCAATAGGCTCATGTTGACACGCCTCCTCTTCTGCTTCTCCTGGGTTGGCTGCTTTCAAGGCATCTGAGCCAATTTGGCTGGCTTTCAATCCCGTCACCCCCTACTCAGAGCCTTAGCATGAAAGTGACCCCCAACCCCATAACCCATTAACCCCACAGCCCTGGACAGGGGCTGAGGGAGATACCAGCTGCTTGAAACTGCTGGGTTGGGTATACACTCCTGGACGTCACATAAGTGGTGACATCAGAGTGACACTGATGTTATATAAAGACACTTGAGACCCCAGCTTCATGACTTAGGGCCCCTCGAGTCTCGTTGTGCTGATGTCGTGGATTCTGAGATTCGGACCCCCTGGTGTCATGGATGTCCGTGGCCCTCACAATGTGTTTGAGGTGGTGGCTGTTCCTCCCAGTGCCCCTATGCTTTGTGCATGTGTGTGCAGTGTGCATGGGCAGTGCTGCATGCACGTACTGTGTCCTGGAGCATCTGACCCCTTCTGGGTCCTGCCCCACTCTTCCACCCAGGAGAGAAGGTCATGGCAGATGACGAATTCACCCAAGACCTGTTCCGATTCCTGCAATTGCTCTGCGAGGGGCATAATAATGGTGAGGAGGAGGGGTGGGTGGGGTGGAGGGAGATGGAGGTTTGGGGTCGGTTTGGAAGAGTTGCCTGAGTTCATCTCCAGCCATTTCCTCCCCTTATCAGTGATGACCTCACCACCCATCTTTGACCACATTGTCCTTCATCCTTTACTTTCACCCAGGGTCAAGCGCAGTCCACCCACCTTCCTAAATCTCTCTTGAATTTCTGGAATCTAGCCACTTAGCTTCACTTTCGCTTCTTCTGGCTAGTCCAATCCCCCAAAAGCAGTCTGCCAAAAGCCAGCTTGGCCAAATGAGCAATTAGCCACCTGCCATTTTCCCATGGCCATTTTGAAATTGAGTAAATGTGGTGGATTTCCAAACTCTGGGTCTGTAGAGGGGAAAAAAAAAATCGCAAGCCTTTTTCAATGCATCTATTAGAATCACTTACTAATTTCGCTTATAAAATACTTTGCCCAGAGGAAGGACCACAGAGTCTTTCTTCACTTAAGCAAGAGTTTCCACAACATTTGTTCTGGTTCAGGCGATTTAACCAGACCAAGAGTGACAAGTTCATTAAACACACTGTTGGTGAGAAAATATAACCCCATATGGCACGCATAGCTTACAACATTAAAGGAACAGCCCAAATTCTGTCACACATTCTACCCAATGCCATTTCAATCTCAAGGTTGTGGTTGTAACGCTTAGCAGGTGATTACGAAACCACGGACTTCCCAGAAATTAGCTTCATTACAAGAATGGGAGTAATTGTAAATCTAACTTCCATAGAAGCTACACCCCACTTGGCTAGTGTTCTTTAAGGCAACTGATTCGTAACCATCTCTAACCTTCACTCCTTTCTTTTCAACGAAGGATAAAGCTTGATCTATTGCTTTACATTATCAAAAGCTCTTAGGTCCACAACTAGTTTTTCTTCAAGGTTTATTACCTCTGTGCCACATGTCCAGGGTTTCCTTTCCTGAATTTTTACTAAGGTGGAATCAGACTTTGGGTTTAAAATGAGTTTTATTCCCTGGGTCTATGAACTTTTGGAAATGAAAACATTCTCGTGGGTGGGATTTCTCTCCCAACGAATTTGCAATCCAGTCCTCTGCCTAAATTTGTTGATTTTATGAACCAGACCAATCAAATAAATATTTGAAATACCTTTCAAATCTCACATGCCTTACATGTCTTGAGTATTCAATGCCATTCAAAGCAGACATAAGGTTTGTCTCTTGCTCATTTTCACATGTCTGTGACAGTGTTCTCAGCTGACAGAGTTCTTTACAAGAGTGGGAGCTGTATATCTAACCATTTACGCACATAGTCTGACTTAAATGAACACAAAGGGTTTAGAAAACAAGGTTGGTGAGAAAACCTGTACATTTGCTTATAAAATCTTGAATATTTGAATATACTCTTTGTCTATAATGTGAAACCAGGCAAAATGGGCACAGCCTGCTACAGCGATTACGAAGTGGCTATAGGGAAGTCAGGTGGAAAATAAGAGTTTGGGGGGAGGGGAAACCTTCAAGGGCTGTTAAAGCCATCCTGTGCACCATGGCATTGCTATAAACACTAAAAGGACTTCACTGAAGTTTGTGTTTATTGCCTTGATAATTTGATGAATTGGTCAACTGACAAATGGGTCTACAGAGGTGGTTCTCAAACTTAAGCAGGCCTAAGAATCACCTGGAGGCCTTGTTAAAATACAGACTTCTAGGCCTCACCCTAGAATTTATGTTTAGTATTTCTGGGGTGGAGCCCAGGACTGTGAATTTCTTACAGGTTCCAGGAAACTAAATCTTTTATGTATGCCTAGGGTCCCCAAACCCCGGGCCACAGATCGATACCAGTCTGTGGCCTGTCAAGAACCGAGCTGCCCAGCAGGAGGCCAGCAAGCAAAGCTTCATCTGTATTTGCAGCTGCCCCCCAGTGCCAGCATCACCACCTCAGCTCCGCCTCAGACCATCAGGCATTAGATTCTCATAGGAAAACCAGTCCCTGGTGCCCAAAAAGTTGGGAACTGCTGATGTATGCTAAAGCATTAAAACCTCATAACAGCTCTATAGAGTCTGCTGTGACCACCATGGTACATATGGGGAAATTGATGCAAGTCTGTGCCACACAGAGAGGTTAAATAACTTGCCTGAGGTTGCACAGCCTGGAATTCATGCAGCCAACTCCTACTTATCTTTCAGGTCTCAGCTCAGAGGAGCCTTCCCTGACTACCCAGGCTGGGTGAGCCACCTCCCTTGGCTCCTCCGGCTCCCTGGGTTATTTCCATCACAACCCTGATCATTCTGCCCAGTATTCCTCACTACCACCCCTGTCACCCATGAACAGTGTTTTATTATCATTATCATCAACATCATCATCATCATCATCATCATTATTCCCAAACTTCTCAACCACACACTGAAGTAGAGAAAATAGTCTAATAAACCCCAAAGTACCCATCGCTCAGCTCTAACAGTTATCAGCTTTCTGCCATAGAATAACATTTTTTGAATAATGGAAACCAGTGCACCAAGAGGGTTGTGAATCAGTTTATTGCAGAGATTCTCACCTTAATTGCACATTGGTATGCCTGGGCAGCTTTAAAGTGTTCTAAAGCCCAGGTTTCACCCTCCAGAGATTCTAATTCAATTGGTTTGGGGTGGGGCCTGATCACTGGGTTTTTTTTTTAAAAAAAAGCCTCCAGGTGATTCTAATGGGCAGCTAAAGTTGAGAGGTTGAGACCTACAGATTCAGTGGGTTGAGATCAGAATCCTTATAGTTACCGAGACTAGTACAGGACAAAAACTATCCGAGTGCATGGCACATAGTAAGAGTATGTGAGACTTCTGTTCCAGGTATATGTAGATATAAATGCGTGTACTGGCTCTCAATGTAAAATGAATTTCCTGAAAATTACAACATGAGAATATAAGCTTCACAAGGGCAGGGATTTTATTACTTTTGTTTTCTTTCGCTGCTGTATCCTTAGGGCCTAGAACAGTGCCTGGCACAAAGTAAATGCTAAATAGATGAACAAATAAATGATAGATGCTCATCTCCTCTGGCTTTTGGTAGGCATTCAATAAATATTTGTTGGATAAACGAATAAAGAAATAACCAGTCTTCCATCACCCTTAGCACACAGTAAGCATTCAATAAAAATTTTGGAAATGAATGGAGGACTAAATCTCCATGTCCCTCTGCTACATTGTAGGTGCTCAAGAAACATATTTTGGGAAAAAAATCAATGAATAAATGGCCCTCCACCACATCTGCTATATAGCAGGCCCTCAATAAATATTTATGACATAAATGAGTAAATGATCCTCCCTCTTCCTTTGGCACAAAATAGGTACTTGGTAAAGAGTTAATAAATTAATGATTACATGACTTCTGGCATACAATAGGCACTCTATTTAAACACTAACTGTATAAATGAATAGATGACCCACTGTTCACCTCCCCTAGCACATGGTAGATTCTCAATGAATGAATGACTTTTCATCTCCCTAGATTTCCAAAACTACCTACGGACACAGACGGGGAACACGACCACTATTAACATCATCATCTGTACAGTGGACTACCTTCTGCGGCTGCAGGTGAGGATGTGAGGCCGTCCTGGTGTGACCTGGGTCGAGGACTGGGGGGCCATCGTTGGCCCAGCCACCCCCTCACACCGTGTCGGCCCCCCAGGAGTCCATCAGCGACTTCTACTGGTATTACTCCGGCAAGGATGTCATTGAGGAGCAAGGCAAGAGGAACTTTTCTAAGGCCATGTCGGTAGCTAAACAGGTGTTCAACAGCCTCACCGAGTACATCCAGGTAGGGCCCGCCTGCTGGGGCAGGGCGGGGCAGTCCCGCATCGCGCGCGGGGCCTGGCTCTCACGCTGCCCTCTGCTCCCCCACTCCCACCCCCCAGGGCCCCTGCACCGGGAACCAGCAGAGCCTGGCGCACAGCCGCCTCTGGGACGCCGTGGTGGGATTCCTGCACGTATTTGCCCACATGATGATGAAGCTCGCTCAGGTTCGGGCACCTCTGTTCTTCATCTAGCTGCTTCCAGGCACCCCCAACTGGCTCGTTTCCGAGTCCTGCCCCGAGTCTCACCCAAACGCTCCAGGAGTGTTCTAGACTGGCTCCCTTCCCCAGGCCTAATCCCTCTTCCTTAGGGATGGTCTCTCTACGTGACCGCGCCTCCTCCTCTGCCCCCACCAATCGGATGGTTTTCCATCCACACTTCAATTGGTCTGACTTTTGGGCCCGCCCCCTATGGCCCGGAGCTCCTCTATGATTGGTTGGTGTTCTGTTCTTCTGATGAGATCGTGTCAGATTCGGACCGCCCTGGCAATAGGATACCCGCGGGCTTCTAGATAGGGCCTGGGACTGAAGGACTGTTTTGCTTCTTTATCTTGCCTGCGGCAGATGACGCCCATCCCGGGCATCCATGATGTAAGGTGCCTGTCGAGCCCCACCTCCCATCTCTAGAATCTTCGTGCTCCCCTTTCTCCACCGCCCTCGCCCCTCTGCAGCCTTGTCAGTGTTCCATGAACACCTTATCCATTTGCTCTGCTTGCGGCTGGTAAACATACTCGAAGCTGCCATGTACACTGCACCGGGCTAACCATCTTAAGGAGCACCATCCGCATCCTAGACATCGCATATCCGTGTATTTATTACAATAGTTTTCCAGCAGATGGCAGGAAAGTATTCTGTGTATTTATTGTAATTTTCTTGAAGAAGGGGAGCCTTTTTTAAAATTTACTCAAATGTGCCACAGAGGCTGGCAGAAACCCTGTCTAGTATCATCTGATTTTTTGAAAGGAATTGAACTTGGGAATGCAATTCCTCAGTGGCAGTGCAGTTGAGGTCAGGCTGTAGGTGTAATCTTAAAATTCTAGAGACTGTTGTTATCTCAAGTGTAGAGTTCTAAACCCTTCAGTGTTAATTCATCACCCATGGTATAGAGTTAGGTTGTAAAGGCTAGAAATCCAATGCAAAGTGGTGGCCTTTGGGGGTGGGGGAAAATTTATAAGTTCACATCTCAGATCCAGGGCCTAGAGTGATATCAGCAGAAATGTCTCTCTCCTGTCTGGCTTCATTCTCCAGCGGGTTCTCCCCAGGGGTTGGAAAAATGGTGCCCTAGGCTTCCATGCACCCCACTAACAGCTCCAGAGTGAAGAGAACCTCTCTTTCATGGGAGCTCCAGGAAAAGACCTGCAATTCTCTCTGATTGGGCTAATGGGTCATATGCCCATCCCTAAATCAATCACAGTGGCCAGGAGAAAGAAGGCTCTGATTGGCCAGACCTGGTCATACACCAGCCCTTAGAAGCAGGAAGACAAGTTTTGCCCCACACTCTCTGAAAGTGGAATTAAGAGAAGTAGGGGCTGGATCCTAGGCAGGCACACCACAGGTGCCCATCTACCTTAGGATCTTGAGATATTGAAATGTTGGAATGTTAGAGTCAGATTTGGAGCTGTGGAAACATGTTAGGATTAGAATCAGCAACTCTAGAACCAGCACTGGGGTAGAAGAAGCCTTACATCTCATTTCTCCACTATCCTTCCCCCGCCTCTATTTTGTTAGATAGAACCATATGAAATCATCACTTTGCAGGTCAAAATGGTTAAATATTGGCGATAGGATACCCGCGGGCTCAACCTAATACAAATTGGGACTGTGAGGCAGAACTTTGACCATGTTAGAAGCTTCTGTGGGCCCTACATGAGGCACTGTGACAGGGGAGGCAGTGGATCCCCACATTCTTCTCAAATGGCTAACCGGAAAGCACATGGCTGTGTCCTCCAGTCTTCTTCCCAGAGTCCCACTCTTCCCATCACACGTTTATTCAACAAACATGTGTCAAGCACCCATCATAGGCCAGTCACGGTGCTCGGCTCCCATTCCTTCCTAGATCTGTCTTTGACCCCAGTATTTGCCCCTGTCCGTCTCCGTCTGTCTCAACCCCAAGCGTCTGCTCCCTGAACCCCATACTCCTCTCAGTTCTCCTCGTCTGCTAGATCCTTGCCCCTACACATCACCTATTGAGCCTGCTTTCCCCAAAATGCCAAACCCACCTCCACACTCTTGTCTCTCTGCCCCTTCCCCTGCTTCCGAGGAACATGTCTGGACTCGGGTCCCCTCGGAGGTAAGAGGGGAGAAAAAAGAGGTCTTACGCCCTGCTGGGTGGGTGAGGAGGGGCAGAAGCAGTTGGAGGTGGCGGAGGCATCTCTGCATGAACCAGCCCTCATGTAGCTGGGATGTGGCATCTCTAGGACTCGAGCCAGATCGAGCTGTTGAAGGAGCTGCTGGATCTACAGAAGGACATGGTGGTGATGTTGCTGTCACTACTGGAAGGTAAACAGCCAGTGGATGGGGAAAGGGGAGGGTACGAAGATACAGACAAGCCCAAGAATGGCCCTCTGAGACCCAGGAGACCCCAAGCTTCAACCTCCATCTGACATCATGTCAGGGTCGATGGGTTAATGAAAGTCACATTAACAAGCTCGGCAACACTAAGTGAGCACTTATTATGTTTCAGAGCTTGATTGTACATATATTAGTTTATTGAATCCCCAGAGGAATCTTAATAAGGTGAGCGGGCTGGACACTTTTTAAATTTATGTACTTAATAGTTATTTACTTATTTGCAAAATGTTTCAGTTAACTTTTGCTGCCTAACAAGTATCCCCACAACTTAGTGATTACTAATTTATTACCAATTAATGAAACAATTTAACTAGTAGACAGAATTTTTTCTATACAGGTTCATTCATAAAGAGTGTCCTCATTCTTTGATATGCCTTATAGTACTCCATCATGTCAGTTATACTGATTTATTTAACCATACCCCTATTGATAGACATTCAAGTTTTTAAAAATATTTTGCTGTTACAATATTGTGATGATTAATTCTCCTACAATGTTTCAGCTTTTTTTGTAACTAGTTATTAGCTTTTAAAGACTCAGAAGGTTTCCTTTAAACATCAGATCTCCAGCTTTTCTTGAAAAATTGAAAGATTTGGTGACTCTGGGCCCGCATTCTCACATGACAAAAATCAACTGGACTGAATTAAAGATCTGAATTATATCAGTGTTAACTCTGATTTTGATGACTTACTATAATTATATCAGAGAACGTTTTATCTTTTAAGACATATGAACTGAAACGTTTAGGGATAAAAAAGGCCTCATGCCTGCAGCTTACCCTCACATGCTTCAGGGAAGAGGTGGGGCAGGGGAGAGAGAAGGAGAGAGAGAGAGAAAATTATAAAGCAAATGTGGTAAAATATAAACAATTGGTGAATGTGGAATATATGAGGGTTCCCTTGCACAGTTTTTGCAACTCACATGTAAATTTGAAATTGTATTAAAATTGAAAGGTACAAAAAGACGCTTAAGCCAGTTTGCTTTAGAGGAATGTGTGGGATCCCAGTTAGCCACAGTCTCCACCTCTCCCTTGCTGCCTTACCTTTGGCCTGCCTCCCTCATCTATGGACCTACTTGGCCTCTGTGGGCTAATGGAAGGCTTAGGTATGTGAGCTCTGAGGTCATGCATGTCTGGGTTCAAATCCTTCTCAATCCCTTACTGGCTATGTAACTCTGAGTGTGTGACTTTCTGTGAGTCTCAGTTTATCCACCTGTAAAACCAGATGGTAGCACACTTTTCTTACAAGGATGAGATCGTGCCAGCACAGCACTTGGCATGGCATCTGTCACCTGCCGTTAGCTTTTGCCATTGTTATCTTTATTGATGACTCCTCCAGCTATTGAGGGAGGTGGACAAAGACAGGATCAGCCAGGTTCGCACATGATGCTGATGCAGATCAGAAAGTGACCCACGCCCTTTGAGGGGAAGCTTAGGAGCCAGCCAGGGAAGCTACCACCAGCACAGTGGATCCTGGGGAGCCATGGGTGGCTCCCAAGCCGGGGAGGGAGGCAAGCCATGGAACTCCAGAGTGGAGGCTCTGCCGAGCGGAACTGACCTGGGGCTGCCCACAGGGAACGTGGTGAACGGCATGATTGCCCGGCAGATGGTAGACATGCTGGTGGAATCTTCATCCAACGTTGAGATGATCCTCAAGTTCTTCGACATGTTCCTGAAACTCAAGGACATAGTGGGCTCGGAGGCCTTCCAGGACTACGTCACTGATCCCCGTGGCCTCATCTCCAAGAAGGACTTCCAGAAGGTGGGTGCTGAAAGTAGACGAGTGGAGGTGCCAAGTGCCAGTCATGTTCTTCTGGCTGCCCACCTTGGGCAAGAGACTTCTCTGTAAGCCTCAGTTACCTTATCTGCGAAATGAGCTAAAGCAGTCCTTGGGGATGTTTCGAAGATGAAATATATCTATTATTTCTATTATCATTGTTAATAGTTATAATAGTATCATTGTTATAAATAGAGATCAGGTATTTAGTTGATAAACGTACTGGATTTCTCCTCTATGCTGGGCCCTGGGATGGTACCATGGACACAGCAATGACCGAGACACAGCCCCGGCTTCATGAGACTTATAGTCTAATGGGAGAGGCAGTCACCATGACCATGGCAGGTCAAGATAGTGAGGCCATTAGGAAGGAAATGCAGGAACCTGCTTTATCCAGTAGCCCATTCATCAGCTTGTCTCTTGCACCCCAGCTCTACCCTCTCTCCCTATGTAACTCCAGGTAAGTCACTCATCTGCTCTGAGCCTCAGTTTCCTCCTCAGTGAAATGGGGCTAGCGTAATAACATTCACTGTCTCACAGGACTGCTGGGACACTGGACAGTGCCTGGAACACAGAAGCACTCAAGAGATATTAGGTACTATTTTTACAGGCATACCTCGGAGATATTGTGGGTTTGGTTCCAGACCACCACAATAAAGCTAATATTGCAATAAAGTGACTCACAGTTTTTTAATTTCCCAGTGCATATAAAAGTTATGTTTACACTATACCGTAGTCTATAAAGTGTGCAATAGCATTATGTCTAAAACATGTATATACCTTATTTAAAAAATACTTTATTGTTAAAAATTTCTAACCATCATCTGAGCCTTCAACAAGTTATAATCTTTTTGCTAGTGGAGGGTCTTGCCTTGGATTTTTTTAAAAATCCACAATATCTGCAAAGCGCAATAAAGCGAGATATGCCTAACTTTATTACTGCCAGATTTGTTTCCAACACCATTCTGTTAACTTTTCTTTTGAAATAACTTTAGGCTTACAGAGAAATTACAAGAACAGTACATAGAATTTCTGAATACCATTCACCTAGATTGCCCAAATATTAACTTTTTACCACGTTTACTCCATCGTGATTCCCCTCCACTGCTAAATACTTCTCTGTGTATCTCCGAGAACAGGATTATTCTCTTATGTAACCACAGGACAGTTTGCAAACCAGGAAATGAACACTGACACGGTGCTGCTGTCTCCAGAGCCTATTCAGTTTTCATTCATTAAAGACATCCTTCTTCACTGTCAAACATCCAGTCCAGGATCAGGGATCGCATTTCGGTACCCCGTCTCTTTAGCTTCCCTCAATCCGGAACCTTTTCTCGGTCTGTCCTTGTTTTTCATGACCTTGCCATTCTTGAAGAACGGAGGCCAGTTGTGTTCTAGAGTGTCCCTCAGTGTGAGTTAGTCTGAGTTTTCGTCGTGATTCAAGTCAGGTCATACATCTTTGACAGGAATGTCATAGGAACGATGCGTCCTCAGTGCATGGGATCAGGGGGCACGTGCTGCTGGTTCTTCCCATCGCTCTTGGTGTCAGCTTGAATCACTTGGTTAAGGTGGTGTTTACCAGGGTCTCCACTGTAAAGATACTATCATTCCCTTCAATATCTTGCGAGGTCGAGCTATGAGACTATGTAAATCTGTTCATCCTCTAGGGTTAGCATTTATTTATGATTCTTGTCTGAAACGATTGCTACTATGGTAGTTGACAAACGGCGGTTTTCCACTTTTAGCATACTCTTTACCTTTATTAGGTACCATTTTACTGTAAGAAAAATTTTTTTCCTTCTCCACTTATTTACTTACTTATTTGCTTATTCACTTATTTATTTATATCAGCATAGACTCATTGCTTTTTCTTTTATTCTAGGGGTTGCAATCGCTACTGCTTATCAGGATTTAAACAAGCTCAGGGGCTCCTGAGTTAAAAATAAAAGGCCCCATGTCTCCTAGTTGTCCTTGGGGCCTCCCTGCATCTCTTCCCCACTCTCAGCCACTCCTCCCAAGAGGTGTCTGCCCTCGCTCACTCCTTTCTTACTTCCCACTCCTTCTCTGATTCAGGGTTTGCTGGCTTCTGTCCCTGTCGCTCTCCTGAAACTACCCCACTAAATCGGTGACCTCCGCCCCTGAATTCCTCCTCTGACTTGTCGTCTTGGCAGCATTTGCCATCGTCGACCATTTCCTTCCCCCAGCAATGCCTGCTTGCTTGGGTGTCTGTGCCACGCACTTCTGAGACCCCCAACCTTTCCGCCAAACCCCCCAAACCCCCTAAAAAACGCCAACCCTGAGCCCTCTACCTTCCAAAAGAAGAGATAACATGTATTGTTCTCCCACTCTGTGCCAGGTCCTGTGTGTACATGAATCACAACTGAGCCTTGAACAACACAGAGTGGAACTGTGCAGATCTACTTCTATGCAGATTTTGCTCAGGAAATATAGAGTCAGCCCTCCATATCCTGGGTTTCACATTCTCCATCTCAACCAGCCATGGATCAGAAAAGTGTTTTCAATCCGCAGTTAGGAATCTGCAGACGCAGAGGGCTGGCTGTATGCGGCGTTCTGCGCCATTTTATATAAGAGACTTGAGCATCCAAGGATTTGGGTGTCTGTGGGGGTCCTGGAACCAGTCCTCCGAGTTCCTGAGGAACGACTAAAGTGTTCAGAGAGTAGGAAGTTATGGTCAGATTTTCAACGGGGCAGGAGGTTGATGCCCCTGACCCCTGTGTTGTTCACGGGTCAACTGTAGTTCATTTATCCCTTACAGCAACCTTACGTGGTAAGGACTTCTTTTTATTACTAGTTTAAAGAAGTGGAAACTGAGGCACAGCGGGGAAAGTGATGTGCTTCAGGCCACACAGCTAGTAAACGACAAAGCTGGGATGAGAACTCAGGCTCCCGAGTTTGCACCTCTGGAGTCATCCATTACGCTAGTCCAATAAATAGTCAATGAACACCTCCTCCTGGGAGCCCAGGCCTACTTTCAAGGCTGGTGGGTTTAGGGAGAGAGTCTCTGTGAGGGCTGCAAGAGAACCAGAAAGCGCCATGCAGGAGCGAAAGTGCACATCATTCGGAATTTCAAAATGATTCTGCTCAGCGAGGGAAACTATCGACAAATGAAAAGACAGCCTATGGAATGGGAGAAAATATTTGCAAACCACATATCTGATGAAGGGTTAATATCTAAAATAGACTAGGTATTCCTACAACTCAAACACAGTAAAACCAATAACCCAATTTAAAAATGGGCAAAGGACCAAATAGACATTTTTCCAGAGAAGACATACACACGGCCAATGGGTACATAAAAAGGCGCTCGACAGCAGTAATGATCAGGGAAATGCAAGTCAAAACCACAGTGAGATATCGCCTCATACCTGTTAGAATGGCTATTATCAAAGAGTTAACAAATATTGACGAGGATGTAGAACAAGGGACCTATGTTCATGTTGGCGGAAATGTAAATTGGTGCAGCCACTGCGGAAAACGGTGTGGAGGGTCCTCGAGAAATTAAAAATAATTAATTGAAAATTGAAAATAGAACTACCCTATGTTCCAGCAATCCCACTTCTGGGTATTTATCCAAAGGAAACGAGAGATCTGCACTCCCACATTCACTGCAGCATTATCCACAGCAGCCAGGGTATGGAAGCAACGTAAGTGTCTGTCAGTGGATGAGTGGATATATACGTATAATGGAATATTATTCAGCCTTAAAAAAAAAAAAAGGGAAATCCTGTCATTTGCAGCAACATGAATGAACCCAGAGGGTATTGTGCTAAGTGAAATAAGCCAATTAGAGAAAGACAAATACCGCATGTTATCACTTGTAAGTGGATTCTGAAAAAAAAAAGAGTCAAATTTACAGAAACAGAGTAGAAAAGTGAGTGGTTTCCAGAGGCTGGGAGGGCGGCGTTGGGGGTGAAAAAGGGAGAGGTTGGTAAAACGGTACAGACATCCAATTATAAGATGAATTTTTTAAAAATGGGTAAAGATCCCTCTCAATGGTTCAGGGTTTCCCAAATCACGAGATTGGATGGCGTGTACACAACAGTTTTGTAGGTCAGTATCTCTGTTTCACAAAGTTTCAAACAATCTATAACTTTAAAAGCGCATTGGTTTTATTTTTGAAAAGATAATAACAGTGTATGAGGGGAGAAGCCTCACTCTAAGCCTGTTCTCCACCTACCCTCCCCCCACTCCCACTGCTGTAGACATTCATTTCTCTTGTATCCGTCCATCATTTTTTTTTCAGATATTGTTACTGTCCTCCTTTCTTACATAATAGGTCATGAGCTACATACACTACTCTATATCACTTAACAATTTATTCTGGAGATACAGGAAGCGTCCTCATTGATTTTTACAGGTGCCCAGTATTCCGCTTTGTATATATTATGGTTCATTTGATTATTCCCTGCTGATGGACACTTGCTTTGTTCCCGATCTTTTGTTATTACAACACGTGCTGTAGTCAGAGGTGCAGTCTACAGCACAGGTACTGTAAATTTGTACTGCAGATTTCTAGCAGAGGGGAGTAAGTGTGCTAAGGAAGGCTCCCACGGGCTGCCAGCGATGCTGGCTACGGTTACCCTCGTACATAGGTCATTCTGTATGTGCACTTATATCCAATGATAAACTTCTGAAAGTGACATTGCTGGGTTGAAGTAAATGCATTTGTGATTTGGACAGATTTTGCCCTCTATTTTCCTCTCTTATTAGCAACATGTGAGAGTGCCTGTTCCCCCGCAGCCTCACCACCAGACCACATTGTCAAATATTTGGGTTTTTGCCAATCTGATAGGTGAGAAATGGTATCGCATTGCAGTTTTAATTCACATTTAATTCACATTCTCCTGTTATGAGAACAGCTAAATCATCTTTTCATGTTATTTCTTTTATATTACTTGTTTCATGAAATGACCGTGCCCTTGGATTTTTTTCTATTGGGATGTTGGTATTTTTCTTCTTGATTTCTAGGAGCTCTTTATGTATTCACTAATTATAACTTTGTTAGTGACAGAAGTTGCACCTGTTTTTCCAGAGTCATCATTTGTCTTTTGACTTTGCTTATGGTGGGTTTGTTGTTGTTGTTTTCTTTCATTTCGTTTTGTTTTTGGCCATGCAGAATAGTTGATTTTTATGTAGAAAATTATTTAAAAGATTTTAATAGGTTGGTGGGTTTTTTTGTTTTTGTTTTTGTTTTTGTTTTTGTTTTTTCATGAAATAGGTAATACAGGAATACATTCCTACTTGTGAAAAAAAATTCAGAACTCCGGTCGATGTCACCGTCAGCCCCCAGCCCCAGTCCTGTTCTTACCCCACCTCTCCAAAGGCTGCCACTGTTATCCACTTGGTGTACTTATCTCCAGTTATCTATTCCTGCATTTTCGTTCATGTGCATTTAAAAAATATGGCACTGTTTCATGGTTTCCCAAGTTTTCATGGTTGACAGAGTTCTTGACAGTTTGCAAAGCACGTCTCCATTGATAAGTACTTTGCGGATTCCAAAACATCTTCTTCACTTTGGAAAGCACCATCTGATGAACACATTCCAGGCTGCTAATGTATTGTTCTTAGTCAGTATCGTTTTGTGGTTTCCTTTATTTTTTTTAATCTGAAAATATTTTTGTATGTATCTCTAAATTAAGACTTTTTTTTAATAGTCTTTATGGAGATATAATTCACATACCAGGAAATTCACCTATTTAAAATGTAGAATTCGATGATCTTTTAGTATATTCACAGAATTGTGCAACCATCCTCACAATCTAATTTTAGAACGTTTTAATCACTCCAAAAAAGAAACCCATTACCCTGAGCAGTCACTTCCCATTTCTCCCCCCCAGGCCGCTGGCAGCCACTAATCTACTTTCTGTCTCTATAGATTTGCCTATTCTGGACACTCCATGTACAACACATGGTCTTAAAAGGCTTTCCTTTTGTTTAAGAAGCCACACTGTCATTATCGCTTCTAGCCAAAAACAAAATGAAAAACATATACGGTTCTTTAAATCATCAAATATCTAGTTGGTATTAACATTCCAAATCTCATAAATATTATATATAACTTTTCGCAACTTCTTTACAAAAGAAGGATCCAAACAAGTCCTACCCATTGCAATTGGTCGATATTTCTTTAAACCTCCTTTAACCTACTGCTTCGCCTCCGTCACTTTTCCTTTTCCTGGTCATCTATCTGCTGGAGACCTGGGTCGTTGGTCCTGTAGAGCAGCACTGCCCAGCAGAAATACGATGTAAGCAACATGTATAATTAAAATATTTCTAGTACCCACGCTTTAGAAAAAGTAAAAAGAAACATGAAATCATTTTTAACAATGTTTTATTTAGCCTAGTATATCCACGATATTATTTCAACATGTAATTAATTTAAAAATTATTTGACATTTTACATTCATTTGTTCATACTGTCTTCAAAATCCAGTATGTATTTTATACTCTGAGCACATCTCAGTTTACTCCGGCCATGACTCAAATGCTCGGTAGCCACATGTGGCTTGCGGCAATCATTCGCTAGCGGTGTCTTAGTTGTAGAGTTTCCCACAGTTTGGAACTGGCTGATGCAACCTTGTGGTGTCACTTAATGTGTTCCTCTGTTCGCTGGGTTCCCCATAAACTTGGACTTAGGTCGAGAAGGTTGATCAGATTCAAGGGTGAAGGTTTTGTTTGTTTTCGCCAGCGCCTTCCTTTGTGGTGCTGCATCCATCCACCGAGAGGCACATCCTGTCCCTTCATGTCTCCTCTTGTGATGTCAGCAGCCGTTCACGTCGATGCCCAGATACATTGGTTCATTGGAGATTGCGTAACGGCGATCATATCATTTCGCAGTGTTTGACCGCTTACCAAGCATCACGTGGTTTCCCGAACTGTTGTATTTTTACAACATGCTTTTCATTTTCTCTATGGTTTAAATGACAAGCTCAGATTTTTTTAAAGGACTTTTTAATTTTCAAAAATTGTAACAGTTATAAATCATTCTCAGTTTTCGAGATTCGTTTGACAAATACGTGTTGAGCACCTACTGTGTGCGGCAGTGAGCAAAACAGAGATCCTACCCTCAGAGCTGATGGCCCAGTGGGGAGGGGCGGATGAAAATCAGTAAATAAACAAAATAATTCCAGATTATAATCTGTGGTTTGAAGGAAACGAGCAGGGTGGCGTGTGAGAGAGAATGGGTGGAGTAAGCCCTGTAAACCAGGTGTTCAGGGAAGAGGACACTGAAGCTGAATGTTGAAAGGTACCAGGTGAAGGTTGCGGGAGAGGTTGTGGCATCCCATGTGAAGGGGACAGCAGGTATAAAGGCTAAAAGGTAGAAAAAGGGATGCAAAAAAGGCCGTGCGGCTGCAAAGGGCTGTTGATGGGGAAAGAGGAAGAAATCAAGCCCGAGAGGTGCTGGGGGAGGCGTGCTGGGCATGGTTGGCTGTAGGGAGGACTTTGACTTTTAACCTGAATGAGATGGAGCCAAGGGAGGATTCTGAGGAGGGTGGGGTTGAGAGATGTTTCCAGAGTGCCTCTGGCTGTGCATAAGGAATGTACTGTGGGGACAGAGTGGGAGCAGGCAAACCAGAAAAGCAGTTGCTGTGACAGTCTAATGGGAGATAATAGCAGTGGGCAAAATCAGGGTGGGGGACATGGAAGAGGCAGAAATGTGTGTGTGTTAGATCTGTTGAAAGCAGAGCTGACAGATTTGCTGATGGATCAGGTGTGGGTGGTGAGATAAAAGAGAAATCAAGGATGACTCAAAGATTTTAGCTTAAGCACCTGGGTGGGTGGCGATGCTATTCCTGAGATGGGTAAGACCGTGGGAGGAGAAGTTTTGAAATCAAGTTCAGTTTTGGCCATTTCCAATTTAAGGTAAAGATCCACAAAGAGATGTCAGGTAGGGCTCAGCTGTAAATGTCTGGATTCTGGAGAACAGTCAGGGCTGGGATGCCTTCAGAGCCTTGAGTCAATCATATCTCCATGGAGAGTGTAAAGAACAGGGTATGCATTCCAGGTCTGGAGCCCCCCAACTTTTAGATGTCTGGAAGAGAAGATTTCAATAAAGGAAACTGATCACAGTCAGAGAAGGTATTTAAAAAAAAGGGGCGGGGGTGGAGTGGGTAAATGGACAATGACAAAGAGAAAGCAGCAAATCATAAGAGCAGAGTCCAGGACTGAATGGAGGGGACGGAGTCCCAGGCTTCTTGCGGGGGCGGGGGTGGGGGGTGCTTTTAAGAGGAGCAGTGCCACACTGCATTATAAGGGAAGGAGGTAGTTCAGTGGAGGGAGGGTAGAAGGTAAGGAGTTCCTGTGTGATTATGTCTCCTCACTCTGCGGTTTCTAGAGCCCTTTATAATTTGCAAAGCATGTTACTCATTTAGAAAGCATTTTGCAAAGTTCTTGGCTACAAAGCACTTTTTAGAGACAGAAAATTTCGCTTTTGTTCATACCCCAGAGCGGCATTTCTGAAACTGCATGTTGCAACTTACCTGTGGGTCATGAAATTAATTTAGTCAAGTCATGACCAACATCTTTAAAAATAAAATAGAACATTACAGAGTGTGTTGCACAGCGTTAAGTCAGAGTTGTGTCGTGAAACCTTTTTTTTTTTTTTTTTTTGGTAAAATGTATTCTTACTGTAGATGTGGTCAAAACATTTGAAAAACTTCCCTAGAGAACCTCTTGTGAAAAGTGCATAGGAGATCAGCACCAGAATGTTCAGTGAAACTGGAAACGACCTCAGTGTGCATCATCAGGAGAAGAGATTAAGAGTGTTACATTTACAAAACAGGAATATTACACAGCAGTGAATCATTTGATCTATATATCAACATGTGTAGCTCTTGAAAACATAACAGTTGAGTGAAAAAAGCAAGTTTCAAATTACATGATTATAAGAAGAATTCTTTAAATTAAAAAAGAAACAGGACACTGTGTGTGTGTGTGAGAAAGAGAGAGACAGACAGACAGACAGACAGACAGACACAGTGATGGGATATAGGTAGTATATGTTAGGAAGGATATACCAGCTCTGGGATAGTGGTTAGCTTGGGGGAGGAGGAGGGTGTAGACCAAGAGAAGGATACAGAGGGCTCCAATTATACCTTATTTTAATTCTTAAATATATAATATTTGAAAAACATGTCATCATGAGCATTTGTTAACTCTGGGTGAATAGGCATATGACTCTTTGTTCCCAAGTGAAATTCAGAGGCCTCCGCTGTGTCAGGTGTCAGTTTTATAGTTGCGGGCAATGGCGGTGGTGGAGTCCTTGGGAAAGAGGCAGAGGTGGTGGCTTGCATCAGTCAGAGCCCTGGCCTGGAGGCAGCTGGCCTGGGGCGAAGAGTAATCACCTAACTTGGAGATAGAAGGAGCTGGGTGGACAGGGCTGCAGGCCCCACCTTGGAGCAAGGGACACAACCAGCACAGGGAGGAAGCCAGTGTTGGGGAGAGAAACGCCACAGCTTAATTCTTCTCCTGCTCCCTGACCCCAACTGGATGGACCCCATCTACAGCCAGAGGGCCAAGAGAGTCTCCGGTGCAGACTATGGGTGCCATCAAGTGGGCAAAGTGGGGAGAAAGGAGGGGTGGAGCGGGCCGCAGGGGCATGTCAGGATGGCACATAGCTTGAGGTAGCATCTCTTGCCACTTACTACCTAAGTGCTGAGTTTCATCAGTTCACATGGTAATCTCTAAAAATGGAATGTCCTACAGTGGACAGCAGCTCAGCTTTGTGGAAATGAAGCATTTCAGTATTTTAATGGTTGGCAAAGCCTCGCCCATGCCAACCTGCTGAGTGTCAGCCTTGGGTGCTGGTGATATGGTTCTGGACTTTTCTGTCTTTATGAAAAGTCCATAGTTGTTTTAAGAAGAGCATGAGGCTCCCCAGGCCATCCCTTTGACCTCCAACCTGCCCCCCCAACCCCTGCCCACCCCCAGGCCATGGACAGCCAGAAGCAGTTCACTGGTCCAGAAATCCAGTTCCTGCTTTCGTGCTCCGAGGCGGATGAGAATGAGATGATCAACTGTGAGGAGTTCGCCAACCGCTTCCAGGAGCCAGCCCGCGAAATCGGCTTTAACGTGGCGGTACTGCTGACCAATCTGTCGGAGCACGTGCCCCACGACCCGCGCCTGCGCAACTTCCTAGAGCTGGCGGAGAGCATCCTCGAGTACTTCCGGCCCTACCTGGGTCGCATCGAGATCATGGGCGCCTCTCGCCGCATTGAGCGCATCTACTTTGAGATCTCGGAGACCAACCGCGCCCAATGGGAGATGCCGCAGGTCAGAAAGCCTGCGCGCGTGCATGCTCGCCTCCTGGGACTTCCGGCACGCTCCTCGCACTCTCCGACCCCACATGGGGCTGTGCACGCTTTGCACATCTGCTCTGCAGGCCTTGGTGGGCCCTTGCTCTGCTTGTGCAAACTCATGCCCACCCTTTTCACACATTTTATGGGCCCTGCTGTGCCCTTGCACGTCCTTGGTTCTCCCCTGCCCATCTCTTGCAGCCTTGGCGCACACGTGGATGTCCACCTCTTGTGCATGCAGCATCAGTGTGCCCTCACTGTGGCTGCTCACACACCATGCTCACCACTTGCACACTCACCCTGGGAGCCCTTATAGTCCTAATGTAACCCAAACCAAAACCCTCATGTACTGGAATCCACTTAGTTACACACCGTGACTTGCTCACCTTCTCAGCAGCCCCTGGTGTGCCCACTCTTTTGCACACTCACCTTGGGGGCCCTAGGGAGCCCTACTATGCTGGCTAGCCCTCACCAGCCACCACGTATGGCCCCAGGTCCTAGCACACAATGCCCATCACACTTATTCTGGGCCTACATGTAGGTGCACATCTCTTGCACACTCAGAGGATGCACCCCTGGCATACCACATGGTTTCCCACCCCTCACTCATTCACCTCTCACGTGCTCTCACTGTAGCCCTGGCACACTCATGACCATCCATGCATACTTGGATCACCCTCTCAAACTCACCCACAAGGACCCCTGTGTGTCCTTGGCAGCCAAGCCTATTCCTTGGCCTGATGTGCCCTGTCTCAGCCTCCCCTATGCCCAGCCCACAAATGAATGCTCCTTACGCACTCATTTGCCCCAAGAGTACACTCATAGGCCCTGGCACACCCCCCATCCACCTTACACACTTAGCTTGTATGTGGTTCCCGCTGCCCACTTTCTCACATTCCCATATGCCCCTCACATGCCATTAGTCCTCAGCCCTGCCCCTGGTGGCCTTCTGCCCACACGCATATTGCACACC
>NW_011888984.1:1547891-1549484 GCF_000151845.1 Pteropus vampyrus | reverse complement strand
TCATTCACCTCTCACGTGCTCTCACTGTAGCCCTGGCACACTCATGACCATCCATGCATACTTGGATCACCCTCTCAAACTCACCCACAAGGACCCCTGTGTGTCCTTGGCAGCCAAGCCTATTCCTTGGCCTGATGTGCCCTGTCTCAGCCTCCCCTATGCCCATCCCACAAATGAATGCTCCTTACGCACTCATTTGCCCCAAGAGTACACTCATAGGCCCTGGCACACCCCCCATCCACCTTACACACTTAGCTTGTATGTGGTTCCCGCTGCCCACTTTCTCACATTCCCATATGCCCCTCACATGCCATTAGTCCTCAGCCCTGCCCCTGGTGGCCTTCTGCCCACACGCATATTGCACACCAGCCTGCATACCTCTTGCATGCTAAGCCTGCCTACCCCTTGCACACCACTTGAACTCACACTTCCATTTTGTTCCTCAGATGCTCCCAGGCACCTGCACACTCCTCCCGCATGCTTGTGCACGCATCTTCCCACTTCATACTTGCAGCCCATGAGGCTTGTACTCCCATCACTCTTAACAACCAGGCCTCTCATGCCTCCTTCTCAGCAGACACCTGGCTCATGCACACCTGGGCTCACGTCCTACACTGAGCCCTTACCTCATGCCCGGGGCCCTCTTGAACTGACTCCCTTGTCCCCCTTGCACACTTATGCCTGCCTCACATGCACTGACCCCATGAATTGTAGACCCCTCCCACACTGACACTGCCCCAGGCGCTTGCTGGCCTGCCCTGTGCCCGCGTCTGCGGGGCACACTGAGCCCCACATGGTCACATACTTCCTAGTGCTCCGACGCCTCCATGCCCTCCTCACACCCATGTCCTCACTTAGTCCTTGGTGCCTTCTCACAAGACTCTTGCACGGCGGCCCCCACACATATTCCACAAGAAACCTCAAGTTTGCACACTCACCTGTGTCCCTTGGGGCACCACTGCACACTCACCTCCCAAATCTGGCATAAAAGTGGTTGCACCATCCTTGCACCCAAATGTCTGCCACATCCCTGTATCTGTGGGAGGCTTGGGCTCACCGCTGCCCCTACGCACCCCTGTCCACGCGTAGGAGCTCTGCCCTCCCCTTTGCCGGCCAAGTGCTCCTCATGTGACACTCATTCCCTTAGTGTCTTTCCTCCAAACAGGCACTTCTGTTTGCTCACCCCTTCCCATTGCACTTTCCCCTGCCGGTCACGAGTCCCTGTATATCTTCTCGGACCTGGAGCACTTGTACAGCAGTGTCATAATAGCGGGCACCAGGTGGCCTTTATGAGGTGCCAGGCGCCGTTCCAATCCCTCAGCAACTATTAACTTACTTAACCTTCACACCAACCCTATAACGTAGGCCCTGCTATTATCCTCCAGTTTAGAGAGGGGGAAACTGAGGCCCAGAGCGTGTCTGTCTAAACCACCCAGCTACTCAGTGGCTGAATCAGGATTCGAACCCAGGCAGGCTGGTTGCAGAACCTTTGCACTCGACCGCTATGCTCTGTCGCTCCAAGAGGCTAAAATCATCAATTCTGGAGCCAGCTCGTTGGGAATTTCAATCCGACATCTGCTACCCCAGCTGTAT
>NW_011888984.1:1542936-1545751 GCF_000151845.1 Pteropus vampyrus | reverse complement strand
CTGCCCTGCAGTGCCGAGAATGGGGAGAAGGAAGATGTTCCCGAGCCCCCGCCAGAGCCCCCCAAGAAGACAGCACCTCCTCCACCTCCTCCAAAGAAGGAGGAAGCCGGAGGTGGGGGCCTGGAATTTTGGGGAGAGCTGGAAGTGCAGAGGGTGAAGTTCTTGGTGAGGAGCCAGCAAGGGCACACCTGTCCGCCCCAACCTGTTCTTGAGCTCACCTGTGCCTGGCTGGGGAGAGGGCAGAGATTTCCCAAACAGAGCCAGGACAAGGCAGCGTTTTCAGGGCGTCCCCACTTGGCTCCTCAGTCTCTTCCTGCTCACAATCCAACCTCCACACCTTTGCTCATCTGAGACCACCTGCCAGGCTTCCCACACCCCTCCTCTGTCTGGAGCTAAATACCATTGAGGCCGCAGCTCTGTACTTCCCACCGCGGCCTGTTTCTTGGCTGTCAGCCTTCAGGTTGGAGCCACCACACCAGCCCCAGCTACTCCTGTTGCGGAGACAACTCGTCTCATCCAGGCCAGGAAGAAGGGAGGGCAGGGCCCAGGGCTCCGTCTGTCCTGTCTCCTCTCCGGGTCCAGCCTGACACAAGAGGATGAGGGAAACATGCTGGACAGAAGGTGGTTCAGTGAGAGTTCGTGGGAAGAATGAGGGATGGAGAGACAGGAGGAAGGGAGAAAGGGAAGTAGATGTGCTCTGCCTGGAGTAAAGCAGACAGGGAGCAGCAGAACAGAGTGGTTGGGTGTGTAGACTTGAACTTGACTGCCTGGCTTAAAATCCCAGGTCTGCCATTTTTTGACTATATAACCTTGAGGAAGACATTTCACCTCTCTGAGCCTCCATTTCCCCATCTACTGTGGGCACATCAGCATATCATAGGTTGTGGTGAGAATTAAACAAGTTCATGCAAATAAAGCTCTTAGCCTAGGACTTGGTCTAGGGTAAGCACTCAATAAATAGGTTGTGGGACCAGGTATCAAGGCCCTGGGTGCTTGGATTGGGGATGAATGATGGGATGAATTCTCCAGGGAAGAGGGTAGACTGTGAGCTCTGCTTTCTTTCTCTTTCTCTTTCTCTCTCTTTCTCGTCTTAGAACTACCTCTCCCGGAATTTTTACACCCTGCGATTCCTTGCCCTCTTCCTGGCATTTGCCATCAACTTCATCTTGCTGTTTTATAAGGTGCCAATCATGAGAATCCAGGAGGATCTGGGCTGTGGGGTGGGAGACTCAGCCCCCAACAGGTTCCCAGGGCCCCTGCAGCTCACCAGAGACAAGGTGTTGTGCTCAGAGTTCCCAAGAGGGTTCAGGCTGGACACCTGGATCTTAGGCCCCGTGTGGGTGTGTGTGGGTGTGTGTGGGTGTGTCTGGTCCATCTGGATAGATGCCTGAGTGCCTGTGGGAGTTAGAACAGGGACCCGATTCTGGGTTCCCTGCTCAGCTCTGCAACTTGCCACCCCTTTTGCCCCTGGGGGCAGGCCTTTGCCTCTGCAACACCTGATTCAGTTAAGCTTCTTGGCTTTCGTGTATGCTAAAGAGAAATTTGTGGGCATGAGGAAATGGGCAGCTCATGGAATGGAAGGAAAGGGCCAAGAACCAGGCCTCCTGAAGGACAAAGAGACCCTTAGGGTCTTGCCAGGGATCTAGATAACAGGACAGAGAGGCAGTCTAGCAGAGTGATCAGAGCATGACTTCTGTGAGATCAAATCCTGACTCCACCATCTGCATGATATTAAGCAAGGTGCTTAACCCCTCTTTGCCTCAATTTCCTCATCTGTAGAATGAGATAACAGTATCCATCTCTTAGAGCTGTGGAGTAACATGTGTAAAACACTTAGTACCTGGTATACAGAAAATGCTATATAAACTTCGGCTACTACTAATTATAGTATCAGTGTTAATATTAGTGGTCAGCCTCTTTAGGGCTCCACTAACAAGATGATCAATTCTGTTTTCAGTTCATGTCACTCAGTTCAGCAAACTCCCAGGACAGAGTCTGATTTGCTAGCTAGCATCCTAGGCCCACCCCTCGATCGTGATTGACAGTCTTGCCACAACTGTATCCGACAGGGGCCCAGTCTGACCTTAGAAATGGAGGCTGTTAATTTCATTAGTGGGTTCTGGATATGGCAGACCAGGTGCCAGGACACCGGGGTCCTTGCCTTGACTGACCTCTGCTCCCTTTCAGGTCTCAGACTCTCCACCAGGGGAGGATGACATGGAGGGCTCAGCAGCTGGGGATCTGGCAGGCGCTGGGTCTGGCGGCGGCTCTGGCTGGGGCTCAGGGGTTGGTGAGGAAGCGGAAGACGACGAGGATGAGAACATGGTGTACTACTTCCTGGAGGAGAGCACAGGCTACATGGAGCCTGCCTTGCGTTGCTTAAGCCTGCTGCATACACTGGTGGCCTTTCTCTGCATCATTGGCTACAACTGCCTCAAGGTGGGCCATGACCATGGTTCTGGGCAGGGGCTTGTGTATTGTGGAGGAGGGGAGTGGGGGCACTGGCCGAGAGGACCTGGGGCAGGGGCTAGGGGACCTCACACAGTGGTTGGGACAGAGGGGGCTTGGAGTTGGGGTAAATGCTCGGGGACTGGGTACAGGTTTGGGGTCTTCGGCAAAGACAATATTCAAACTGGGAGCTGATGCGGGTCATAGCTGAGGAGCCGAGTCCTGTGACTCTGTTAGTTTCTGGATCCAGAGGCAAAATTTGTCATGGGGAATAGTGTTTTCTGTATGCTTGTCAGTAGGTGAACTAAGATCTGTGGAGATCTGTGAAGTCTCAGACATAACATGGGTGCTGGGGGTGAGGGGATTG
>NW_011888984.1:1537955-1542271 GCF_000151845.1 Pteropus vampyrus | reverse complement strand
CAGGGGTTGGTGAGGAAGCGGAAGACGACGAGGATGAGAACATGGTGTACTACTTCCTGGAGGAGAGCACAGGCTACATGGAGCCTGCCTTGCGTTGCTTAAGCCTGCTGCATACACTGGTGGCCTTTCTCTGCATCATTGGCTACAACTGCCTCAAGGTGGGCCATGACCATGGTTCTGGGCAGGGGCTTGTGTATTGTGGAGGAGGGGAGTGGGGGCACTGGCCGAGAGGACCTGGGGCAGGGGCTAGGGGACCTCACACAGTGGTTGGGACAGAGGGGGCTTGGAGTTGGGGTAAATGCTCGGGGACTGGGTACAGGATTGGGGTCTTCGGCAAAGACAATATTCAAACTGGGAGCTGATGCGGGTCATAGCTGAGGAGCCGAGTCCTGTGACTCTGTTAGTTTCTGGATCCAGAGGCAAAATTTGTCATTGGGAATAGTGTTTTCTGTATGCTTGTCAGTAGGTGAACTAAGATCTGTGGAGATCTGTGAAGTCTCAGACATAACATGGGTGCTGGGGGTGAGGGGATTGCGGATTCTGACATCAATTATGCTTGAGGTTTGTGGTACCCCAAAAGGAGGGTTATAAGAGTTTCAATTTAGATTCCATAAGATCTGACTGTTTTTTAGCAAGTCTTGATAATTTATGATCAATGAACAGGGCGCTTTTTACTTAAAACTTGTGCATACACTGTTCCCTCTGCTTAGCTTGCTTTTCCCCACTTCTACCTCCTTTCATAAGGTCTGAGTTCAGACCTCTCTCCCTTGCGAAGCCCCAGGCACTACTTCTGGGCCCTCACATTTTTTTCCCATCCCAGCCCTGACCCCTCTGCCCACGCTTTCCCATACCTCCCCTGATCCCTCCAGGAAGGCTTCTGTGATGCGGGGGCTCACACGGCCTCCAGCAAGATCTCCTGACTCCTGCTGAGGCTGTGGTCTCCTGCGGTGCCTGATGCACACCCTTTTGCCTCCCTGCACAATCTAGGTACCCCTGGTGATCTTCAAGCGGGAGAAGGAGCTGGCCCGGAAGCTGGAGTTTGACGGCCTCTATATCACCGAGCAGCCTGAGGACGATGACGTGAAGGGGCAGTGGAACCGACTGGTGCTCAATACACCGTACGGGCCCAGCCTCCACCTCGGGGTGGGTGGGAGGAGAGCTGGGCTTCCACTTCAGTCTGGGCCAGGGCCTCAAAAAACCGGCTGACCCTGACTCATTCCGATTACTGCTGACCCTGACTCATTCTCCCCAAGCCTTGGTCTTTGTCTCTTGAACATAGCCACAGTTCCTGTGCATTAAAGTGCCCGTGGGGGTGCTGCTGACACACGGAGATTCCTGGGCCCTGGCCTTGGAGATTCTGGTTCAGGGAGTCCAGGATGGAGCCCAGGAACCTGCATTCTAAACCCTGCCCCCATGTAGGGTTCTCACCCAGCTGCCAGGAGTGGGAGATGTGAAGTCATTTGGTTTTTAAACTGAGCCCAGAGAGGGAATAGGGGTGTGTGAGGGCAATGCAGTAGAACCGTGAACCCCCAAAGAGTACTCCCAGCCCACTCCATTTGCCCCCCAGATCGAGTCCCATTTCACATGTCCATACAGGGGGGTGGCATCATTAGAGGGGAGACATCTCTAGAATTAGAACACCAGGTCAGGTTTGAACTCTGGGTTGGCCACGCCCTAGCTAGGAATTCTTGGTCAAGTCACTTATCCTCTCTGTGCCTCGGATGCTTCATCTGTAAAGTGGGGATAAATAATAACACCAACCTCACAAGTATCCTGTAACCATGAAATGAGTTAATGTACTTTCTAGGACATAGTAAGTCCTGGGTAAGGGTGGGAAGTTATTTTATTACGAGGTCTTGCCTTAGCAGAGGTGGTGTGGGAAGGAATGAAGCCAAACCAAGCACATCCTATGCTCTCATTGTCACCATCAAAGGCACATTTAACTTATACACATTCAAGTCCATGCGCTTAACAAAGAGAGAGAAGCACTTGTTTAAAATAGTGTCTGCCCAAGACCTTGACTTCTAAATACCATTTCCCACGAAAAAGAACCAAGCTTCTTGGAGAAATGGCAGATTTCAGGGCCGGGGAGGGCAAGTGCAGAAGGAGCCTGGATGATGATGCTGTCGTGTCGGAAAGCAAGGATGCGCTCACTGAAAACGCGCTGTGCTGAGAGGACCTAGCCACCAGCTAGAGGGGCTCCTGCTGGACAAATCAGGGACAATGTGAGCATCAGTAAGGGCAGGTAGTGCCATGAATTGATGTGTTTCAGATAGGTCTAAATCTATGGAGTCGTGATAAATCTCCAAAAAAAAATCGAAACTCATTAGCCACCTTTGCAGGGTGCTAGGACATCAACTCATCAATCAGAAAACTGGTAAATAAAGGGCCAGGATCATCAAATAAAATTAAATAAAACAGTGCGAGAAAGCACACCACTCCCCAGGAGCTGGAGCAGGGCCAGGCTGCTGGCTCAGAGACCTTCCTGCCCTTCACACACAGGAGCCTCCTCAGCTGAATGCAGGTCTGTGTCTTTTCGTACCCAGACTCTGAAGGCAAGCCCCTTGCCCTACTGGGGTTCCACCAAAGATGGCAGTGCGGGTAATGGTTGGCCTGGGCAAACTTCGCCAGGCCTGAGGTCTTTAGAGGCTGACCCCGAGTGTGAGTGCAGGGTCCCCTGGGAGAAAAACATTGGAATTTCGAACCACCCTTGCCTGACTGGTGGCTCCTAGTCCTTCCTGCCCTGACATCTTGTGGTCTCTCTCCCTTGGCAGGTCGTTCCCCAGCAACTATTGGGACAAGTTTGTCAAGCGGAAGGTGAGAGGACGTGGATGGGGAGGTGGCAGGGCCTTCCGGGCTGGGTCCCTTGCTGCCACCCGGCCATCCCAGCCCTATCAAGGACTTGCTTTGTGTGCAACCTCGGGCAAGGAGCACCTCAGTTTGCCCATCTGGAAATGGGTGTGATAATCACTCCTCCCTCTCCGTAATGTGATGATGCATGTAATGAGCGTAGCATCGTTCCTGGCACAGAGTACGCACTCAATACATACCAGTTTCGAGGGAGGAAGTGAGGCATACTCTTTTAAGCACACAGACTCTGGAGCCGGATTGCCTGCTTTTCTAGCTGTGTCAAAATCTTTCTGTGCCTCAGTTTCCCTCATATTCAAAGTGAGGTAATACAGACCTGACTCCACAGGGTTGCTGTAGAGATTATTATGACCTATTTCATGAACAGTTTCTGGCATACAGGAAAAACTAGCTAAGTGTTGACTGTTACCATCATTCATTCACTCAGCAAATGTTTATTATGCACCTACTGTGTGCACAAGAATCGTGTTAGGGACCCAGCAGTAAACACAAGAAAGTGATTACGACACTCGTGCTGGAAAGACGGATGAACACATTCGTAGCGTTCATGTGTTGAGAGTAGAAGGGAAAACAGCAGTGAAGAGGTGTGTGTTGGCCGACAGGTTGCTTTTTTACGTAGGGTGGTCAGGAAAGGGCACATTAATTAAAAAGGTGGTGACGGAGTGAGCCAGTGGAAATCTGGGGGAAGAATGGCTGGGAGAATAGCCAGTGCAAAGGCCCCGAGGCAGGAATGTGCTGGTGTCTTTGAGGAACCGTGAGGAGGTCAGCGTCTGGAGCAGAGTGAGTGAAGGCGTGAGTGGGAGAAAAGTTCGTAGATGACAGGGACTCAGTCGTAGAGGATCTCTGCCTACCTATCGAATAATAAGAAATTATCTCAATTAATTTGGCTAATGAATCAGCTGGACCTTTATCACTTTTGGACCCTCCTGAGGATCTGAACAAAGTTTTGGCCCATCCCCCCAGGAAAAAAAGCACCCCCAATTTCAAAGTGTCCCCAGAACCCCCCATTCTGGCTACGGCCCTCCCGCACTCCAGCCGTGTCTGCACGGCCCCACGCGCTCCCGTGCAGGTCCTGGACAAGCACGGGGACATCTTTGGGCGGGAGCGGATCGCCGAGCTGCTGGGCATGGATCTGGCCACGCTGGAGATCACAGCCCACAACGAGCGCAAGCCAGCTCCACCGCCCGGGCTGCTTACCTGGTGAGCAGGGTCGGCCCTGCGCAGGCCCGGGGCAGGCGGGGGCGTGGCCGGGGGCGGGCCCTCAAGCATCTAGCTGTCCCTTTCCCCCCACTCCACAGGCTCATGTCCATCGACGTCAAGTACCAGATTTGGAAGTTCGGGGTCATCTTCACAGACAATGTGAGGAGGGGCCTGCAGGGAAGTGGCCCTAGGAGCACTGGGAGCTCCACCCCCAGGTGTCCCTGACCGGGGACTGACTCCGGAGCCCC
>NW_011888984.1:1537131-1537445 GCF_000151845.1 Pteropus vampyrus | reverse complement strand
GAGCCAGGGTAGGTGAGGGAGGGCCACATGGGCTGAACCCAGGTAAGGACTAGGAAGGCTGGTCGTTGGGGGGCGGGGGGAGGTAGAGGCAAGCCAAGCACAGAGTTGATCACCCCTGCCTGCCCCCAGCTGGTGATGACCGTGGGCCTCCTGGCGGTGGTGGTCTACCTGTACACTGTGGTGGCCTTCAACTTCTTCCGCAAGTTCTACAACAAAAGCGAGGATGAGGATGAGCCTGACATGAAATGTGATGACATGATGACGGTGAGCCCCTCCCCCCAGTGCTCTCGGGCCAGTGATTGACCATCACTAAC
>NW_011888984.1:1504156-1536511 GCF_000151845.1 Pteropus vampyrus | reverse complement strand
ACCCAAACTGAGTTTAAGCTACCAGAGGCATGGGTTGCAGGGAGAGATGTCCTATCTGAGATGTCCTATAATCTGTCACCATGCTCTCAGGGCACAGTCCAGCTCCTTAAGCTGACATATGAGACCCCACTAGACCTGGTCTTGCCACTCTTAGCCTAGTTCCATCACAGCCACTGGCCTGAGCAACTCATTTCTCTGACTTCCTGGGGACACAGAAAGAACAAGTGCAAAGTCTCCTCAAATGCCAGGCACTCATGAGCCAAATTAATTGAGATAATTGCTTATGTCCCCCACTCTGCTCAGAACTTCTGTGGCTCCCCAGTGCCATGTGGGTGAAACCAAATCCTCTTACCATGGCTTACAAAGCCAGGGACAGAGAAGCTAGCCTTGGCTGAGTCTAACCACATTCTTTCTTGCTTTTTGCTCTCTGGCTGCCTAGTCCCGTTTCACTTCCTCTAAGACTATATGTTTCCTCCTGACTTAAATCTTTGCTTCTGACATTCTCTCTGCCTCCCACCCTGGCCCTATGTGCACACACACCCTTTCACTTGACACCTCGCCTCACCTTTCAACTTAAATGCTGCCTCCTACAGGAAGCCCTCCCTGACCATTGGCTGGGCCTCATCTCTCTCCCTGCTCTCGTTCATGGGAGCTCTATTTTCTAGCCTCACCAAACCTCTTTCAGTTCCTCTCAGGAGCAAAATATAACCTTTCCTCCCCAGTGGTGACATAGCACATGTGATTTTCTCTGCCTGTAACACTCTCTCCCACTTAACGCCTCCTTCAGGTTCCAACTCATGCATGTCCTCTTTTCCAGGAAGCCTTGCCTGATCAACCAGGCTGAGTCAGGCTTTCAAAGCTTCGAAACTTCCTATGCTTCCCTATCTCACCCCTGGTCACACAGTGCCTCCCTCTTCCCAGCCATGACCCCTCTGCCTGTGCTCTCCCTATCACAGCCCTAATCATTTCTGAGCTGTCACTGTGTGATGCCATGTTTGTGAGCCCTGTGAGGGCAGGGCCCAGGGCTGTTTCCATCATTGCTGTCTTCTGCCCCCCAGTGCAGGGCCCTGTAAGTACTCAGTGAATGTCGGATGATCGAATGCATGACCAATGTGCTTCTCACTCTCCCTCCACAGTGTTACCTGTTTCACATGTACGTGGGTGTCCGAGCTGGTGGGGGCATTGGGGACGAGATTGAGGACCCGGCAGGTGATGAATATGAGCTGTACCGGGTGGTCTTCGACATCACCTTCTTCTTCTTTGTCATCATCATCCTGCTGGCCATCATCCAGGGTCAGTGCTGGTTGCGGCCGTGGGAGTGGGGATCAGTGCCCAGAGGCAGAATAGCTTCTCTAAGACTGCAGGTCCAGGATCCAATCTGCCTGGATACATATCCCAGCTCTGCCTCACCCACTGTGAGACTTTGGGCAAGTCATCTCTTTGAACCTCAGCTTCTCCATCTATAAAATGGAGTTGTTAATGAAACTAACCTCATAGAGTGGTTGTGAGAATTAAGTCAATTCATAGATATTAAGTGTCTGGCTCATAATAAGTGTTTAATGAACGCTAGGTATTTTAGGAAGCAGGGCGAGATTAGGGAGCTGGGGTTATGGGAGGGTCAGAGGTAGGGGGTTATGGGAGGGTCAGAGGTAGGGGGTTATGGGAGGGTCAGAGGTAGGTGGTCAGAACTGGGCCAGAAGTTGGGCGCTGACTTATGCCCTGCTACCCTAGGTCTGATCATTGATGCTTTTGGCGAGCTCCGAGACCAACAAGAGCAAGTGAAGGAAGATATGGAGGTAAGTCATGTTTGGGGGCGACCCAGAGGGATAATGGGACCCTGGGGGTCAAATAGGCCTTGACTCTAATGTCTCCCGCCACCCCCAGACCAAGTGCTTCATCTGCGGCATTGGCAGTGATTACTTTGACACCACACCACATGGGTTCGAGACCCACACGCTAGAAGAGCACAACCTGGCCAATTACATGTGAGCATGGGCCCACTGGCCAATCAGGAGGTTGGGGGCATGGCCATCGACAGCTAGGTTGGGATACTGGGCCTTGGCCAGTTAGGGAGGGGAGTATGGTTCCACGTGTGGATTCCCAGACAGCCCATCAGAAGAAGGTAAGTGTGGTCCTGATCTATACATCGCTGCCCTCTCATCCCCAGGTTTTTCCTGATGTACCTGATAAACAAGGACAAGACAGAATACACTGGTCAGGTAAGGGTGTGTTAATGGGAGGACAATGGACAGGGACATTGAGTTTCAATATAAGGTCAATCAGCAGGTGGCAGTAAAAAGCTCATGTCAATATCAGGTATTTGAAGATGTGACCAACCCTGCTGTTCCCCATTCCCCGACCCTAGGAGTCCTATGTTTGGAAGATGTACCAAGAGAGATGCTGGGACTTCTTCCCGGCTGGTGACTGTTTCCGCAAGCAGTACGAGGACCAGCTCAGTTGAGTCACCCCCAGCTGACCCTTCACTGCCACCTCAAGTGCCTTATTCTTACGGCAACACCCTTAGCCCCCAAACCCCTCCCTCCAAGGTGCCTGGGGGAGGGTGACCATGTACTGGAGAAATAAAATCTGTGTTACACCCCTGACATCATTCCGTTGGATTGTTGACATTTTGGGGGGCATCCAGGAAATCTGCCCTCCCCCCAACCCTGGAAAAACAAGATGACAGCAGAGGTTGAAGTCATGTTTATTGGGAGAAAGGGGCATGTCATGACTACTAATTTGTGTCCATGGGGGAGGGGGGAATGCAAGGATTGGTTCCTGACACCCCCCAGGGACTCATTCCTGGATGTAGAGGTTGCTGGGGGCGTTAGGATCATCTGCTGGGCGTGTCTCCACCACCACAGGTCTGGGGAAGGAAAAGAGAAGTCAGTTCATTCATTTGTTCGTTCGTTCATTCATTCATTCATTCATTCACAAAGGAGTTAATAGAGGCTGTGCTGGCATAATGCTGGGCTATAGCAGTGGTCCCTGCCCTTGGGGAGCTCAATCTAGAGTGGGAGACCAACATGAATCAGTGAATTACATGAATGCAAAGAAGCAAGGTGCACACAGCAGGGACACCTAGCCGGAGGGGTCAGCCTGAGCAAGGCTCAGGAGGGAACTTGGTAAAAGGGCTGGGAAGAGTGTTCTGGGCAGAGAGAACAGCCCTTGCAAAGGCCTTGAGGTGGGAGAGAGTCTTGGGCTTGGCTGCAGAAGTCAGAACTGGGTATTTATCTTGAAGCCACAGGAAGGTTTTAAACATGGGGAGAGTGACAAATTCAGATCTGGAATTTAAATGACCCCTCTGGCATGTCAAAGGTCACAGGGGATCCTTGAAGGGGTCTCACTGGCTAAATCTGGGAGTATTTGTGCTTCAAAAGAAATAACAGTAATAGAATATAATCCACAGAATAAAATGGACATCCATGAGACTATGCTGACATACATATATACATACATAAATAGTTGAGAAGGGAAAGCTCTTCCCTAGAGTGCCAACTAATAAATGTAGAAGGAATGATAAAAATAGAAAATCACCACTTAGTAACCATCCTAATAATAGATGCAGGCAAAAATCACCGATAGATGCTAAAACTAGCAGGTGAAAATCTAATTTGAAACAGTACATTTATGCAGCCTCAACAAATCGCCCCAAAAGATACAGTAGTCTCCCCCCTCCCCATCCATGGTTTCCCTCTCCAAAGTTTCAGTTACCTGCGGTCAACTGCAGTCCAAAAATATTCAGTGGAAAATTCCAGAAATAATTCATAAGTTTTAAATTGCGTACCGTTCTAAGTAGCATGATGAAATCTTGTGCCATCCCGCTCTGTCCTACCTGGGACGTGAATCATCCTTCTTTGTCCAGTGTACTCACACTGTATACGCTATTCTCCCATGAGTCACTAGTAGCCTTCTCCGTGTTTAGATCAACTGTCATGGCGTCACAGTGCTCATGTTCAGGTAACCTTTATAGTACCCTACTGCTGATCACAAAGCCTACATCACTCGCCTCACTTCATCCCATCATGTAGGTATCGTATCATCTCACATCATCACAAGAAAAGTGTGTACGGTATATTTTGAGAGAAAGATCACATTCATGTAACTTTTTTATAGTATATTATAATTGTTCTATTTTATTATTAGTTGTTAATTTCTTACTGTGCCTATAATTTATTAAACTTTATCATAGATATGTATGTATAGAAAAAAAAATAACATACATAGAGTTCAATACTATCTGTGGTTTCAGGATTGGGAGTCTTGGAATGTATCCCCCACAGAAAAGGGGACTACTGTACTTAATACAAAGGAAAGAACAGTAACTTTATAGTGGATAAACCTGGTTGACTGCACCTTAACCAAATGATCAAAGATAACATCACCAGTAGTAAGACAAACTGAAATGTGCCTTCTGATACAATGCACTGAAAAGAACATACCATCGCTTCTTGCCCCAAAACCTCAACCCTAACTGAGGGACATTCTATTCTTCAAAAGTCTCAGAGTCATGAAAAACAAAGTATGAAAAACTGTTCCAGGTCAAAGGCTAAAGAAACATAAACCCTTCATCTGGATTGTATCTCTGGTCAGAAGAAGAAAACTATTATTTTTGGTTATGAGTATCATTGGGACAACTGGTGAGACTTGGATGGGTGTGTGGATTAGAAGGTAGTGATGTCTCGGTGTTATTTTCCTGATATTGACAGCTGCATGTGGTTTGTCCTTGCTTGATTTGGTAAACATTCGCTGAAGAAGTTAGGGGTAAATGGACATCATGTCTGCAATTCACAACCACATAGTCAAAAAAATTATATAATTTTAATATGGAAGAGGAAAATAAAACAAATGTGGTAAAAAAAAAAAAAAGTTTATATCCGGAGAATCTGGGTGAAGAGGATACAGACCTTTAAGTCTATTTTTGCAACTTCTCTGCGAGTATAAAGTTATGTCAAAATAAAAAAGTTAAAATAAAAATGAAAATACCCCCTTGGGTGCTGTGTCGGGAATGAACTAGAAGGGGCAGAAAGGGAAGCAGGGAGACCAGGTGAGAGAATGTTTACGCCGAAAGATACAGGTGACTGGAGACACCTCAGGATGCCGTCTCCACAACAGAAGCTCCCTCCCCTGTCCTCTGCCCCTTCCCCAAGTCCATACCTGGGGGAGCCTAGCAGACGGAAGGTGAGGGTGGGGTCTCTCAGCTCCTGCAGCAGCTGAGGGAAAAGATGCGTGTCAATATCTCGAAGACCCCTCCCTCTCCCTTAAAGTGAGCAGGGGGCAGTTCTCTGAACCTCACGTCCAGAAATGATCACTCTTCACCACTTGCCAGCCGTCTGACCTCAACCAAGTTCCCTAACCTCTCTGTGCTTCAGATTGCTAACCCAGGACATCACAGTGCCTACCTGACAGGTGATCACAAAGACTGAATAAAATACAAACACATAAGGACAGAGTATGATATGTAGTGTACTCTGAGCTAAGCAACATTTTTCACTCCATTTTCCAGATATGACAAGTAAGGCACAGGTAGGTTAAGTCAGTTTGCCTAAGGTCACTCAGCTGGATTCCAACCCAGGCAGTTTGGCCCATGCTCTTAAACACCCACATATCTCATAGTGACTCCCATTCTATAACTGGGTGGCTGTGGTTCATAGAGAAGCAAAGTCCCTTGAACAAGGTCACACAATGGCCTGGGATGAGCTCTGGACACAAGAGACCCTGAGGCAGAGGGGACCTGTCTGAACTGACAATGGAGGAAGCCTCCCCTTCAGGACTTCACATCCTGACTCAGTTCTCCCGGCCATCTCATGAATGAGATGATTGAGGTGGGGGCAGCTGTGGGCCTTGGGATAGAGGAGCTTACCTGGTCAGAGCCTAGAGCCCACACCTGCACTCCATGCTTCCAGAAGGCCTGGAGCCGCCCCCCGACCATAGCTGGGAGGAAAGCAGTGCCTGTTACCCTTGGGTATCACCTGAGCCTCCGCCCCGGACCCCGGGTCCTCTCATCCCTGCACGTACCCACGGCCTCCACGGCTTCTGTCATTGGAATCTCTGAAGTTCGAAGACCCCGGACTGGGGTCCCCTCCAGAGTCACCAGCTTCAGGGACCCTAGAAGGGGGTAGACAGAGGGCTTAAAAACCAGGGCTTACAAGGTTACCCAGGGACTGGACAATAAATTCAGTGTGAGAAGCAAAGCACGACAGAGGAAAGGCTTGGAGGGGCTCTATGTTTCTGGGAGGCACAGGATCCAGGGCGCAGAGATCCAGGAACAGTGCGGGAGAGGGAAAAGGGTCCTTACCGTCCATCAACACCATCACCTTGTCTTCCTCTACCTGGGTCACCTGTACTGGTCCCTTGTGCTCTGTTTGAGAGGAGGGGGTTCAAGGATTGATTCCGCTGCGTTCCGCCTTCCTCCACCAGGCACCTTCTCCATTCCCAAGCAAGTAGGCTAAACCCCGTCCATCATAGAGGCCCCGCGTGGTCGTGGATCTCATCAGTTGTCTCTATATTTCTCCCCGCCTTGCCCTCACCCGGGTTCCAATTACACCTCAAGCTAAGCACCGCCCAGCCGTCCAGACCCACCCATCCCAGCAGGCCCGCCCCCAGCGAGACCCCGCCCCGACTCACGCGTGCTCATCTCGCCCAGCCAGCAGGAAAGCGCGCCGAAGCGCACGGTGTGGAAGAGCACCGACTTCGCCGGCCGCCCGGGGCTCACGCCGATGCACACGGCGGGCAGCTCGGAGCCTGGCCCGGTCAGCAGAGCGAACACCGGCAGAGGTGTGGGTAGCGGGAACAGCACCTGCTGCGGAGCGCACGGGGAGGGGCTGCTCAGAGGCTGGGGGCGGGGCGTGAGAGGGGGCGGGGCGCGAGAGGGTCTGGCAGGACAGCGGGTCTGGGGCTTCCCAAGCATTTCCTGGGCCCTCAGTCTTGGGAGGAGACACCTAGAAATGTCAGAGGGTTTAGGTGGTGCCTCCATAGAAATAGACGGGTGTGGCCCTAGAATGGGCGTGGCTTTGGGGGCGTGCAACCATGGTGACCTAAAGGCAAGTCCTCCTAGGAGGTAGGGGGTGGCCTCAAAGGCAGCAAAGTCTCCTAAGAGCCTCAAAAGAGCTGAATAGGTTTTCCTGAGAGACAAGGGAGGGGGGTTAGGGGCATAGGGCCTGAAGAAGAATTAGGCCAGGGGTGAGGGGCAGAACTTAGGGATCAGGGATCTGAAAGACCTCAGAAGGGGAGACTCTAGCACCTACAGCAGATGGGAGGGACTTTGGGGGAGATAGGGTCGGGGCCTCGAGTGGAAACGGGGGTGTTTTAGATCTCTTCATAGAAGCCAGCCTCTCCAGGCCCCCTACCCGGACCAGCAGGAACTTGTTCATGGGCTGGTACCACTGAAGCAGGACCACAGACATCTCCAAAGCCCCGCACAGGAATGGACCCCCGGAGCTCGCGCCCTCCGCTGTGGGAGTGAGTAAGGATGGGTTAAAGTCAAGCTTCTCTCCCCTTGCCCGCCCACTCCCCGAAAGGCCACATATTTTTCCCTCAGCTCTGGACACCCTGCCTTAACTCCAACCCTCTCGGGTGGACGCAGCACAAGCCGCGCCCCAGCCCCGCCCTCTCTATGCACGTGCAGGGCAGTCTCTCTCACCCACGCAACATGCCCGGCAGCCTTTGGTGTCCTGGATCTTGGTGGAGACCATGTTCTTCCTGCAGAAGAAGGTAGGCATGAATGGAAGGTGGGCAAGAAGAGGGGATAGCAAGGGCCATTGGGGTCTGGTACCTTGCCAGTAGCCGATGGGGACTAATGTGAGCGATCGGGCCTCCTGCCCTGGTCTCCTTCCGTTCCAGCAGGCCCAGGATGCTATGAGAATACAGGTGAGGGGTCTTTCCTGCAGTGTGTGTATATGTAGGGGGAAGCAGGTAGTTATAGGACACAGGACACTCCCACCTTTCCCCGCAGCTTCACTAGACCCCATCGCTTTGTCCAAAATTTTCAAGTCTCAAGCACTTCTCATTTATTCATTTCACTCAACATATTTTAAACACCCACTGTTGGCCAGGCCCTGTGCTTAGCCCCGGTGACCAGTGGTAAGTAAAATAAATGCAATTCCCTACCCTTTGGTGCCTGTCGCCATGTGAGAAACTATGGGCAGTTACCCAGTCAGATGAAGTTACACGCATTATGAAGTTTAAGAAGAAACTCATCTAGAAAGTCTTTTAAAGTTTGTCATCACAGGCGTGATATTAATTAGCTCACAAATCTTATTTGGCTTGGAGTTTCCCCATAAATTAGAAATTATTTTACACAAAATATTTATAAAACAATGATACAAAATATTAATTTATAACTTGCTCACTCTATTTTAGTAAAGTGTGGGATAAGTTCTAATTGTCATCGAACATCAAAGAAACATAAAGACAAACTTATTCTAGACATTCCCTCAAAACTGATTTGAGAGGTGGGGGCCATTGTGAGCCCCCTTTTATAGATGGGAAAACTGAGGTTCAGGGAGAGGTCTCTTGCCTCAAGGTCCAAAGTGAGAGAGTAGCTGGGATTCGAACCATGAGCTCTGGGAAAGGGAACCCTAAGTTTTTATCAGCTGTACCCATCTCCCTCCCAACCCCCTGTCCCTTGATTCCTTAACTTCTGGCCCCCACCCACCCCACAGCCAGACCTGAGAGAGACATGAGGACATTGTTGATGGAGTATACCCAGGTAGTCCGGCTAGAAAAGAGCTGCAGAGAGTGGGGGAGATGGCTGCTGTAAGACCCTAGCAATCCCCAACTCCAGCCCCCCACCCTCGGCCCAACCCGGGGGGGGCTGTCTCTCACCATCTCCAGTGTGGCCTCCTGATCATTCCGGTTCAAGATGAAAATGCCTTCCTCTGCCCCCAGAATCAGGTGCTGGTCTGGGGATGGGGGGCGGACAAGAGCATGCTGGGACTTGCCTCATCCTAGGGGACCTCCTAGACCCCCACACGGACTGACCCCAAACCCTGACACTCTGTCCCCCAGCCCTGACCTTCAGTTCTCTAACTCTCACCCCCCACCTCAACACTCCCATTCTCCGTCTCCCCAGATCTCACCTACCTCTGACTTACCATGTTCTGGTGGCTCTTCCATCTCTGATCCGCAAATCCTGACCCTCTGTCCCCCAATGCTGACCCAAACATTAGACATGCCTCCCCAAATAGCCCTCTAAGTTCTGTCCCCCTTTCTTCCTCCCTAGTTCTGTCCCTGAAGGCAAATCGTGTCTCAACATTGACCCTCAAACTCAGAGTCCCCTAAATATGGCTTTTTCTATCCAGTGTAACCCTCCCCAAACTCTATGCCGTTTAACATGTACCCCTCGCTGATCTCGTCTCCACATCTGAGCCCCAGACACTGTCCCTTTCTGCTACATTCTAATCCCTAACACTCCTGACTCCACTCTACCAACCGTCCCCATTATGTACTCCAAACTGACCTTTCTGCTTTAGCTGATACTCATGGCCCTCAAACTCTAATTGTCCTAGTTTTTACTCTCAAACTCATCTTTGCTCCGCCCATCTTTGGTCCCCAGACCACAGCTCTAACTGAGACAGGCCCTGCCCCTGCCTCAACTCTATTTAGAGCCTCCCCACTCCCCTCTCGTTGCCTTTGCACCTTCCATGAGGGCCCCTCCCCACCCCCATGCTCTCCGTGACCCTCCTGAATGCCCACCCTTGGTGGAGGGATGTGTCCAGGCGGCCGTGCTGTGGATCCGGAGGGGGCAGCCGTTGAACAGCTTTACGAGAAGGGCACATCCCTAGGCAGGCCACGGGGAGCAGAGCAGGAGATCCAGCAGAAGGGAAGAGGGGACAGGAAGGTACAGTGGTTAAGACTCTGGAGCAAGAGTGCCAGGGTTCAAATCCTGCCTCTGCCTCCTCAAAGGTTTATGGCCTTGGCAAGCTACCCTGTCTGCCTTGGTTTCCTCCTCTGTGAAATGGGGTATAATATCCACCTCCATCTGTGAAGGTTTACGCCACATAAGACATGAGATCAGTGTCTGGCACAGAGGATCTGCTCCACAGATGTCACCTATTGTCGTAATTAGTCTTCCCGCTCCCACCCCCACCCGGCATCCCCAGCCCCATCCAGAGGTGAGAGCCCTCGGCATAGCTGGCCTCACCTTTCTCTTCATCTTTTCCTTCTTGGGGGGCAACAGTGGGGGTTGGTCAGGCTCCCGGGGGGCTGGGTTCCAGAGTGAGGGTTCTGAGACAGGGTGGAGGGAAATCAGCCCCCAGACCTCCCCACCCCTGCCCACCTCCCACCTCAGCCTGCCCCATTACCTGAATGAGCAGTTAGGTGGGGGCTTCGGGTGGCTGTGGGAGGCCCGAGATGGGGGGTGCGTGGGGGAGGCCCACTGGCACACCGGACCAGTACCCCCGGGCTCAGCTGCCCCTCCTCCCCAGTCCCCCCAGGACCCTCGTCCGATGGAGAACGGAACTTGGGCTTTGGAGACAGAGAACGGGGGTGGGTGACACATTAGATGACCAGAGAGAGAGGGCGCCCTGCATCCCGACCCTGCCACCGCCAGAACGGACATTTGGTCACAGCCCTGACTCTCCCTACGATGTCCTGACACAACCCGGCCCTCCCCTCTAACCGACCCCCGAACAGCGACACACTCCAGCAGCTAACAGGTAATGCTGGGTGCACCAGCTGCTGCCCACTGTCCATCAGTCTAATGTGAGTCACACCCCTAGGTTCAGGGATGCTGCTTCCAGATCAGTGTGCTCTCATCCCATCACCCAGACTTCGCGGGACCTGGTGTCCCAGACTTCAGGGGACCTGGCATCCCAGACTCCAGCACCAGAGCACCCGGTATCCCAGCATCTGAGGACCCTGGCCTCCCGAACTCCCAGCCCAGCCCTGGCTCAGGGCCTTACCTTGGGCGGTAGTGGAGGAGGTGTGTCCTCTGAAGGGGTGGGGCTGAAACACAAAGACCAGGTAAGCAGGTGGGGTGTGGGGAACAAGGACAGGGGTGACTTGGGGCTGGAGGTCAGCTCAGAAGGGTCAGGGGTGGCTAGGTCTGCGCTGGAGCTAAGGGCTAAAGGATGAATCATTGTGATGACAGTAGTAACAGCAACTCTTGGAGATCAAGTGCTGACAAAGGCGGCAAGTCTAAATCTTTACAGCCACCTGGTAACACAAGCCATTGCTCTCCCAGGGGTCAGGTGCTCACGTGATGCTCAGCACCGCATGTGAGCCCTTTACAGGCACAACATGGGCCCTGAGGCTGACACTGGGCCTGGGGGCTGGACAGGGTCTGACTATGGGGGTTGAGGTTGGGGTCTGGCACGGGGGAATTCCCCCAGGATCAAGGTTCAGTCTGAGGGTGCATGAGAAGATGGGGAAAGATGAAGGCCTGTGGCTGAGGTCTGGGGGTTGCTGGGGGCTGGGATATGGCAGAAGGTCCAGGGCTGAGCCCGATAAGTGGGGAAAGGGCTCAGGCTGGAGCACAAGGGCGTTCTGGAAGGAACCAGGTTGAGGGCAGGCGGGGGCTGGAGTTGAGAGTCAGGTCAAAGGTCATACGAGAAGGTGGAAGAAAGGTGGGGCTGGAGCTGGGGTGGGGTTGGCAGTCAGAGGTCCAAAGTGAAGGAAGGTGAAGGGTTGAGGTTCGGTGGGGTTAGAAAACAGGGGGTTGAGCAGGAAGGAGAGTAGGACTGGGCTGGAGAGTTAGGTCAGGGTCATGGGCTGGGGGTAAAGGAAGGTGGGGGCTGCACTGAGGTCCAGTCAGGGGTCCGAGATGAGTGGCGGGAGGAGAGTAGCGGCTGGGGGTGGGGTTGAGGTGGAAGCGAGGTGAGGGCTGTAGGGAGGCGGGGCCAGGCAAAGGCCTGAGTGGCTGAGGCCCGGCGCTCTTACATGTCCACATCGTCGTAGTCATCGTCGGACTCCGACAGGTGCTTCCTGAGGAGTGACAGGCATGGGCCTCAGGTGATTCCCACACATATGCCAGCCCCCTCCCCTCCCAGCCTGAGGGTCCCTGACCTAGGACTGTTGCTCCTAAAGTCTTCGGGGGGCTGTAAGTGAGCCTGTGGGATACAGGTCAGAGTCAGCGGTGGCCTAGAGAGAGGGGAGGGAGTCTGGGGCGAGCAGGGGGTGGCATCTCACGGTGTCAGTTGCGGGTCTGGACTCCATTCCTCTGAGTTTCCTGAATTCTATGTGCCTTCCTGTTAGAGGGGAGGGGTGGGTAGAGAGATAACACACGGTGAGCTGAGGAGATGGATTTGGAAATAGAAAGTAAACTTGGGGGTTTTGGGGTTAGGCTCTTAGGATTGGAGCTATTCCTTAAGGGGAGGGATCTTGATTTACAGGGGTCTCATTTGGGGATCAGGATTTGGGATCAGGAAGGTGGGGGCTCAAAGTAGTGATAGAGGGTTTGTTTGCAGGTTCCATTTGGGTATCGGGGGTCTGCTATATTTCTGAGGTCTCTTTGGAGGTCAGGGCGGTGACCGGAAGTCTCATGGGGTCTGTTTATAGGTCAAAGAGGCAGGGTCTCTACAGTCACCTTATGGGGCAGGTGGTGATGGGGCCTCTGAGGGTCTGTTTGGAAGTGATAAGTGATACAGGGGTGAAGAGGGTCTCTTGGAGCTACTCTACGGTCAGGTGTCCCCAGGCTTGAGAACTCTACTCACGACAGCAGTCCGCATCTGGAATCCCTAGGGAGCTGGATCGGTGGGTGGATCTGATCCGCCGAGGGATGGCAGGGGGTGGCTGGGCAGAGCAGCAGCTACATCAGGCCATGGCCTCCAGCAGCCCCACCATCCCGTGGGCCCAGCCTGGAGCCCTCGGCTGTCCCATAACCTCTGTGCCAAGTTCCCCATCCTCCCTCCCTTTTTCCTTCCAAGAGAGGCAGCAGGAAGGCACTCCAGGCAGGGCACACAGCCTGAGCAAGGCCAGGAAGCTCCAGGGCTTTTGGAATCCAGGGCCTCTCACCTCAGGCTCCTCATCTTCAATCTCGCCAATGGGGGTCCCCTTCCCTGGGTTCCTCATTTTGTCAAGAAGATCTAGGATCAGGCTTCTGTTTAGCCCAGGCTGAGACACCAGCTGATGCTGGGGGAAGAGAAAAGGGTGTCAGCAGACAGAGGGCTGGTGCGGAGGGAGGGGTTGGGACAGGGGCTTGAGAACTGTGTAGGGGGACAGGGAGAAGGCAGGGAACTCTGGGGAACTGTGACTGGGCGATTCTGAATTTGAAAGGATTAAAAGAATTCAGGGACCCCGGCAGAGGGGCTAGGAGAAGAACTAAACCATCACTGTCCTAGGGAGCCATGGGGCCCTGGGGAATTCTAGGATATGAGTCTGGACAGGGCTTCCGGGAGGGGAGGTTTACGCTGAGCATCTTGGTGGCGCCGGGTCGTTTCTTGGGGCTCTTGGTAAGGGTGACTTTGACAAAGTTGTGGAAGGTGGCTGACCTTGGGAGGAAGGAACCGAGTTCTCGGGTGAGGGGACCAGAGACTTTCCCATCAGACCATCAGCCCCGGCACTGCGCTCCCTCGCATCCCCTCCTCCTACCATTTGCCTTTCTCCTTTAGCCGTGGGGGCTGGTAGCCACTCTTGGTCATGAGGAAGAGAACCCTAGAAGAGTAAGGGGAGAACATGTGGTTCGGACTCCCAGTGGGGGCTTGAGGGGCCCCTAATAGCACTGAGGTCAGCAGAGAGCACGTGAGGGACAGAATGAGAATGAGGCTTGGGTTTTACGATGCACTGGGCTGCCCCTTCAAGGGAACACCGCTTATGACATTACAGAGCCACGGCAGTCACTGAGGGAGGCTCGAGATGGGGATCCCTGAGTTGGGAGTTCTTGATACAGAGGGCTGATAAAGAAGGCTTTCTGGGGTGAGGGGATCCTTGGGGGTCTCCGACTGGGCTTGGAAGAAGCAGGGTCTTCTGTGTGGGGGTCTTGATGTGGGGAAGGAGGTTGGGGGTGTGTTCAGGGTCAGGGCTAGGCGGGGTGTCTGGGCCCGGGGGGCCCTGCTCCATCTGTCTACCTGAGAGGGTGCACATCAAAGAGTGGTGGCTGGAGCTCGGCTAGCTCGATGGCAGTGATGCCCAGGGACCAGATGTCACACAGCTCGTTGTATCCCCCCTTCAGGGCCACAGCTGCCACTTCTGGAGCCATCCTGGGGGTAGAGACCCTCAGAGAGCCCGGGGTGACACAAGAAGGGGGAGGGGAGACTCCTGGTGTGGGGAGTTGGGGGAGGAAGAGAGCGAGAAGGAGAATGGGACACAGAGAGAGCCAGATGCAGAGAGAATCATAAAGATGGAGAGAAAGACGGGAATAAAGATGAGAGACAGAGACAGATGGCAAAAGAGAGAGAGACAGACAGTGAGAGACATAGAAACAAAGAGACAGAGAAAGCCATACACTGAGACAGAGAAAAGAGAAATCGACAGATAGAGGGAGACAGATCAGAATAAAAATCAATACAAACACAGAGAAACAGGTGGAGAGGCCCCAGGAGACCAAGGTAAATGGAAAACTCAAGAGAGAGCCAAAGGGAAGACAGAAGGTTCAACAGAGCGAGGCAGAAGCAGAGAGAAGGAGCCAGAAGCAGACTCCCGGAGGTTGGTGTGGGAAAAGCCTCTGTCCCCCACCCCGTCCCTAGCTGCCCTCCAGGCACCCCTCACCAGTAAGGTGTCCCAATGAAGGAGAGGCGTCGAGCCAGTGTTGCCCCGATCTGGGCCGAGATACCAAAGTCAGCTGCAGGCAGAGGGAAAGACAGAGTGACCTGGGCTCCCCGTCCCCTGGGCCACCCGCCAGTCCACCTTCCCAACCCTCCCAGCCGTACTTACCCAGCCTGACCTCCCCAGAGTCATTAATAAGGATGTTGGCTCCCTGTGGACAAGAGGGGGGATTAGAGGTTGTCACAGACCACGCCCTCCCCCAGCCCACCATTTGCCTCCATACCTCACAGCTCAATGCTACCCTAAGCCCTCCAAATACCACTCCCACCTCCTGGGCCCCCCCACCCACCAAGGCCACCTTTCTGTCGCTAGACCACCTTAATGTCCCGGTGTATCTTCTTCTGTGAGTGCAGATAGGCCAGTCCCTGGAGAAGAGGAAGGGCATGGGGGCTGTGAGAGCCTGGGGGCGGGCAGGGCAGGGCCCTGCCCCCACCCAGGCTCACCAGGCCTCCCCTCACCTGGAGTACTTCCCGGCAGACGTAGCTGATCTGGAGCTCTGACAGGGGCCCTGTCACTGCAAAGGTCACCCCAGGGCAGGGTTGGCTGGGAACCAGGAAACCTGGCCCCAGGAGCCCCTGGCCCCCACCCACACTGGCTGAGAGGGTGCCACGTGGGGAGGGGAGATACACGATGGGACAGGTGGGTGGGGAGGTAGAGGGGTAGTCATCAAAAGAGCAGGGAACCAGAGGACAGAGGGAGACAGAGATTTATTCAACAGACATTTACTGTGTGTCTCCTGTGTGCCAGGCACTGTGGTAGACACTGGGGACACAGCTGTGGATGAGAGAGACACATTCCTGCCCTTTGGAGAGAGCATTCCAGTGGGGGAGACCAGATAAACCAGATAAATAAGTAAAATACACAGTACGTGAGATACTCATAAGAAAAACCGATGTGTGGGAAGGCTGTGACATTTTACACAGTCTGGTCAGTGAAGCCTACTCTGCGGAAGTGACAGGATGAAAATATGAGTGGTCCCACTCAGGGGGGACAAGATCCAGTGCAGAGGCTGGGAGGTAGGAGGGTGCCCAGTGGGTGGAGCGGGGAGTCGGGGACAGGAGATGAGGCCGTTCAGCTCGAGGTGCGGTGATGGCCAGACTTGTGGGCCACAGTGAGGAGCCTGGGCTTTTCTTCAGAGGGAAATAGAAGCCACGGGAGGGCTCTGAGCGGCGGGTGATGGGACTGCAAAATGAGGGAAGGCCGAGAGACACAGAGACAGAGAAGCAGGAACGAATCCAAACTGAGACAGAAAGAAAGATGGTTAGACAGCAAAATGTGGGAAGACCAACATACTGAGAAAGAGACAGAGAGAGCGGAGAGGGAACGACAGAGCCGGGCAAGAGACAGAGATGGTCAGAGAACAGGTCTGAGTCTGGCTGTGTGAGTCGCTTCCTTTCTGTTGGCCTCAGTTTCCCCCCTAAAGACTTTTTAATAAAGTCCTTCCTTTACTGACATTTGAGGTGTTGGGCTGGAAGGAGACAGGGCGATGGTCAAAGACAGAGGTGGGCATCAGAAATCGAGAGGTGATCAGAGGCCACTCCACCTCCACCCTCAAATTCGCCAGGAGAGTGAAAAGTAGGCTGAGAGAGAGAATCCGGAATTCATTCACTCATTCAATGAAAATGTGGGCACCTACTATCAGCCGAAAATGCAGAAATACTCAAACACACGAATAGACGGTGAGAAAATGCAGACACAGAGGAAGATGGGGAGGGGAGGAGAGGGGATCATACTGTGCAGAAAGATTGGGGCTGGACTGTCGGGTCCTGGAAAGCAGGGCCCAGAAAAGGAGTTCATTGTGTGAAATATGGACCAGAAAAAAGGTCCCAGGAGACACAAACACAGCGACAGAGAGATGGACTGGAGGGACGGGGCTGCCTGGATGCCCTTGCCCTTCCCCTTACCTTGGTAGATGTCCTGGAGAGAACCAGCCCCACAGAATTCCATGCAGATCCAGAGCTTCTGCAGCCTACAGCAGTTCAAGAGTAGTAATAACAACAGCAATGATAATAGTGATAAGTTATCGTTTATAGGACAGCCTCTGGCTAACTGTCTTGTTCTGAACTTTAACAGCTGTCATCTCTCTAGCTCCCTTTGTCCACCAGAGTGAGATCGTCCCACTTCTGTTTTATAGATAGGGAAGTTGAGGCTCAAAGAGGAAATGTTGTGTTCAGGATCAACTGGACTCGAACCCAGGTCTTTGGGCTCCTAACCCAGGGCATTCTCTGCTGTCTCATGCTAACCTAGAAAACCGGGCAGAGATCTCACAGGTTGCAGAGGTTTGGAGGAGACACAGAAGTACCAAGGTGCCAGGTCTGGGGGACAGAGTTCATTATTGGAGCATGTGGGATATTAAATTGGGGGTCAGGGAATTTAGAAGTTGATATTGAAAGAGGAGGGAAACTGGGGGACCCGAAGGACAGGATGATGAAAGATTAGTTTTAGGAGACTTAGTTTCAGAGTTAGTTACTATGAAAAGATCAATTTTGGGGACCCATGGTCAGAAATGGGACTCAGAATTGGACGTTAGATTAGGAGGTGTTTGGTCAGAAAAGTGAGACTTTGGACTAGGGATCGAGTTAGGACTGCCCCCGTTAGAATGGGAGTCCAGGATTAGAGGTCAGGTTAGTGGGGTGCCCTGGTTAGGCATGGAGGTTGTGCGGTAGGGGCTGGGCTGGGTCCCAGGCAGGTCTGAGGCTCATCACCAGAGATAACTCCCATGGTAGGCCACGATGTTGGCGTGCCGGCAAGTTTTCAAGATGAGGATTTCCTTCTGAAGTGTGGAAACGTCGTCGTCTGCGAGGAGGGGCAGAAGAGAAAAACCACTGCAGGGAGGGAGGATAGGGGCGATCCCAGAGTTCCAGGAGATGGGAGGGGTGGGGTGGGGAAGGAGCTCCTGGGTCCTCTCTCACCAGGCTCCATCTTCACCATCTTCAATGCCACCAGGTCCCCAGTCACCTTGTCTCGAGCCTTGGAAAGGGGAAGTTGACAGTCGGACAGTCTCCGTCCCCCTGAATTCCACCTCAGCATCGCTGAGCCAACGCCAGGGACTGGGACCCTCTCTCAACCCCTTCCTTCCTTGGGTCTCACCCCACAGGTCACTGGTTGAAGGGTGATGGAGGAGGGGGGTCCTCACCTTGAAGACTTCCCCATAGGTGCCGCCGCCAAGCCGCTGCAGCAGGTCGTAGTGGTCCCGGGGGTCCCTATTAAAGATGTCAGGGCCCACGAGGTCCATTCCTGGCAGCCGGAGCTGGGCCTGCGCCCAGGGGCCAGCAGGGCCTCAGGGCTCAAGTGCTGGCACCTCCCTCCCTCCCTCCCCACACGCCCTGCACCCGCCTTGCCTGCACAGGCTGTGGCCTCCCCCTTCCCCACTCTCGCTTCCTGCCCTAGCTGCAGGCTGTGCAGCCAGCTCCACCCCCTGTCCCCTGGGCCCTGAAAGCCTGTGAGGGGCAGCTTGCCTTGGGACCCAGGGGACCCCTTCCACCTCCAGAGCCCTGGGCTGAATATAAACCAGATGCAAACTATCTTAAGTGTGACCTGGTGGGCGCCTTAGCAGTCCCTCCCCCGTTCTGGGCGGTGGCTGAAAACCCCCTTCGAACCTCTGCTGAGTGCTCGAGTTTGGCCACAACCCAGAGATGGCAAGTCTGCACAGGGATGTTCATGCAGTGTACTTTACTGTTCGCCGGGCACATACATGCACTTAGTGATAATCCCGTGCGGGGCGCAGACCTGTCGATGTGCACATGCCTGGATATCCGTATGCACACGTGTGGATGTACCCAGAGCACGTGACACATACCTGTGGATTCACGCCCGTAGTGTGCAGAATCCGTGCCCACATAACTTAAGACAGCACACATGGGCGCTCCCCTTCATCCACAATACTGGAGTGTATGCGGGGACTGGGCGCAATCATGCAGCGTCCAGAACCCCCTAAAACTCCAGTCCTTGCCGGGCAGAGCACAATAGCTTGGCGGGCCCTCAGTCCTGGAGTTAGAGTGAAGCGTAGGGACGGTTTGGGACTTGGCGACTGCGGAGCTCAGGACCCCACCTCAGGGGTCCAGGCCTGGGGAAAAGGGGCCCTCGGAGAGCACCTGCCTCTGGACTTGGCCATGACCCAGAGGGAAGACCACTACGTGCATCCCAACACAGTTTTGTGAGTTCACAGCTGCGTGCTCGCCGTCAGAGATCCGTTTCCTTCCCAAAGTTCGCGCGCAAGCCCGGGGAAGTAGAGCGCAAAGCCCGGGAAGAGTTTGCCCCGCCTCCGCGCCCCGAGAGGGCGCGGGCGCGCTGGGCCAGACGGAGCTTTTTCTCACGCTGCGGGTCCGGCTCGGGCGGGGCGTATGCGCACGCGCCGACTGCGCCCTCTGGGGAGAAGTCACGTGGCAGCCAGAAAGCGTAGCCGCCGCAAAAGGGAGCTTTCTCCCCTACACCCGCCCCGGGGCTGGGGAGAAAACAGCGACGTAGTTTCCGTTTCCGCCATCTTTTCCTCTTCCGGTCCTCGAGGACGCCGCGCCGGCTGGGACTTCGGCTCCAGCCCGGGTGTGGGGCGCGACGGCAGCTATGGCGATGTTTGAGCAGATGAGAGCGAACGTGGGCAAGTTGCTCAAGGGTATCGACAGGTCTGAGCCCGGTCGGTGGGAGCGCGTCTGGCCAGGCGGGGTGGAGGAAAGGATTTCTGGAGATGACAGGGGTGGTCAGGATCCTGGGTTTGCTGGGGTGGGACTTCCCAGTCATCCTGGGGGAGATGTTTAAGTCAACAGCACTGCAAAAGCCTAGAGGCAGGAGATAGCCTTGCCTACCACTCAGCTCCCCTCTTCAGTGGCGTTAAGGCCTCTCTCAGCTCCTCAGTCTCCTCTCTGCTCCTCAGCCTCTCATTGTGCCTCTCAGTGCCTGTTCATCTTTCTCTTCTTTCCCCCTCTTGTCATTCATTCAACATACGTTCACTAAAGTCTTTCAGTGCTGAGCAATGCTGGAGACCAAGAGGTGACCAAGTCAGCCGCAGACCATGCTTTCACGGAGTTCTCAGTTTAGAGTCCACACAAAACCGACAATAGACAGGGATAGCTGGGAGCAGTCAGAGCTATGATAGGGGAAGCACAGGCAGATTGGTCAGGATTGGGATGGCGGAAGCTAGGGAGGCTAGGATGGGGCTAGACCAGGGTGGGGGCTTGGAGAGGGGAGGAAGGAGTGGATGGCAAAGATGTCCAGGAGGCCAGATATACAGGCTGCAATGACTGGTTATCTGAGAGGTTGGGGAGGCATCCCAGGCTCTGAGGGAGTTTAGAGCTTAGACTCAGGTCTGGGATGTGGATAAGTTTCTTTAGAGTTTATAGAGCCAGTTCAGGATTTAGGTAGAGCTAGTGGCCAGTGCCAGATTTAAAGGGAAGAAAGGAAATGGGGAGTAGCAGGTTACTGTGCCCACCCCCCAATAAAGTGGCTGGCCTCAGTCCGTCTCCTCTCAGCTCATCTATCTCGATTCTCCTCTAGGTATAATCCTGAGAATCTGGCCACCCTGGAGCGCTATGTGGAGACACAGGCCAAGGAGAATGCCTATGATCTGGAAGCCAACCTGGCTGTCCTGAAGCTGTGAGTGTTTGCCTCCAACCTCTCCCCCATGCCAGCAGCCAGCAGGGTACCACTCCCAACACTGGGTGGAGCGGGAGTTGGGTGTAGCCTGCACGACGTAGCTTCTTTTGGTGTGCAAGACCAGGAAGCTAAGGAAGTTAGGGCAGGAGAAAGGATGGATTTTTAAAAAATAATGACAAAACAAATACAGGCTAGTACATAAAACAAATACAGCCAGTCCTCCAAATCCATGGGTTCTGCATCCATGGATTCAACCCACCGAAGACTGAAAATATTCCTCCGAAAGTATGATGTTGCTGATGTGTACTATGTAGGTTGGCCTACGATGGTTGCATCTGTATTGAACATGTACAGATTCTTGTCATCATTCCCTAAACAATACTGTGTAACTACTCTTTACATGGTAGTTACATTATGTTGGGTATTTTAAGTAATCAAGAGATGGTTTAAAGTATATGAGAGGATGTGCTTACGTCGTATGCAAATACTGTGCCATTTCATAAAAGGAACTTGGGCATCTGTGGATTTTAGTATACACAAGTGCTCCTGAAACCAACCTCTTGTGAATGCCAAGGGATTGTATATAGCTTAACAAGTAATTATAAATGAATGCCCCTGTGATCACCATTCCTATTGCAAAATTGAGTGTTGCTAGTGCCCCAGGCCCTTTGCCCCATGTTTTGTGCCAGCCACCCCCACCGCTCACCCTGGTAACCACTCTTATACTCTCATGGTCTGGCTTTATTTGACACATTCATCCTGATGAGCTTAGCTCAGGTTCGCCTGCTTCGAACTTGATACAAATGTAGTCCTACAGCGTGAGTTCTTCTGCATCTGGCATCTTCCACTCAGCACTGGGTTTGCGAGATCCACCCATTTCCCATGGGGCTGTGGTTCGCTTGTTGTCATTGCTGTATAGTGTTGCACTGTGTGACTGTGTCCTAATTATCCATGCTGTTGACGGATGCTTGGGTTCTTCCCCCTCGGTGCTTTGTTCACACACTACCAGCTGTGTAATTTTTATAGCTTGCAGAGCCTCAGTTTTGACATCTGGAAAATGGAGATAACAGCACTTGTATTTGTGGGGCTAGGTAGAAGGTTATCGTGGTAACAGCCGCTTAGCGCTCACTCTGGTAGCTGCTATGCTCTACGCTTTGTATCTGTTAACTCAGATGCTCTCTTGCCCTTGCGAGGTAGATAAGGTTGTTATTGTCCCCTTTTGCAGGGGAGGAAACTGATGGACAGAGAATTTATAATCAGTAGTCCAAGGTCACTCCGCAGAGAAGTTTAAACCCAAACTGTCTGGCTCCAGAACCTTGACCATCGTTCCAGCCTGCTACTTATGTATGCGTTTGCGAGTCACTTAACAGTGTCTGCCTCGCTGGGTGGTTGTGAGGACTAACTGTCCCTGTCTACAGGGCAGGAAAGTGGGGTCAGGGAGGGTAAGGTCACACAGCCAGAGAGTGTTGTACTTGAGATCGGAGCTGGGGCATGTCCAGCTCCTGGGCTCCAAGCCAAAGCAGTGTGCACCCTGCCTAGCACCTGGTGAGGCTCTGGGACCTGGAGATGCCACTCTTGCTGTGTTTTCGTTCTTCCCAGGTACCAGTTCAACCCAGCCTTCTTTCAGACCACGGTCACCGCCCAGATCCTGCTAAAGGCCCTCACCAACCTTCCCCATACCGATTTCACGCTGTGCAAGTGCATGATCGACCAGGCACATGTATCCTTCCAGCTCCTGGGCCTGGGTGGATGCGGGAGGGGCGGCGCAGGGGAGTGTTCTGTGAGTTCAGCCACAAATCCTGAGTACCTGCCTGCTCCAGGGGTGGCCCGGTGCTGGGTGGGGCTGGGACTCTGGTGGCTGAGACCGGCTTGGCCCCTGCCCTCACAGAGCTCACAGTGCAGTGCAGGAGACAGGTCCCCTGTCAGTGACAGCTTGGAGTAGTCAAGGCATAAGGTTAGAGGGGCCAGAGGACGGGCCATCTGATAGATCAGTTAAGTGAAGCTGTAGGTAAGACAGATCCAGGCAGAAGGAACAGTATGTAAGGAGACCTGGAGGAAAAGCAGAGCTCATGGCCGTCTTTCGGAGGCCGTAGAAGAAGTTGGGCATAGTCATGCCACAGACTTCAAAGTGGATTTCAGACTCAGAAAAGGCATATTGGAAGGAATTAATGCTGCAGAGTGATAGGGGTGGATTTATGCTTTAGAAAGAATCCCATGAGCGTATATATCCTCGGTGCCTGGCCCAGTACTGGCCTTCGGTGAGAAAATGTTAAATGAAAATTGGTGAACTGGGTCCCCTACCCCCCACACACCCGACCCGCTTGCTTTGCCGCTGGTCCAACACTTGGCCAGATGAGCCTCCAGCTATTCTTCAATCACTTGAGAAAGTTGGCAGAGTCCCCCACCCATGCTGGGCCCTGCGCTTGTAGCACTCACAGTCCCAGGGCTGTCACACCTACCTGCCCATTAGTGGCTAAGAAATGGCAGCTTACTCACTGAGCCTTCTCTGCCAGGTAGGTCCATGGGAATGCCTGCCTGAGAGATTGTTCACCTTCCCCAGGAGTCTGTTCTGGTGGCTTAAAAATATAGGCATGTGATACTAAAAGTACAGAAAAGTGTAGAGTAAAAAAATCAGGTTTTTTTTTCCCCTCCCTTGTCCCACAGCCACCCCACTTCCCTCCCAGGAGGCAGCAGTTGTTTACAGCTCTTGGGGACCTGTCCCCAGATCCTGCAGATACATAGGTGTGTGTGTTAGGCGCACAGTTCTGCATCTTGCATTTTTCACATCACAGTGCATCTTGTCACGTTCTCCCTATCAGTTCTCTACGAGTTGGCTCAATCTCTGTGGGTGGACCATGGATATAATTGTCCCCCTCAATGGATGATTAGGTTGTTCTGTCACCTTTTGCCATTACAACCCAGCTGCAGTGAACAGAAGGAGGTGGGCAGGAAGGGCTGGCCCAGGATTCAGCAGCAGCCTCCCGGGGCTCTGTGACCATTTGCCCTTAACGTGGCCTCCTCCAGCAAGAAGAACGGCCCATCCGGCAGATTTTGTACCTCGGAGACCTGCTGGAGACGTGCCACTTCCAGGCCTTCTGGGTAACTTCTCTTGGGTCCAGGGGCGGAGTGGGTTCCTGGGCCACACGGTGGACTGCTATAAGTAAGGCCCACGCACGCTGATTGATCATGCACGGCGATGGGCCCAGTGCTCAGGGCTTTGTGAGCGTGGTTGCATGGAATTGTCATCCTCACGTGGAGCCAGGGTTCCCAGGTAGTCCCCTGTGCCCACAGGGCTGGGGCTGACACGTTTTTCCAGCAAAGAACCTCCGTGGCCTGAACATTCTCCCTGCCCTGCTCTTCCACTCCTGCAGCTTCCCAAGTGGGAACCGCTGCCCTAGACTTGTCTGTAGCAGTGATCGTTTCCTCCTCTGGCCATGAATGTCAGACGTTTCCACCCTCTGACCACTCCTAGCTTCCCAGCTCACCCCTTCGAGGTCTCCAAGCCGATATTCTCCGACTGACCAGCGCCCCCAGTCCTCTGTTCCGCTTCCTCCTTTAGCTTAAGCTGTGCATTCCCATCCCCCACCCCGCACCCCCATACACATATCCGAGAGGATCAGCGAGGCTGGAGAGAAGGCCGTCGAGGCTGTGACAGCTCAGGTCCATGGCCCTCGGCAACTCGCGGCCTAGTCTTTGCTTTCCTCCTCAGTGGGTCCCTCCCCGGTTCTGCTGGACAGCTGCACGCCTGCTCCCCCGCCCCCTTCTCACCTCAGCTTCTGGTCCAGCGTCCTGCTACGTAGGAAGATGGAAGCAGCCAGAGACCTCACACACGCCCCTGGCCTGGCCCTGACGTCCATCACAGCCGAACGAGCACTTTTCGGTTTTAGTGGACGCACGTCCCTCTCATCTCAGGCCACCGCCCCCTACCCCTCTGGTGCACCGACCCCTTTCCCTTGTGCCCACTTAGTGGTGTCACAACAGCAGTTTTCCCCATTGTCTCATAACAGCAAATGTGGCCTTTCTTGGTTATTTCTGTCACCATCGAACACGTCTCCCTTGCCGTTAGTTCTAGCCTGAAAAAGAGAGTGCTCACTGACCTCCACATTTCCCCCGCGGTCCGCCTCCTGCCCCCTTCTCTGCTCCCCTTCAGCCTCTGGGGACCGGCTGTCCCAGTTTGCCCAGGTCTTTCCTGGTTTTAAAACTAGAAGTCCCACATTCCTGGAAACTCTTCAGTCTCAGGCGACTCGCGGCTGTCGGTCACCTGCTCCTGGGACAGCTTGGCTGTGCTCGGTGTCCCTGGCTCCTCATGCTCACTCAAACCCACTTCACTCAGGCTTTCGTGACCAACCTTCTGCCCCACCCCCACCCCCCAGTTCCCAACATGAACGCTCCGTGACACTGCTCTTGTCCAGATCAGCAGACGCCTCCCTGATCCTGGGCCCAGTAGGTCGTTTTCAGGCCCCGTCTTATGTGTCCTGTCAGCCCCTTTGACAGGGCAGTCATCCACTGCTCCCTCAAACCGTTTCATCACTTGGCTCCAGGAGTATCCTGGCTTTCCTCCCACCTCACTGGCTGCTCCTCCTCATCCTGTGGCTTCCTCATGTCCCCCATTAATGTTGGCGGGAGCCCTTGCTGAGAAGGTGACATTTGAGCAGAGATCTGAAGGAAGTGAGGGTGCTAGCCACGGGGGAGAAGAGTTCCAGACACAAGAACAGGCAGTGCAGAGGCCCTGAGGTGGGCTGGTGCCTGGCGCGACTGAGGGAGTGAGGAGGCCCCGTGACTGGATTGGGGGTGAATGGGGGGAAGGGCACAGGTGAGGGTCAGACCCCGCAGGGCCCCGTGGGCCGTGCGTGGCAGGCCTTTTCTCTCAGTGAAACAGCAAGGGGAGGTGGCTGAGTGCAGTTAGCTAATCTGCGTCTATCCCCTCTCTCGGGATCGTGGGTTCTGCCTGCCAGGGTCAAACCCAGCTCTGCAACATTAACATTATCGTCAACATTGTCACCCCTCTCACAGCAAGCCCTGGACGAAAACATGGACCTCTTGGAAGGTATAACTGGTTTTGAAGATTCTGTCCGGAAATGTAAGTCCCTCCCTGAGCCCGGGCTCCCCAGCAGGGGGAAGGTGGAGTGGCAGGGTTCTGGGCTCTTTACCATCTTTGTCCCTGACATCCACAGTTATCTGCCATGTCGTGGGCATCACTTACCAGCACATCGATCGCTGGCTACTGGCTGAGATGCTCGGAGACCTGACAGGTAAGTCCCTTGCCAGGTCCCCCTTGCCAGTCTAATAGGTTGGGGTGGTCAGGGCAGTGGGCTTCAGCCAGCTCCTCCGATGGACGCACCCCAGCCTCACCCGCTCATTAGCAAAGGCCCAGCCCAGGGATGAAGTAAAGACTCTGTTTAAGACATCTCCTTCTTTGGGAGAGATCAATGACATTCATTCATTTGTTCTGCATAAATTATTGAATGTCTACTCTGCCAGACACTGTTCTTGGCCCCCGGGACATGGCAGTGAACAAACAAAATGGCTCAGATTTATTCTCACAGAGGTAGTATAGCAGATAACAAATTAAGATGTACATGTCCAGTGACAAGTCTTTCAAGACAGCTTGTAGAGTGGGACAGGGCGTTGCTTTGGTGGAATGATGCGGGCAGCCCGAGGGCAGAACAAATGTGAGGATCCTGTGGCTGAAGCAGAGTGAATTGCGGGGAGCCAGGGCAGAGGGGTGCCGGTAGGAGTGAGATCTCCAGATAAAGCGGAGCCTCCTGAGGACTTTGACCTTTACCCCGAGTGAGATGGAGCCATAGAAGGGTTCTGAGCAGGGAGGGACGTGACCAATTTATGTTGTTGAAAGATCCTTCCAAAAAGAAAGAAAAATAGTGTGTGTATGTGTGTATAAAGTAGTTGCTCATGTTTGCAAAAATAAACAGGAAGGAAAATTTTTTGGAAACTAATGGGGCAGAAGTGAGGGGTGAGAACAGGCGGGAGAGGGGTAGGTTGAAGGTGAGATTCTCTGAGTACCTTAGTTTTGCCTTTGATCTAGGTAGTTTTTGTAGGATGTTTGTTTTTGGTTTTTTGTTTGTTTGTTTTTTAGTGGAAGCTAACTTTTATTGGATACTTTGTGTCAGGCAGTATACTAAGCGTTTTATATCAGATAGGTGTTTTACTTACTTGAAAATGAAATTAGCCTTTTGGCCAGAACCTCCATCTTTCAGTAATTCATCAAAAATGGCCAACACAAAGAGAAAGAGGACAGGCCCCTGCTATGTGTTCTCTAGGCCTTTTAGAAAACATGGAGTTATTCCTTTGGCTATGAACATGCAAAGCCTCAAGAAAGGTGATATCGCAGACATCAAGGGAATGGTCACTGTTCAAAAAAGCACTCCCCACCGGTGTTACCATGGCAAAACTGGAGGAGTCTACGGCGTTACCCAGCATGCAGTTGGCATTGATGTAAATAAACAAGTTAAGGGCACGATTCTTGCCGAGAGAATTAATGTACGTATTGAGCATATTAAGCACTCTAAGAGCAGAGATGGCTTCCTGAAATGTGTGAAGGAAAATGATCAAAGAAAGAAGGGAGCCAAAGAGGAAGGTATCTGGGTTCAGCTGAAGCGCCAGCCTGCTCCACCCAGAAAAACACACTGTGAGAATGAATGGAAAGGAGCATGAGCTGCTGGAGCCCATTCCCCAGGAATTCATGTAAAAAAATAAATAAAAGACCTCCAATTGAGTAGGTGTCCCCTCCCCCAAATAAATATTTAAAGAAACTGTCCTTAAAAAAAAAAAAGTGAAATTAAGTCAAAAGAAGATGAAACAACTCTTTGAAAATAAAAAGAAGCAGATGAATCTGTATCAAATTGGAGATAATTATACAGGAATTCTTTCAAGTAGCAGTAACACTGTCTGGTCCTACATCCCAAGTGGCATATTTTCTAAGAGCGAAAAAGAACTGCAAAGAAATTTCAAACCTGGCGCCATAGGCTTATTGTTAGTGGTAGTGTTGATATGGTTTTTAACCATTTCGTGTTTGTTGTGGGAGAAAGCAAATAAGTAAATATACTGCTGTTATTAGGAACCAATAGTTGCTCTGGGAGATAAAAGAGGTGAATATAGAATAAAAGCTGAAACAAAGCCCAGGTGATGGTAAGGGTCTGAAAGCGAAAAGGCTCCCCCTGGCGGCCATTTGGATAATGAACTATCACCGCGGGGCTGGCCCAGGGACAGTCTGGCTGCTGCTGCTGCCCAGACAGAAGATATCGGTAGCTTCTGAAGCAGTTGGGCAAGGAGGGTGCCCTGGCCTTTGGCTCTCAGGCCCCCTGGGGCTGTGGGATCTGAGTAACTGAAGCTCCTGTGCTGCCTGTGTCACCTGCAGACAGCCAGCTAAAGGTGTGGATGAGCAAGTACGGCTGGAGTGCTGATGAGTCGGGCCAGATCTTCATCTGTAGCCAGGAAGAGAGCATTAAGCCCAAGAACATCGTGGAGAAGATTGACTTTGACAGTGAGTGGTGGCCCGAGGCCTCAGGCTGTGGGTCTAAGGGGAAGCCCTTCCACAGAGACCAGGGCTGGGGCTCCCCAGGACCTGGAGTGATTTGTTTTGGTTCAGGGCTGGGAAATCTGCATCTGCCAGACTCTGCTGACCTCTTCTGTCACAGGCCTGCCACCCAGGGAGGAATGACAAGGTGGTGCTTGGTGTCCTCCCCTGGGACTTCCAGGCTCTGTGTCATGCCCCGCTGCACTCAAGACTTCCCAGGGCCTGGAGGAGCCTTGTGACGTGTCCCTACACCCTTACTGGTCCCAGGGGCTCTATCTCGTTATCTGTCGTTTGTCCTCGGGGCTCCCGGGCCTCAGCCCTGGCGTCTGCTGAGATGCAACAATCACCAGAAAGTGCAGGCTCTGGAGCCGAGTTGGCTGGTTGGGGATCTTGGTTCTCTGCTTTGTAGCTGCGTGACTTTGGGCAAGTGATTTCACTGCTCTGTGCTTTGGTTTTCTCATCTAAAAAGTGGGGAAGACAGTACCAATAATTATGAGGGATACTGTGACATCGTAGTTCCTTATACTTAAGTTGTTGGGTCCTCATATCACCCTTCAAGGTGGGTGTCATTAAAGGTTCACATTGGTACAGTGTGGTTTCTCAGTACAAACCAGTTAATGTGGTACTTCATTCAGGAACCAAATTGAGTGAACCGTCTTCTCCACACTTGGGGACCATGGACTCTTGCTCTAAATGAAATGTGCCCATCGTGTTGGGGTTCTGCAGGGAGGAGATGCAGGCCCACCATTCAGTATCTTTCAAAAAGTGTGTTGTTATGATAGCAATGAATAACACTCAGTACCAGGAATTGTTCTAATCATGTCGCTCAATCCTGTGCTCCTGTGGGTAGATGCTTTGTACAGATGGGGAAGCTGATGTACCTGGTACGTGGCAAAGCTGATATCTGAACCTAGACCTCCTTACCTCAGAGTCCAGTTCTTTAAGGACTTCTTCAAACTGCTTTTGTGATGGTGACTAAGGCCCAGAAGGGGGTTGTGATCTGCTGCTCACTAGTTTGGGTGCTGTGGTCGTTGGCTCTAGGTTCATCTCCCATTCTTCTCACATTGATGCTGGTCCCCCCTTCTCTTCTCAACAGGTGTGTCCAGCATCATGGCCTCCTCCCAGTAACTTTGCTGGCGTTTAATAAAGATTCGTTGACTTCTTAGCCTCGTCGTCTCCTCATTGGCTTCCTGCCCCTGCCCTTCGCCCACCAGAGGGCGCCCAGGAGCTGGCCATTTGCTGGAACCCCCAGTGGCAGGGCTTCTACCTCCTTTTTTCCCTTCCAATGCGGTTAGCTGGCTCTTAACCACATGAGGACTATGTATGACATCACACTCCTTCCACTGAGTTGTACATACAGTCCCCGAATTATGATTTTCAACTTTACAGTTTTGTGAAAGCAATACTCAGTAGAAACCATGCTTCCAGTTTTGAACTTTGTTCTTTTCCTGGACTGGCAATATGTGGTACAAAACTCTCATGATGCTGGGCAGTGTCAGCCATAGGCTAATATACGTGTTCTGAGCAGTTTAAGGTCAGCCAGCTGAGCTATGATGTTCAGGTGGTTAGGCGTATTAAATGCCTTTTCAACTTAATGGTATTTTGAACTTTATCAGGATGTAACCCCATCGTATGCAGAGGCGCACATGTACAAGAAAGCCTTGCTCGCAGCTTGACTTCCTCCCCGGCTGGGCCTCAGCAGCGGACCTTCCACCCCCCACTTCCTGACCTGTCCTGTCATCAGTGTAGGTCAGGTGTCCGTGAGTGAGTCAGCAAGAAGGAGGAGACGTGAATGAGACAGGAGCCCAGCCCTGCAGCTGGCCCTAGCCTGGGCTTTTCTGCCTTTGTGAAACAGCCTGAGGTTCCTGGTGGGGGGAGGCACACCTGTGCCCTTGGGCCTCGCAGGTACGGGCACTAGTGGCCCAGGGCAGTGGCTGGAAGGGTGAATGGGGGAGGATTCTGGCCGCAGCCAATCCTGGATGCTGCTCAACCCGTTGTGTGTCCTTGGTTATGAGGATTTCATGACCTTTGCCAGTAAAGGTCTCAAACAAGGTCCTTGCCTGTTAGTGCATAGAAAACAGGAGTCATTGTTAATTTCAGACTCAGAAGAGTTTGTCCCCAAGGTTGCAAACTAGTCCCCAGCGTTCTTATTCAGAGAGACTTCACAAAATTTGGATTTTCAGCCTGGCCACGTACCCCAGCCCCCATCTCCTGCTTGTGCCTGCTAGAAGCCTAGCTCATGTCACTGATCCTTAACTGGGTTTATCTTTCCCATTTTACACACAGGTATTCCAGGCATTCTGGCAGAGTGACCTTAGGCTAGTGCCTTCTCTATGCCTATTTATCTAGAGGAAGCGGGTGCGGACAGCAGGAACTACCTTTGGGGAAAGATGGAGGAAATGAAATTCCATGGTAGATGTAGTCCTCAGTGTGGGCTGGCAGCTGCCTGTAAGGGAGCTCTTCATTCTCCTATGACTGAACTTTGCCTACAGAGAGGGGGCAGTGGCAGCGCCCAAGCTGACAGCCCTGACAACCCTGCCTGATCCACCTGCGCTCACACCCATCCATTGGGCAGGGACTTGGGAAGCCAGGGCAGGGCGGGTCACCCTTTGCCCTGGGTTCCAAACCTGGAGCTTAAACTGCTCAGAACACGTATATTAGGAGCCAGGAACTAGGGTGTGTCCAAATCCTGGGGACAAAGTGTACTTCTGCAGCTCAGGCCTGGGAGCCAGCTCTTGGGGGCAGCAGGAGCGAGACGGATGCTGCTATCCTATTTGCATGGTTATCAAAAGGCCCCCCTCGGGGTGGGCACAGTTCCCACTCACTCACTTGGCAGGTGCCCTTGTGTAGGACACAACCTGCACAACTGGCCGTGGCCCCAGCGGGGAAGAGGAAATGACTGTCTCCTTTGGAAGCCACATCCTGTCCCTCTCTGCCAACCTGCGTTTGCTCCAAGAGGATCGTCCTTTGAGCAGCAAAGAGGCCAGGCTCTGGTGGAGGACTGCCTGAGATCAGGCCCCAGCCTAGTGGCCTTTGGGCTTGTTAACCCCACGCCTCGCCTCAGTCTTCCAGCTGCAGGAGTGCTCACTTTGGTAGCTGCCATGAGTTAATGACCAGAGCACCTTGGCACGCAGCAAGAGGTCTTGAACTTGTCACCTGTCTTGCTTGCTCAGGTTCAGGGCTGCTATTTCAGCTGCTTCCTAGTCACTTCAAGACATCCCAGTATCTGTTCAGGTTCCCACCCTGGGAGGACACGGCCTTCTTTGTTCTGCTTAAGTAGCATACATAATGGGACACAGCCCTTAATCAGTTCTGACTGCCTTCCGGAGAATTCCGAGAAGTGGTGAAGAATTGGTGAACCTAAAACTAGGACCCATCAGCCATACCCCTCTCAGCGCCCCTTCCGGTCTCTTCCTGCCCCTCTGAGCCTCTGCCCTGTTGACCCTTGACCCTCAACAGACAGCAGCTGCTACTACTGAGCGGGCTGTGGATGGCTGCAGGGAAATGACCTCAGCTGACTAAGGGAGTCCTTAGTTTAAACATTGCCCTGTCTCTGTTGTGCCCTAGGTCTGGGAGGTTTCTCAGTGATCACAGCGAGAGGCAGGGAGGAGCAGATGGCCCATCGCCCGAGGGCCTTTCCCTGCTGACCAGGCCCAGCATAGGAGTCCTGGGCTTGTTCACCAAGTCAGGCAGGAAGAGGCTGCCTGCCCCAGCCCAGCCCAGCCCAGCTCAGCCCAGCTCAGCCAGCCTTAGCGACTGCCAACACTCCCAGGTCTTTGGCCAGGCCCTGGCATCTCCTGGGAAAATGGGCTGCTGCCCGGGCCTTGTCTCTTTCCTTTGCTTCCCATTGGATCTCTTCTAGAGTCTTTGAGAAAGCTAGGGAGAGATCCTCGCAGCTCCCGTACCTGAAGGAGCCGTGTTTTCTAATCTTCACCCCAGTTACCTGTGACACAATCCCCTTTCATGCAGTCGGCCAGTTCCTGCTCTGGTCCAGCTCAAACCCTCACCTTCTTACCTTCCCTGACAACCATTCCCTTCAAGACCTTCCCTGAATTCAATAAAGATTTTTACACTCCTCTGTTGCTCAGGTCCAAAACCTAGGAGCCATCCTGCATCTCGATTCTTCTCTCTCGTTCCTGCATTCACCCACCCTTAATCAAATTCGTGGCAGTAAGTGATGTCAGCTCCAGTTCCCCAAATCCTCTCACTGCCCCTGTGCCATGGCTCTCTGCTCCAAGATCCTGGTCTTGTCCACCCACGTCTTGACAATTGTAGCAGCTTCCTCACTGGTCTCCTTGTTCTCACTCCACCTTCTACAGCCTTTTTCCCTCGTGTGGTCGGGGGCACCCTGTGAACAGCTGAATCAGATCTTAGCCCTGCTTAAAATCCTCCCTTAACTTCCCATTACCTTTAGAATAAAATCCATTGGATGTCAATCTTATTTCAATAAAAAAAATTTCAAATTTCTCACCATGGTTTTAAGTCCATTCATTCATTCACTTAGGGTTTATTAAATTTCTTTCTTGAGC
>NW_011888984.1:1501925-1504106 GCF_000151845.1 Pteropus vampyrus | reverse complement strand
ATCCCCTTTCATGCAGTCGGCCAGTTCCTGCTCTGGTCCAGCTCAAACCCTCACCTTCTTACCTTCCCTGACAACCATTCCCTTCAAGACCTTCCCTGAATTCAATAAAGATTTTTACACTCCTCTGTTGCTCAGGTCCAAAACCTAGGAGCCATCCTGCATCTCGATTCTTCTCTCTCGTTCCTGCATTCACCCACCCTTAATCAAATTCATGGCAGTAAGTGATGTCAGCTCCAGTTCCCCAAATCCTCTCACTGCCCCTGTGCCATGGCTCTCTGCTCCAAGATCCTGGTCTTGTCCACCACGTCTTGACAATTGTAGCAGCTTCCTCACTGGTCTCCTTGTGCTCACTCCACCTTCTACAGCCTTTTTCCCTCGTGTGGTCGGGGGCACCCTGTGAACAGCTGAATCAGATCTTAGCCCTGCTTAAAATCCTCCCTTAACTTCCCATTACCTTTAGAATAAAATCCATTGGATGTCAATCTTATTTCAATAAAAAAAATTTCAAATTTCTCACCATGGTTTTAAGTCCATTCATTCATTCACTTAGGGTTTATTAAATTTCTTTCTTGAGCCAGACATTGCTTCAAGGACTAGGGAGGGATACAGCAATGACCAAAACAAAGAGCCCCGCTCTCACAGGTTGACATTCTTGGGAGGGAGGCATAAATATAATAATCATGTAGTAAGTTCAATGATGATCAGTAGTCTGGAAAAGGTAAAGCGTGGCAAGTGTGGGATGCTATTTTAAATAAAGTAGTGAGGGAAGGTCTCCCTGAGGAGGTGATGTTGCTGCAGAGACCTGCAGGAGAGGAGGCAGAGAGCCCTAGGGATCGAATATCTGGGGAAAGTGATCCAGGCAGTGGTAACAAGGTGTCACTACGTACAAAGGCTCTGAAGCTGGAGCATGCCCCGTGTGTTCCAGAAAGAGCAAGGAGGTCTGCAGTGTGTCTTGGCGGGAGCTCAGCCAGGGGCAGAGTAGGAGGTGAGCTGGGAGGGGAAATGGGGACCAAGACAACCAGGACATAGAAGACCTTCTGTGTCTAGCTGATGCCACAAGAGTCTCAGTTGTTTCAAAAGCTAGGCTGGGCTGGGCCAGGGGAGACTACAGCCTTTCCTCTTAATCTTGACTTGCATTCTGAGTGTGGTGTGATGGGAGAGTTCTAGGCAGAGGAGGCAGAGACCTGATCTTACTCAGGTGTTTACAGGCTCCCTCTGGTCTCTTGTGGGAAAGAGGCTGGGGGAGCAGGGAGCAATGAGGAGCCTGTTGCAGTGGTCCAAGCTAAGACAAGGTTGAGGGTGGATGGGACCAGGGTGGGGCCATGGGGACAGGGGAAAGTGGGTGGATTCTAGATATACTTTGAAGATGGAACTAACAGTTTCCTGACGAATTGGCTGTGGGCTGTGAAGACAGAGGAGTTGAGAACGATGCAGCTGGAAGCGTGGGAGCAGTCGCTGAGATGGGGATGACTGGGGTTTGATCTGGGATTTTTTGGGGGGTGACCATCAGGAGCTCAGCTGTAGATATTTAAATTTGAGGTGCCTATTAATGTAGCAATGTCATTTGTTTGCTTATTTATCGTCCCCCCCGTATTAGCCACTTAAGAACTAATCACACGTATCACTCAGCATTGTATCCTCAGCACCCAAAAACAGTTCCTAGCACACGATATGTACTCAGTGAACGTTTGTTGAATGAATAAAGATAAACAAGTCCAAAAAAATCCCCTACCTTCCCACTCAGCCAATATCTATTCCAATTTTCCTAACCCCCATGTCCGTTTGGTATATATTTCAGGTCCTTGTTCAAATGTCCTCCTCCGCGAAGCCTATTCTATTTTATTTACGCTTCAGCTCATGCTTGATTTTTCTCCATAACATTAATCATCTTAGAATATACCATATATATGTCTTAAAATTTTGTTCTCTCTCTTCACTAGAAAGTAGTTCCACGAAGTCAGGGATTTTTGTCTACCTTGTTTAGTGTCAATGTGTAAAACATGGCCTGGCACACAGTAGGTGTTTAATAGTTGTTGAATTCGTGTTGCAGAGCGGGACTACATTCCACCCCTAAGCGGGTTAAGGCCTGGAGGCGAGACGCGCCTTATGAATCATTCATGACCTGGCCCCGCCCACACGCGGAGAACGGGCGCGCTCACGCGGGCGAGGGGGCGTGGCTCG
>NW_011888984.1:1499527-1501852 GCF_000151845.1 Pteropus vampyrus | reverse complement strand
CGGGCGGAGGGCGGGCCGAAGCAGCTGAAGCGGCGGCGGCGTCGGCGGCAGCAGCTCGGCCAGAGGGGCGGGAGCTGAGGCGGGAGCGGACGGACTGGTGGGCGAGCGAGAGGCGGCGGAATGGTGGACTACCACGCGGCGAACCAGTCGTACCAGTACGGCCCCAGCAGCGCCGGCAATGGCGCCGGCGGCGGGGGCAGCATGGGCGACTACATGGCCCAGGAGGACGACTGGGACCGGGACCTGCTGCTGGACCCGGCCTGGGAGAAGCAGCAGCGCAAGGTGCGCGGCCTGCGGGCGGGACGGGCTGGAGTGGGGCTTCCCAGGGAGGCTGGGGACCGGGAAGGGGGTTGGAAGTGTTTGAGACGAACTGGAGGTCCTGAGAAGGAATTGGCGGGTTTGGGAAGGGGTGTGGAGTCCTGAAAAGGAATTGCAGAACTTGAACAAGGAATTGGGAGTCTGAAAAAATAATTGGCGGCAGAGTAAGGAATATGGAAGTTAAAAAAAAAAAAAGGGCACCGGGATCTCGAAGGAATTGGAGGGTCGGGGCGGGGAATGGGGAAACCGAAGAGATGATTGGAGAATCTAAAATGGAATTGGGGTCTGAGGCGGGATTGAAAGGTCAGAGGATGGGTTGGGGTCCTGAGAGAAATGGGGGAGTCCGGAGTTCGTGAGTCAGTACAGAATTAGGGTTCGGGGAAGTCTGAAGAAGAGCTGGAAGACGGAGGGGGTAATTTGGAGTACAGAAAGGTCTGAGGAGGATTGGAATTTGGGAGACTCACGGTGGGGGTGTTCTAAAGAGGATGAAGATTCTGGAAGTCTGAAATGGAGTAGGAGTAGTAAGGAGGGGATCGTGGAGTCTGAAGAGTAGGAGGAGGGCTAGGAGACTGGGAAGAGGAAAGGAAGAGGGGCTGAGGAAAGAAGCGGGTGTGAAAAGACATGGGGCTTGGTTGCGAGGATGGGTAGGGGGCGCGAAGGAGGTCTGGAATTAGGGGTCTGAAGAGAGAAGTCACGGGCCTCCAATAAGTTTTTGAAGGGGGTGAGATTTATTCGGGGGTGCCGCGTTCTAAAGGGAAGTAGAGGAGATTGGGAGATAGGAAGAGGAGGAATAAGAGGAATAAATGAGGGATGGAGAGGCCAAAGGAGGTATAGAGAATTTGGAGTGGTTGGAGGCCAGGTTTCTGAAGAACTGATGGAAGGTTGAAAAGAGCAGCAAAGGGCTGGAGGAGCCTGAGGGAAAGGGCTAGAAAAGGTGAGATTAGTGGGAGGGAATGTGAGCTGGAATGGCGGATAATGGGAGGGAGGTTAGTTTAGGAAAATGAAAGTCTCATTAGGAAGGAAGTGTGTGATGGATAGACTGAGAACGGAGGTTTTGTTTGTTTGTTTGTTTGTTTTTAGTGGGGAGGGGTAATTTCTGGAGCTGGAGATGCAGTCCCAGGACTGGAAGCGGATCTGTGTTGTGAAGGGAGCAAAAGTTGTGGGAGGAAGAGATGAGTCTCCAGGAAGAATTGTGTCTTTTGGGGGACCAGGGAGCATGAAGAGCTCCTAAGGCAGGGTCTGTTTTCAGGTGGCACTTTGGGATGTGGAAGCAATTTAGGAGGGACCCACAGTAGTGAAAGGGAGCTCAAAAGTAGTGCAAGGCCCAGAGAAGGTGTCGTGTGTGTTGGAGATGGGGAGCTCTGAGCTGATATGAGGTTTGAGTGTGTGCAGGAAGAGCTAAGGGGGTGCGTCGAGCGGGTGTGTGTGGGAGGGGGTCCTTTAAAGGTGTTGTGTGAGAAGGGGTTGGGAGGTCCTTGGATTTAGAGGCATTTGCTGTGTTCTGGAGATCTGAATTTTCTTCCAGCTCCGTGGTCCTGGGCAAGACCCTTGATCTCTGCATTTCTGTCATCTGCAGTTCTACAGAAATGGACGTGTATGGTGTTAGGACTCTGGGAGCGTGGGCTTGGTGGAGCTTTTTCAGGAATACGGGGGCACGAGTGGAGAGAGTGACTAGAAGCCTCTGGAGGGTGTGAGTTGGTGCCCTGGGGCTCGGCCTGCCGGCCTGTCTGGAGGGGAAAGGGTGAAAGGAGCAGCTGTTCCAGGCTGTCCCTGGGGTGGGGCCTGGCATAACCTTGGGCAAATTACCAGCCTCTGCTTGAATTTCCTCATCGGTGGGGGTGGCGTACTTATCCGTTGCCCCACCTACCGCAGGGTGGCAGGTTGAGATAATCTGACATCACAATGCTTTTTGAGGGGAAAGGGAGATCTAGTCTTCATTCAGTCTGAACAATATGTGTTACCTGAGGCAGTGCCGGGTTGGAAATGGTTAAGAGCTGGCAAGAGACA
>NW_011888984.1:1464605-1497342 GCF_000151845.1 Pteropus vampyrus | reverse complement strand
GATGGTGGAGGCCCCAAAGTAGCCATCTGTTATTTTGTTCCATTACTCTAATTGCTTGCCTCTTAGGATCTGGCTAAGACTTAAGGGGTCCGTAGCAGTTTTCCAAATTGAGTAACATACTTAACAAAAAAAACAAAACAAAACACAGTACAACCACCACCACCCCCCGCAGACTCAGTTGTCATCTAGAGATGTGAGGGGAGCAGGTATACTCTGCCCTCTTGGGAGAGGGGTAAGGGAAGCTACTCAGCTGCTAGCACTCTTTCCCTCTCCCCACCCACGTGTTTTAGAACATGGCTTTTCTGATGACTGCAGAAGAGGTGAGGTGTGGGAGGATAGCCAGGGAGAACCGCACCTCTTGTCCACTCACACTCATTCGGTTGAAAGCCGAACTCTGGTGCCATGGATGGCGCCTGCTGCTTCATCTAATCCCCGGCAGTCCAGGGCGTGGGCCCAGGGTTGCCCCTCTGCCTTTTGAAACACACTCCCTGGTTCAGGCTTCCGAGACCAACAAGGAGGATGCTGTGGCAGCAGGGAGCTGACTCACTCTCCATTTGGAACTGGTGCTAAATGGTTTCATTTAATAGCTGATTCCCTGGCCTCAAGTGGGCTGCCATATGGGGAAAATTCGGTGAAAGTGTTGGAGGAAAACAACCCAGGAAGTGAGAGTGGTGTTTTAATATCCAGGTGTTGCTGGTGCTATTAAACTTCTAAGATACAGTTCAGGGAGGCCAGTGAAAATATAGGTTTGCATTCTCCAAATGTCCTCTTAATCAGATGTCAGGGCAGCAGGAACAAGTCTAGATTCCAGTCTTAAACCCCTGAAGGTGGGGAAGTTCTGCTATTTAAACATACACTCTGGTCATGGCAGACTTTGGCCAGACAGCGCCCATTTTCAGAGTTAACTGAGTGAGTGGTACAAGTTATCTGGCAGTGCTATTTAGCAGATGACTGCAGAGAGAATGGAGCCAAAAAAGAATTGATTTGGGAAGGCTCAAGGAATTTCTGAGACTGTTGAGACGAACACTTTAGGCTTTTGTTATGTTGATTTATAATGTGCTGGGACTTGTGCAAGCCGTTGACCAGATCTAAGGGCTGGCTTTTTGGGTTTTTTTTTTTTTTTTTTTTTTTTTTTTAGGTTTTTTGTTTGTTTGTTTTTAAACAAAAACAAAAAACTAATTTCCTTGCTGCTTTTATATTGGGGGAGGTGAAGGGCAAAAATAATTAGCAAATAGCTTTCTTCAAGTTTTCGGAATAGCTAAACTATCAATATGTTTATCTCTTCCCTGACATTTGTATATTCTAGATCACTGTTTTCTCCAGCTTTATCCCTGTTTCCTTCCCTTAGTGATGTCCATGGTCTCATCAGTCACATCAGTTCTCTCCCTCAGTTTCCTTCCGCTGCCTTTATTTATGTATTTATTTTCGAGAACAACAAAAGCACTCCTGTTGCCTTAAAGTCCTCCTTCCCCCCTTTTCTTTTTTCATGGAAATAGGAGGCAAGTGATAGCAAGATGGTAATTCAATGGCAGTGGTAACTGAAACACTGACCTACTAAAAGGTAGGTGGAAGTTTCTGGTGGGCAGATGTAGATCCTGTCATCCATGGAGGTTTGAAAGAAGTCTTTATATCATGGGTGGTTTGAGTCTCCTTAAGGATAAGTTTAAACTTTGAAACATCAAAGGGCAGTCAGTTATAAGGAAACTTAGTTTTACAGTGTTGGCAGTCTAGGCGCCAGGAATTTGTTATAAAGTGAAAGTGGCACAAGTAACACTTGCTTTTCTTTAAGAAGGTTTATGAGTTACAGTTTAGTCAATATCCCTGGTATCAAGGAGTGTAAGGTTCAGTGAATCAAAAGCAACAGAATCATTTAAGATTCCAGTCTCTTGTTAAAAGAGTGATCTTATGAAGCGGGAATTAACGGACTGGCTGGGAAAAGGATCTCACCTCCTTCAAATGAGAAAGTGAAGTCTTTGAATACATTTAACAGGCAAGAGTATCTTGACCTCAGTGCTTGGGAAGTTCTATCCAAGTAGAGGTCTCCCTGGGGTCATAAAAATCCCCCAGACATTCGCCTTGGTGTTGTGCCTTTTTTGGTTGTGTTGTTCTTTCATGTCCTCCCCATCCCCTTTTCCTCATAAACAACAGATGCCTTGACTTGGAATGTCCGTGGAAAGTCTTTAAAAGCTGCTTGGTGTAACTCGTTCGCCTTCTCTTTAGTCTAAGCAGCAGTTACTCCGAAACAGTCCAGTGGCCTTTTTCTTAGATGTAATTTATCAAAGTTCTATCAAAAAGTGAGCAGATTGAGCCTTCTTGAGACTTGCTATTTGTTGTCTCCTGCCTTCCCGGACTGAGAGCCCCAACCCTGCAAGAGTGAGGGACCATCCCGTGTTTCCGGAAGGAACAGTGGTTTTCTAGTCAGAGCAGGCCCTGTGGCCTTATCTCCTCCATACTTCTTATACTTCATCATTTGTGATTTTTCTATACCCACTTTTACTTTATATACTTAATAACCTTGCCTTTTTAAAGTTTTAAAAGGGAAAATTATCTGACTATTGTTAATGGAAAACCTCGCTTCTGTGGCCACAGATAGAAGGAAACCACAAGAATAAACAGGCTGAAAACAACATTTGCTAAATTCTAACTAGGTACTATTTCTACTGAGGTCCGCTGGCTTTGTCAAAAGGAGTATGGCAGGTGTTGGTGAGGTGCTTTAAAGACCCAGGGCACTGGCCAGGAGACTTCTTTAAAGTAATCAGGTTTACAAGAGAATCAAAGGGAATAACCTCACTGTGATTCAAGGTTTAACGTAGGGTGTGGATAAGCTTAAACTCTCCCCTGTGTGCATGCCGCACTTGGAAAAACTTTATCTCATTTGACCTGGAAACATTCCATGACTGGCAGGGCAGAGCGATGTACCCAGGAACCCCATCTTGCTTGCCCAGTGTCCCACCGTACTAGACTTGAACATGTCACGATTGTCTGGCACTGCATTTACCTTTGCTTCCAAATGTTAGGGTTTCTTTATAAATTTTTGTTTTTTAGGAAACATATGTAAGAATTGCGGGTTCATCACTTGCTCTTCACACAGCCTTTTCAAGACTCCAGCTTTCTTACACATATACACTTAAAGTTTGGCTGCTCCTGTGAATAAACTACACTGCTACCCCATCTGAGTAATTGAATCCTAAATTCTGAAAGGAGAGCAGCACCCTCCTGCAGAGTTGAGAAAGGCTTATTTAAATGTTTTTCTTCCAAATATCAGAGCAGAACAGATACTTTGTCTTCTAGTGGAACTATCCACACAGGGAAGAAATAGTTGGAAGTGGCAGTTACTACTCTGCAGAATGCAATGAAGTCATCTTGGGAAATATCGTTGACTGTGTTGAAATGTTTGAATGGGATGCTAGAACACCAGCAGTACAATAGCATTTGTGTCTTCGGCTTTGGGTGAGAATAAAGAAGACCTTGTGGTTTGTTTTATGCTTTTTAACCCCCAACCCCCACCCCCCTCCCAAAGGTGTGGGACTGAGTGATGTCTGTCACTGGCTTTCTAGTGGGTTTTTCTTTTCATCTTTTCCCCTGTCCCTGGCGGCTTTTGAGAGTGAGTAGAAGCCACAGTCTAGGTGGATGGGAGGCATTGCGCAAAACAGGCAGAACACCTTACTCCTTGTTCTCCACGTGTAAAGGGAACACGTTTGGTTTTTTAATAATCAAAAAGCCCAAGGTGAAGAGTTTTTATATCTTACGTCCTGAGCAGTAATGACTCTGATTCCAGCTCTAAAAATGTCTTAATTAGCAGCCATCCAGGATGGGGCCACAGCAGGAAGTAATATAGATGCATTTCCTTCTTTCATTTTGGCTGAGAAGGCCAATTTGAGGTTAGAAGAGACATCACAGGAGGAAGCTGGAAAGTGATTCAACAGCCAGACATGCTGTGGAGGTTGCTTGAGGGAGTGGCACGCGAGGAGAGTTTGTAGGTCTTCAGCTTGCCTTATTGAAATGACAGGCATTCCTTTACCAAGCCTTCCTTCACTGGGACGGTGCTAGAAGTCATCGGCCTCAGCGTATAGTGTGTTAACAGTCAACACATTAGTTCTCTACTATCAGTCTGAATCTGGGTGTGACCAGAAGGTATTCAGTTGTTATTACTATGGAAACTGAGTTGCTTCCTTACTGTTTTGGGGAGTGCCTCTGAACCAGAGGCAGCACTAATGGTGGAATATTGGGCTGCTGGGCAGAAATTCGATGCTGCCAGCTGGTCTCACAGGAAAATATTCTCGTGCATGGTGGCCATGCTGGGAAGGTTCACTGCCGCTGGAACCCGCCCAGTCCATTTTACCAGTGAGGGGTGTGTGTGCACGAGAGAGGAAGATGAAAAAGGAGAGTACACGACGAAAGCCACTGTTGGCTTTGCGGCTGGGACGTGCGCTTGTTCATTAGGCATTTAAAGTTGGAATCTCAACTATGTGACTTCTTAATAGCAGGGCAAAATATGCTTGCATCTTTTGCCCGCTTTCACAAACACTGACAAAAAAACTCAAGTTTCCAGCAAATCCCAAGTGCAGTTTATTCCATGATAACATTTTTTAAGAATCCACATCCTTCCTACCCCAGCTCCGACAGTAAATAAACCTTTCCCCCCATTCTTTATTTTAAGGAAGTGAGCATCTTCACATTAGACTCTGTCTGATAAAAATATTAAATGCTTTTACGAAGTGCTGCTTTGGCTGTTGCTGGTATGGCTTGTGTTTGGAAGAGTCGGTTTTGTTTTGTTTTGTTTTAGTTTTATTAGGCTTGTGTGATCTTCCAGTTCTGGCCTATGAAATAAACTCACTTTCAGAATTCAAAATGTCTAGAAGCAGCCAGCTTGCCAGGCTGGTTCAAGGGCAGTCTGATGAATCAACCCTTCTTACAGGCTGTCTGCTAACCAGTCCTGGAAGGTATCCAGATGGTAAACATCACCAGGATTGTGAGGCAGTTATTTTTTTCATTTCATTCATTTATTTATTTAATTTTGATCATTCGAGCTATGCTGCCAAGTCTGGTAGGATTTGACTTTCTGTAAAACAGAAAGGTCTGTATCAAGATGTCTCTTTCAGAGATGTCAGCCCTGTGGTTCACCCAGCACTGTGTCTACTGGTGGGGCGAGAGGGTTACCTAGACCAGTTAAGGGAGGCCTTCGTGACCATTTTGAGGAACTTTTTCTTTTGTGACTTATTAACTCAAACTCAGGGACAACCCACAGAAGCCAATTAATTGAGGGCTGTGAACCAGTTTAGAGATAGCTGGTTAATGAATCGTGGCCCAAAGCTGTGGAAGGTCAAGGAGTGGCACTTAGTTCCTACCCGCTACACAGAAACATCCCAGAGATTCAAAAGGAACGAGCTTTGACCGTAAAAATAGACTCACAGCAAACTTAGTTTTCTTAGCAGCTACCTTAGACTTGAGACAGTTTGGGGCCTCTTTACTAAACAACCACAAAGCAGCCAGCCCTTGCCAAATACGGCCTGCTGCAGGGCCATGGGGTCAGCTTAGGGGACAGCTTTCTCGCCTAAAAATAAATGCGTGTTCCTATCGAGCATTCCAAGCCTGGTTTAAACATGAGACCTCTGAGTAGCAGTTGAGGTTCTGTGGGTTCAGTTATGTCAGAGTGTGGGCAGTTGAGGGGCTTTGGGGAGCTTGCTCCTTGCTTTGGGATTGGCCGCTGGCCATTCAGGAAATCGGATGACCAAATGCAAATCATCTTCCATCCTGTTTCTGTATGTTCTTGATCTACTCACAGGCTGATGGGGGAGACAAAGCAAGCATGTAAACAAAACAGTATTTTCAGATAGGATTATGTACTATGAAATAATAATAGTAGTCAGCATATTACTCTGTTAGACACTATTCTCAGTGCTTTACATGGGCTGACTTGTGTAATCCTGTGAGGTAGATGGTGTTACCTTTACAGGACAGGGGCAGAAATGAATCTATGGATGTTTAAGCCACTTGCCCAAGTGACAGTGCCAGGATTTGAAGGTAGAAGGTCTGGCTTTCAAGCCTGTGCTCACTTCCCTATTATAGTTTGGTGATTGGGAATGGCCTGGGGAGAGGTCGGTGAGGGGAAGAGGAGAGCGCAGGCATTTTAGATCACGAGGAAGATCCCTTGGCATGACATTTTAGCTGTTCCCTAAGAGAAAGCCTAGAGAAAGGTGAGAAAGAGGGAGCCAAGAGAGCACTAGGGGAAGGCCGCACCAAGCAGAGGGCACAAAAGTGTGGAGGCTCCGAGGAGCAGGAAAAAGCCGGAGCAGTTGAGAGCAGGGCCTGTAGAGAAGATGGGCACAGCCAGATCTCTTAGCGTGTGGTTGTCGAAAATGGTATTGAGGCCCAGAGTCTGAAATTCAGTCCCTCTTTGACTCCAGTAGGCCAGGAACCTTCGTGCTTCCAGAACTATCATTGCAACCCTTTCCGCTCAGGCCCCCTGGACAGGCCAAACCAGAACTGACTTCTAAAGTGGGAACCCCAGGACTGTACAACATTAAACCAAACAAAAGCTTCAATTATCTCTGTGATCATTGCTGCAGGAGACACCTGTGTTTGATTAAAGCCTTGGTAACTTTTAAATCTGGAGTTTTACTGCACTGTGTACTCATATGGCTTTGTAGTGTCTCTCTTAGAGAGCTTAACTTTTACCCCATGAACAAATTCCAGGCTCCTTCGGTCCCATCAAGAGGCTGCTTGATTTACAAAGCATCTCTGGTAAAATGTTGTGTCTCCCTCTTTGAAGTGGGAAGCCAGGAAGCCTGATTAAACTGGCTCTTCTCCTGTGTCCTCCCTTTCTCTGTAAATCCCTCTTCCATTTACTCAGTATTTCCCGCCTTGTTTCCTTTGGTTAGGGGGTGGTGGTTCTAGTTTAGAGAGATAGACATGCAGGCTGATTCACTCTGGGGCGCTCAGCTTTCCAGACCCCACTGAAAGCCAATCCAGGAACAGGGTAGATTTCATTTGGCCCATGGCTCCCCATTTGAAGGCACACCTTGTCAAACTAGTTATGTGGCTTTTACTCAGCGAGGGAGGAACAGTGACAGAGCTGGGGGCTATCAGTAGACACTCCTGACTCTGTACACACAGCATCCAGCAAGAAGCTAAGTTCAAGTTCACGGATCATAAAGTGGCCATTGTGAACATGGGCTGGGATTCTTTCTGCCCTGCCTTTGATGTGATTTGCAGCAAAAAATCATCCCTGTCAACAGAATATAAAGGAGGGAATGAATATGATGGTGTCCTATAATGGCGTGGCCAGCCCAGCTGCTTCAGCTGGAAAGAAGATGGCGAGGTTTCCATTCTCCTGGCAGCATGCACATATGAACTCGTTAAATCTTTTAAGTAGCTGTATAGGAGGGAAGATATGTGTGTTTGTGTTTATTCCTTTAAATACAAAAATAAAACTTCCCCTTTATAAAACTGACTCAGAATGGGAAGAAAGTGTATGGTGAATGGAAAATGTGTCCGATTATATTGATTCCTACTCCACATTTGAGATACAGCTGTGAGTTTCCACGGTGGGTGGCTTATTATGCATTTATGCTGAGCTGAACCTGTTCCAAGCTATTCCTGCTGATAGAAAAGGCTTTCTTGTGGGGAAGTTGTCTCTTTCCATCACACTTTACTTAGAAAGTCTTTTGAAAGACTTTAGCAGTCATCACTGGGGTGGCAGAATTAGGGGCCCTGACTGAAGTAGGTCTGTGTTTTATAGCCAACCGGCATCTTGTGTAACATGAGTTGGGGCTTCGTGGGCCCTGGAGTCCAGCACTCAGGTAGAAACATGACCGCCAGGGCCAGACGACAGCCCTCGCCGGGCCCCTCCGCAGCACGGAGCTCCACACCGAGCCTTCGGGGGTTTGAGAGAAACCGGAGACTCGGCCCAAGCTCTCAAGGAGCTCACGGTGTCATCAGGGAGCGAGCAGAGCCACATGAGACCTCAGAAGGATACTAAGCAGCACACCGACAAGCCCACAGCACTCTAGCCGTGTCCTGGGAGAGGAAAGGGGTGAATAAGGGCAGGTGGGGTCAGTCATGGAAACTTTCATAAAGGAGGTGAGTGTGCAAAAGGGGTGAGCCTTTACCCCAGCTGTGGGCAGGTTTCTGGGGGCAAGTGTCAGGGAGCCCCGCGTGTGCCATTGAATAGCTTTCCTTAGCTGCCTCTTCTAAGCAGTCCTGCCAGTTCCTTTCCCTGGTCACCATTGCCTTTGGGGAGTTTCACATTTGAGGCACCATGTTGGGTATTTCGTAGCCACGCCTTGGAACCTCTGAATAGCAAGACCCCCGGTTCTGAATCTATCCATTCATAGATCTTGTTGCTTTTACCCCTATAGTGGGCAGGTCATATCCCTCCCGGGTGGGGTGAGAGTCTGCTCTGACTGATCCTTTTGAGGCATTTGCTTTCAGCTTGCTGATGGCCCCTTTAGAATAAGCACAAGCTTCAGAAAAAGAGGAACAGAGAGACTCCCTGCTTTTGTCCAAGGGTCTCTCCAAGCCTTATGCCTTATGGCCTCTCTGGCGTGTGATGCCACTATTGCCTCCTACTTCAGATGACCACTCAGCTGGGACCGGCAGTTCTGTACTGAGATCATGGAAGTGCATGGGGTCAACTCCCGACAGGCTGGCTGGTTTCATGTGCCACAGTTAACATGCGGTTTCCAGAACGAGGAGAGCCTAGAAGTGTTCTGCCTTGGGAGTTTATTCTTGACTGCCAAGCTTAGCTTCCAGGTGCTATTCTTTTTCTAAATAAATGCCTTAGAGCTGGCTTATGGAACTTGGAGTTCCCATCCCAGGAAAAACTCCAGTGTGTTAAAAACAAAGAAACTCCCACCACCACCACCACCTGATTCAGATGCTCGTGGCCAAATGTGTGACTCAAATACTGCATCGCCTATATGTTTTCCCTAAATTGACATACTTGAGTTACACTCCAGCCCCACTGCGAGATAAGGCTAGGGTGCTGGCTCATGCCTCTTCGTGTGGCTCAGGTTGGTTTTTTCCTCCATAGATGATGCTCGAGAACCATGGCATAACTCAGCAAGTAAAGTAGTGGCTGAAATCATCCAGTAGAATCTGGCCTCCAGGACCGCCTGGGACCAGTAGGTTTGCTGTGGGAGGATTTGGTGGGGATGATGAGGGTGTCTCCTGGAATGAACCGGTCTCTGTAGCCTGAGCACCTGGAGTTTAGAGAGAGAGCTGCAGAGTTGGGAAATGGATTGCTCTACCCACATTTAGGTAGAGGTTTCTGGGGGAGACACTGCAGAATATTCAGGGTCAGAAAGTTTCTTGCATGAACCCAGGCACTGGGAGGAGATGCCTATTAGCCAGTGGGTTAGTCGCAACACCCAGCCTACCCACCAGACGATAGGAGGAAGCTCAGATGTCAGCGGGATTCAGGCTGTCTCTTGGCCCTAGCAGCTGCAACCCGGGTTGGTGGTGGTGGGGGGCGGGGGGGGGGGGCAGAGCACTGAAGCTCCTGTGGGAAGGTGCTTCTGGTGACAGAACCAGGAAGTAGTGAAAGGTGTGGGGTGGGAAGAGGGCCAGGTCAGAGCACAGTCTTTAGACAGAGACACCTGGACTCCACACCCACCTCTTACACCTACTAGCTGCATGGCCCTGGGCAAGTGTCCTTGAAAAAGGCCATCATCCTACCTCACAGATAGTGTATGTGAAGCACTAGGCACAGCACCTGGTCGATTGTCGGTGCTCAATACATGTAGCTTCTCAAAATTATTTCAGCAGCTCACTATTCTATGGCCAGGTAGGGTCTGCTGCCTGAGCCGCCCCTTTAAAGGAGCTGAAAGGGTCCACTGAAATGTACAGCTAAGTAGAAAGCCGAGTCATACACCCACTTCCTGACGTCTTCTTCCAGGGAGCTCCAAACCCAAACCCAGCCAGCGACTTCAAAGAAGCAGCCTCTGTTAAGTGGCAGCTGGCACTTGAGCTGCAAGTGACATAATGTAGCCCTCTCTTCCTCCTCTGGGCCCATCTAGGCCTCATTACCTGGGTGCTTCTCGTTTCAGGGTCGCAAGCCTGGAACTGTTTTGTGTCTGGATGAGCCTTGCCGGCAAACCTCTTTCATGAGTAACTCAGCTTGTTAACTAAGTTTGGGATCAGCCAAGGGGCTCTTTCTCTGGGTCCCCGTCTTTCCCCTTCCCCCAAAGCAATAACAAACAAACAAAAACTATCAGCTCAAGTTAGAAACAGCCCACAGCCTTGAGTCAGGCTGCCGTCTCAGCTGGTAATGATGTGGAAACAGGAAGGGCTTCCCACTGATAGCCCCCAAAATAGCTGCCCCAAAATGCTCTCACGAGGGGCCTCAAGGTGTGCAGGAGCTATGCCCAGCACTTGGCAGGGCCAGGCCTCTTCCAGGCCTCCTTCCCCAGCGCTTGTCACGCCCGCTGCTTTAGCCTCTCTTTGCCTTCCTCCTGCCCCACCCCCCAGGTCACTTCCTGATGCCATTCCTCATCCTAGTCTCTATCCCCCCAAAAGCAAGCAGATCCACAACCTAATAAGGCAAAAGAATGAAGAGAATGTCCGCCTCCCAGCCTCTCCCCTAACAGGGCGCAGGCCTGAAGCGAATTTGGAAAATGTTATGAGAGTGACAACTGACTGATGTTGAGGGGGGAGCCGTTTCAGGAGCTGCCCATCGGTAGACCCTGCGGGAAGGCCACCCGGGTTTTCAAGCCAGGCAGTTGACACCCTCTCACACAGAAAAGGGCATGGAAAGTAACAGCCCACGTCAGCTGCACCTTTGGTTGAGATTCACACCCAGGAGAACTGGGTGCACGTGGGAAGAGTCTGCCCGGGGAGATCTCCTTTGTAAGGATTAGGCAAAGCCAAACACTTTCTGCCTCTGAGATGAGCAGTTTTCATCCCCTTGATTGTGCCAGGGTTAAATTAGCCCTGGCTTTAATTAAAACTTGTCGACACTTAGAGTAGAGCCCCCAGAAACCTGTCACCCCTCCTACATCATTATCCTAGGCAGATCAGCCCTCTTCAGTGCAGTTTCCATGGGGGAGAAGGAGGAACTAGCCCCTCTCACCTGGGGAGCCCTGGCGGAGGCGCTCTGACTGGCCAGACCTGCTTCGTTTGGGAAGGTCGAGCTTAGTAATTAACCTGAACGCTTAGGGGAGGGGTTAAAGGAGCCATCTAAGGATGGGCCAGGTCTTTCAAATTGCTAATTATCAGCAGGCATGAGGTCATCTGTAAATCTATCTAATTCTTTAGCTGTAATTAAGGTGCTTGTTAAAAGTGCTGGGAAGTTGTTTTTTTTAAAAAAGAAAAAACACAAAAAGTCTTTGTTTCACCCTGACAGGATGGCTCAGAACAGGCGAGGACTCAAGGCACAGGACTAGTTTCCTGCCTTAAGAGCCTTTACAGGAAATTTGCTGCAAACAATATTGGTGACCCTGCCAAAGAGGCAAACCTGGGGTGATGTCATTGTTCAGAGCTGTCACTGCCAAGCATGGCCTTGGGGGAGGAGGGTTGGTGGGATTAAAAAGTTGGGAGCGGGGAGAGTATGTGTGTCCCTAGAAGAAGCGAGTCAGTGGGAAAGCTGGGCAGGAGAGCAATCACGGGGTGGGGTCTTTGAAATATTTTCAGCTAGGTTCAACTTTCCTTGTTTTTCCAAGTTAAAAAAAAAATTGTCTCGCTATTTTTGCTCCTCAAAATGCTACTGCTTTTTCAGAGACAGCCTTTTTTGAGCCATTTCCCATTTAGTGCTTTCTTGGGTAACTGGCTGTTATAGTCAGATTTGTGGCCCACAAGGCAGGGTGCTAAGTTAGGCACTAGGTAAATGCTGCTGTTCTCCGAGGATGAGAGGCTCCATCATTGAGAAGTATGGAAACTGAGACACAGGACTAGTGTAATGTATCTGTTTCTTCCACGGAAACCATTTTGGAAGACTATCCAATGCCAGTGAGTCGGCATCTAGGAGTTGTTAATCTTCCCAGGAACCGTCTGGAGCATCTTTGAAAAAGGCAAGCTTTGCATCTTGTCATTTTTCTTCTGGCTGGAAGTCTAACAGAGAGGCATAAACACAGTCTTAAAATGAAAGCAACAAAAATAAACTCTAACCAGCCCTGCGTGAAGACATTAATGCAAAATATGCAAGCTGACTTACTATTTATATGGCAGAAGGCAGTCATAAGAAGATCCAGGCTTGGTTGAGAGTTAAGTCTTCTGAGGTGCCTGTTCTTTAGAATTCCAAATAAACCATGGGTAATTTACTCAGATTGGGTTATAATGCAGTTTCTCATTTCATGCTTTTGCACAGTCCAGTTTCTCGATGAAACCTTTGAATTGCTAATGCAGGATCAGAATACAATTGAGAGTGCCTCTTGCACCCTCCTCTCCTTAAAAAACATCCTAATAGCTTTAGAAGGAAGTTCGAGGATTAAATAGGAGAGCCAATGTAGGTTTCCTGTGGTTTACATCCTGCTATGTGTTAGTATTCCACCCCCACCCCCCTAATTCAAGTGACATTTACACAGGCACTGTTAGGCTTAGAGATAACAGCGAGAAAGCACGCCAACATAGCTCTTGTTCTCATAGCAGTTATATTCTTGAGGGGAAGATGGACAATGAATGAAATGAACCTAATGTTAGAGTGACATATAGACTGAATGTGGTCTTTGGTTTACTGCTTACAGTGTAACTGAAATAGGCCCATTGACATTGCTTTCCTAGGTTTGGAAAGGATCTTCCCAACATGCTCTGTGCATCAAGGAGCCCAGGTGTTGAGGGCTGCCTCCCTTATAAGTCAACTCTCAAATGAGTCCTGAGTGTTTGGTTCTTAACATGCGGTTTTACAAGCCTCCAAGGACTGAGGAGTCACCTTGCAATTCAGCTTTTCCTGAAACTGTCCTGGCTTGGGACATGTTGCTGGAAAGAGATGAACGATCTAGGCAAGAAAGATGCATCTCCTGGCCAAGGACACCAGACTTTACAGGTGTCCCCCATCAAGGGGATCTAGAATTTCCATTTGGGAAAAGCTTAGGTGGCCCACTCTGTTCTCAAGTGGATGGGTAGGGGACTAGTCTGGAAGCTACGAGCAAGCTATTTTTACTTAGATTGCGTGGGTATTTGCGGCAGTTGGGGAGGAGCTGGTGGAGATCATGGTGGGGGTGGGGGGCGGCAAAAGCCACAGCGCTTGCCTGGAAATGGTTGCCCTTGGAATGCTCAAGCTGCTGCTTGATTCCAGAACTGCCTTGTGCACTTGGAGCCACTTTTTCGTGGTAACTGCCAGGAAGCTGAGTCCCGTGTGGCCTCAGGAAGTTGGTGTGGTTAGTGCCACTTTTTTATGTGGGCTGGTAACAGTACCAGGGCTGACACCTCCTGGCTGTATCCCTGGGGTTTTGTTTTTGGGGACACTTGGGAAATTGTCTCTTGGAGGAAATCGTCACTTGCTCATTAGGTAGTGTGAAGCAGGAATTGAGGGAAGAGCCAAAAATCTCTAGGCTCAGTCTCAGCGTATGGAAACTTTAGTGCTTTTCTGATCTTTAGTGGAAATAGCTGTTCACTCCTCACCCCAATTGGAAAGCGTTGGCAGCTGAAGGGGGTCCTTCCTCCAGGGCCCTGTGCAGCGCCCATGTGTCTGGTGTTCCTAACATTTTCCTGACCATGTCTTTCTCCTCCATTCGCCCCATCTCAGCCTCCCAGCCCCAACATTTGGATAGGGTACCTGGAAAGAGAGTCTCCTAGGCCCCTCAGAAAATTTGGTGTTTCCACTCAGGGGAGTTGGGGACCACATAACATCTTCCACTCACTCTCACCCAGGATTTTAGGCCATCTGTGGGGGTGTAGGAGCATGGTGGGATGCAGATTAAAGGCGGCTGGAAACTGAGCTGGGGCATCAGTCCCCTTTCAGGAATAGTAAGAATGGGTGGCTCCATCCTGGCATGTAGCTTGTCACTCTTAAGCTATTTATTGCGAAGTGAATGGATGTGAGTGCTCCTGGTTTTCTTCTGGAGCTGATGGACTTTGTCCTGGCTCATTATAGGGCAGGTGACAAAAACCAGTGAAGTAGCCTGGGTCGGGTTGGGCAGCCTAAGCAGCTTCTGTGGATTATGGCCATTTGGGGTGAGGGCCTGGAGCTTCATTTTTCGAGCATTTAGAAACCCAGAGTTTTATGGGGGTAATTAATTCAACTTAAAAAAAAAAAAAACTTAAAAACCTGCAGGCTGTACAAAATGGGGCCACTTTGGTCCCAAGAGCTACCCATTCGTGGCCTCTGACCTTGGACATTTGCATGGTTTTGATTTTGTCTCTGCCTCTCCTTTAGTTCCTTCTTTCCCCTGGACTGGATCGTTGCTGCTTACTGGGAAGGAGAAAATCCATATTCTTCTGCTCCTTGGTGACAGCTCTGACAAAAGGTGGTTGACATGAAAAGTAGTAAAAGGGGGTTGCCTTATTTGTGGTTTTCCATCTCTGGATTCCTCCCTTTTCCTCATTATCATAGCTAATTAAGAGTTGACTCCTCAAAATTCCTTATACATATTTTTAGGGTCTGGCTCCATGTTTCTGTGAACAAAAATAGTGGAAAGTTTTTTGTTTTTGGTTTTTGAAGGCTCCAAACACTTTGATACAAAGGCAGCTATTCTGCACACACAATAACCTAGTAAACAATGCCAGCCTTCAGAATTGACTGCCAGTTCAAAATTTGCCCCCAAGCGGCAGATGGACAGAAATACTCAGGATGATCACTTCAGTTTGACTTCTGAGAGATACTGACAGTCCAGGTTTTGTGAGAGAGATCAGTTTTAAGATCTGTATAGATAGAAAAACCAGAACACCACAGTAATTACTGATGAAAGAATGATGAATTTCAGAAAAGTGGGATATACTAGGTGTGCAATAAGTTTGTTTGACCTTTAAAGAAAAAAATGGCACTTATCTGAAAAATTCATGTAGTTTTTTTTTTTTTTTCCTAAGCTCTGATTGAGCCCCTGTTAATGGGATTAATGGCCCCAAAGAAAAGAATCCTTATCAGACTTTGCATTTGGCCCTGTCTGTCTGGGAAAAGCCAGGAAATTCTCCATAAAGGCATCGCCCTCAACTCTAACTTTTTTGGGCTCTGTTGCTTCTGCACTGGTTTGAGTATTTCCTGGCCCGATTGTTTTCTCAAGCTGGCCTTGAGTCCTTAGATGTTATTTGTGTGCCTAGAAATAGCTAGAGGAAAAATGGTTGTCATGCTTTGCATTGCTCACTGCCTCTCCATGGATGGAAACTGCAAGGGAAAGGGCTTTCCACCCAGAAAAACAGCTGGGCGGAGGAGACTGCATCGCCCAGCTGGTCCGTCCCATTATGCCAGCAGAGCTGTCACTTTGCCACAGCGATTAGGATGAGAACGTTTCTAGCGCTCCACAGATTGGCAGCCCCACGGTTCATTAGAGTAGAGGTCAGAGCCGTGGGAGTTCTCCTAAGTGGGAACTGCCGGCCATATGGGCCACACAGGGGTGTTTGTTATGTGAGGTTCTGTTTTTTGATCTGTATCCCTTTTGGTGGATTTGGAATGAATGGAGGAGGAAGGAAATGAATTACAGAAGGGAAGGGGAGAGGTAGAGCAACAGATTGATAAGGAGGAGAAGCCCTCTCACCATTGTTTAATAACTGATCCCAGTGTGATTGATGGGGAAGATGGGTCCATCCATCCATTCAGCATTTATTTAGCATTTATCCAGCATGTGCAATAAACAAGGTACCAGGTAAAGAGATAGGAATGAAATATTTCTTCCTGTCCTCATGGAGCTTACAGCACAGTGGGGAAGAGAGGCATTAAACAGCAACAACAATAAAAATCCCAAATACGTAGTTTTCCAAATTGTGATCGTTGTTGTGAAGGAAAAGAGCAGAGCACTGTAAGAGGGTAGAGTGAGGAACTTGCCATAGATTGGGCGAGAGCTGTTAGGGGAGTCCTTTCTGAGATGAGACCTGGAGGGTGAGCAGGAGCTAAGCTGGAGGAGGAGTGTCCCAGGCAGGAGACCTGAGGGACATGGGAGGAGAGAAATAGAAGTTGGGGCCGAAAGGGGAGGGTGGTGTGAGATGTGGTCAGAAAGGTGACCTCACCTGAACATGCCTCCAGTGAGGATCGTGGATTTTATTCTAAATGCAACAAGGAAGCACGGGTTCCACAAATATTAATTTCGTGCCAGTCACTGTTTTAGGTGCTGGGTATACAGCTGGGAAGAAAACAACCACCCTTGCCCTCTCGGGGCTCCCCGTCAAATGCAGCGCCATGGAAGCGTGCCCTTTTTGATGCTGGGACAGACCCCATGACAGCTCATAAAGCACATCGCACTTCCCATTTGTTCCTTCAGCTTATCCTCACATCAGCCTTGTGTTTTTATCCCCACCTTACAGATGAGGAGACATTCAGAGAAATTATGTGACTTATTCAAGGTCACTCAGCCAATAAACAACAACCAAGCATCAAACCGTACTCTTCTTCTTTTAGCTTATTTCTCCCATGTCAGGGCTGAGTGATTGGTTATCTTCCCTCTCACTTCAGACCCCCAGTGGTGAGACTCCGGGGCTCTCAGTGGTCCTTGGACTTCAGACGTGGGAGAGCATCAAAGCACCTATGATTCGGGTCCTGGAGGATGAGGTGTGGCGAGAGGACAGAGGTGTTGGTATCTATGCTTCAGTAGCCTGGAGTCAGGCCAGACCATGGTCTTTTGCCTTCCCCTCAGCATCTCAGATTAGCTTGCCTTTGACCTAGTGACACCTCTGGAGGAACCTGTCTAAACAGTGGTGTGAAGTTGGGGAGTTGACTTGGCTCTCTAGCCAAACCTTCTGGATCCAGCCTGCCTATATATGGCTTCGTCTCAAAGAACAGGTGATGGCAGTGGGAGTTGTTTTCTGTGTTGCTGGTGGGAGGTACCCAGCTACATTCCTTTGTAGACAAGCACAAACTAGATATTTTTGAAATTGAAGGTCTGAATTCAGCCAAAGAATGAATCCTGGTCTGAAAAGCATGTGGTGAGAGTACAGCCAACCTGGTTTGGGTGTTGCCTTTTCGACTTTGTCACTTTTTAATAAGCCTAGAACTCTGTCAAGAGGGAGGATCTTTGTGAACGTCTCAAGCGCGTTTTCTGTGGCTGACAGCAGAGGCCTCCAACTATCAGAAGGGCTCAAGTCCACCCTGCTGTTGTGTGCACTCTGGCTGATGAGGTGCCGGATGGAGGTTTCAGCCATTACCAGAGTGTTTCCTGTTGAAAGGTCAGCTGGATGGGCCCAAGTCTGTTGCCCGGCCGAGAGGCCTCGTAGCGCAGAGAGAGAGCAGGGCCTGGGCTCCCGAGGTGCGTGGCCAGGCCAAGCACAGACTGCAGCTGGGCCCACGTGTGTGCTCTGGCTTTCTCCTGCATTGGAGGCTGTAGACTTGGCTTCTCACTAACACAGACCATGAAGCCAGAGAAAGTCAGGTTCTGATCCAAGTCCAGTAATTAACTGCCCAAGGGACCTTGGATGAGGAAGCCTCCATCTCCTCATCTACAAAACAAGGTCAATAATGTATCTGTGTCGAGGTTGTCAGGACTCAGCGAGGTGACGGCGTGGACTTCTCTGGCACATTGTAGAGATCAGTAAATGGTGGCTGTTTTAATTATTACTCTGTCTGCTGAGGTGGTGGTTTGGGATGGAGTCTTATGAGGTCTTGTGGGATCTGGAGTCCCAATAGGAGTAATTGGTTGGGGGGGTGAGCGTTGAGGACCCTTCCTTCAACAAGGAAGCTATAGCCAAAGAACTAAGCATTAGAACTGTCTTATGATGTCTAACTTTGAAGCCAGCTGGTCTTTGAATATTGACACCGAGTTCTAGCAAGTTCAACGACTAGATACATAGGCAATCAAGCATTTAGAGGGTCTTGGAAGCAAGATTCTTAGAGGTAGCAATCTCTTACTTATCCTGATTGTCTCAGATAAAGGGTAGTGGATGGAGCCCCTGTGATTTGGGGGCAGACTGGGTGTTACTGGGCCAGAAAGCTAATCCAGGAGAGACGAGTGCCTTAGCCCCGCGAGCAGGCTAGAGGCTTTGCTGCTGGAGGCCATTGGGCCCCGTGGGGCCTCTGAGGAGGCTTTATGTGTCCTGCAGTATGCCACATGTTCCCTTCCCTCTGGGAAGCCTTCCACCCGTGCAGGGCCTCCAGGGCCGGACGTGGAAGGTAAACAGGCAGCCTTTCTGTTCTTCACCACAAACAGTCCCGGAAAGGTGCAAGATGTAGCTTTTCATCGCAGGAAACCCTGAGGTCCCCCCAGCTCTCCTGAAGCAGCCTCATTGTCCAAAACCAGGTGTTCTAGCTCCCGAGGCACCGGTGGGGAACCACCGTGGCCCAGGCGCTGACGCTGAAGTTTGAGCAACCATTCCTGGACGCCTCCAGTCCATTCTCCACACAGGAGCTGGATAATGTCCTGCTTAAACTCTTGATTGAGATCCCTTGCCCTCAGAATGAATTTGTAAGTTCACTGGGCCCTCTGAGGTCTGTTCTCTCCTCTCTAGCTTCCTCTCCTCCTTCCATCGTATCACCACCCGCTGTACTCCAGCACACCGCCCGCCTCCCGGCTCCTTGCTCTTTTCTACCTGCGGATCTCTCTTTCCCTTGCAAATCCTCGCCCAGCTTCTCATACTCTAGTTCTGAGGTTATACTCCCATTTGTAGGGAAGTCGGGCCTGACCCCTCCAGCCTAGGTTCCGCTCCTCCCAGTGGCATGCCTGTTACCTCCACTTCTCCTTTCACCTCTAATCATGCTTCGCTCTCCCCCTCCCCCCTCCCCTCTCCCCCATGAGACTGTGAGAGCCATGAGAGTGGAGACTGAATCTGTTTCTTCCCTTGCTGTGTCCCTGGCATGTGGGACAGTGTCTGGCAGATATTTTATCAAATGAGCAGATCATTAGCCAGCGGATCGGGCAGATGGAATGGACCTGCCATGCACCTGTCCATCCACTTATTTGAATGCCTCTCTTAAGACAGTGCCTCTGTTTGGCATTAGGAGCAGAGATTGATCACCGACAGTTCCTCCTTTGAGAAAGAGGGCGCTGTCACTTTCCAGGCCCAGGTCAGCTCTTCAGGCCAGTTGAGTCACATCTAAAAGCTGGCCCTGTGTGCGCTGGAAGGGCATAAGAAGTACTCCCCTGAGATACTTCGAGGCAGCCAGCAGTCCTCAGAGAGTTCTCTATCAGTGCCTGCCAGTTACAGGACACAAATAGGATGCCTTTCGAATGAAGAAGGAAGGGGAGACATCACTGCCACCTGGAGTGGTGGGAGAGTCATCGTTAGAACAGAATTCATCCTATTTTGTACAAATACTTACCAGGCTAGGTGTGCCGGGCACAGGTCTAGCTAGGCAGCAGGCACGTAGCGGTAATTGAGATGAGGAGGCGCCTGCCCTCTAAATGATACATGTGGCTAAAAGCAGGGAGACCTTTTTTTTTTTAAACTTTTTCCTTTTATACAGAAATTGCTACCTATAGGTTAAATTAACTTATATAGTAAGAGACAATAAAGTGTTTTGTTTCTAGGGATAGCTAAAAACATAGAAACAGCCCTGTGGTTTAGCCGGCTAGCCACCTTCCTGCATTGCAGCTTACCATTGTGCTGAGTTCTGGGGCAGCCCCCTCTCCCTGTCCTGGGCTGAGCCTGAGGTGTGTGCCGTACCAGGAAAGGAAGTGCGGTCTGGGCTGTCTTCGGTGGCCATTGTTATTTATGGGACATTGGCAGAGAAGTCAGTACCATGGAAAATATAGAGAAAGGTAGAGGCCACGTGGTGTGGCTGAGCAGAATTCGATAGTTCCTTTGGCTCTCCAGGCCATGGGACCCAAAATGACACTGCCGCCCTGTCTCTGCTGTCGGGCTTGGCCTTGGGCTTTGTCTGCCGTGTCCCTCCACACCTGAACTATCAGCGGGAGCAGTGCTGGAGGAATCAGCCCCGACTCTGTGTTCCGAGTCTGTGCCCCTGGGACCTTCTCTGTTCAGGAGACAAAACCTGAGACTGTTTCTTCTTTTAAATGCAACGTTGTTCAGCAGGAGCAGGGAAAAGCGAGAAAGAGTGGTTTGTTCACTTGTCCATAGTAAGGTGTGCTTCGATATGCCTTTGAAAATGGCCCGTTCACCTCAGCAGCCTTTACTGGATAATGAGAGGAGGGACACACGGGAACTTAGTGGGAATCCGAAGCTGGGGGAGGAATGGGGGCAGTCAAGTCTGTCTCTTGTAGGAAAATAGAATGGGGCTGGATGGTCCACAAGCTGGACTCTATCCTGGGAAAAAGAAATGTGCTCGGATATTGGCCTTGCTGCTCAGTGATTCCATTTCCTCACTTCCCACATACTTCTTAGCTCCCACGGCTCCCCTGAATCTGCTGTCTCAAAAATCTAGGGTGTGCACAGCACTGCCTAGTCAGAACGTATTTGGCACATCCTGTGCGCCGGGTGCTGTATTAGGTGTTGGAGATACAGCTGGTGGTCCCTGCCCTCTCCTCAACCTCTCTGCAATGGATGATTCTTTCAAAAAACCACGCACACACATTTATGAACATATGCAAAAGAGAGAACCCTTATTCAGCTATCACCGAGCATCAGCGATTATCAACATTTTCCTCAACTTGTTTCATCAGCTTCTCCCAACACACTGCCCCCCAGGCCATTTTAAAGACGACCCCAGACATCATGCATAAATGCTTCAGTATGTTTCTCTAATAGATATACATGTATATGTTTTTTGATATAACCACACACTCTTATATTTGATGCTTCTGACCATGTCTCAGGAAAAAAACCCAAAATGCCTCCCGTAGCCTTCCTCGACATTACCTTCTCTCTGGTTCTCCTACTTTTCCTTATCATGCCCTTCTCTGAATTCTTTCCCTCTCCCCACCTCTTAAATGTGGGCATTTCACAGTATCCCTTTCCCTAAAGGATTTTATCTGCCCACCTTCCCCTGGCTATAAGTCTCACGTCTCTGTGGATGGCTCCCATGTCTCTAGTCCCAACATACTTATCACTCTCTAGAGCAGTGGTTTTTACTAACATGTCTCTGTCCCCTATTAGGCTGGGAGGTCCTTCATGGGGGAACCTCGTCTTATTTCTCTCCCTGCTTCCCCAGCAACAGCACCATGTCCGACCATAGGAGCAGCTCAGGAAATGTCTGCAGGAGTGACTGAATGGAGACATGTGTGAATGAGTGACCTTTTCGCTGAGATTTAGACTTCGGTTTCCGAATGCCAGCTGGTTGGGCAGCACATACCACACTTCCAGCATGTCCCAGACCAAGCTCTTCATTTCCTCTCTGAGTTCCCCATACCTGGGTTTGACCTTGCCCCATCCATAAGTCATCTAAGTCCAAAACCTTGAAATCATCTTTTGAGTCCTCACTCTTTAATGGGAGGACTTCTTTTTCTCAAATGTCTCTCTGCCATATAGCAGATGCTCAGAAGTCAGATGGTCCGGGTGTAAACGACAATGCTGCCTCTCACTACCTTGAGCTTTGTGACTTCAGGGAAATGCCTTAACCACTCTGTGGGGATAAAGTCTGCCTCCAAGGGCTGTGGTGAGACTTCAGCGTGTTAATAGTTGCATGCCCTTTGCACCATGCCTGGCACAGGGGAAGTGTACTGATGTTGGCTCCCACGGCCATCGTCATCATCATCATCCCTGTTACACCATCTGTGTTCAGGTCTCCCACAACGGCCTCCCAGTCTCCTAGTTCATCTCAGTGGCTCCATGATGAACATTATCTCTCCAAGACTCATGTCTAACCAGGTCACTCTGAGAAACCGTCCCATCCCCCACTACCCAGAGAACAAGTTCTTCAGCCCCTCTACCGTCTGATCCCAACTGACACCATCTCCTGCCACCTCCCCTCAGGAGGCCCCAAACATCTCCTGCGTATTTGTGGGGTTTGCTCTTGGTGTTCCCACTATGTGGAACGACCTTCTTCCCAGGTCACCACCTATCAGAATAGCTCTCCTCTTTCACAGCCTGGATCAGGTGCCACCTGACCGCTGCTGTCCTCAGATCACACTGTCCTGTAGGGACTGGCTCATAAGTATACCTCTCCAGCTGGATGCACCCCTCCAGGGTAAGACTGACAGGTGCTGTGGGTCTCCCCAGACCCTTGGTTGTGATTCTCTTTACTTGTCCTGAAGTTCCGTTCCCCAGGAGATAGGAAGCTAGATACCTGAAGGCCAGTTTCACCTTAGTTAGATATTTAGTTAAATAAACGGAGGTTTTCTCATTCTTTCTGCCTTTAGTTCTCTTTTCTTTGTTTCTAGTCCAAGAGGAAAGGATACTGTGGAAGTTAGAAACTCATAGTAGGGCTTTGCCTCCCGCAGGGGAGAACAGCTGTTTACTCTGGGCAATTCTGCCATGAATTCAGGTTGCCTTTCCCTGGTTCTCCCTGTCACATCCCATCCGTAGGCAGGAGGCCAGACACTGGGGACCTTGAGAACACAGGCCGCCTTACCTTCCCCTTTGTTTATTGCTCTGCCTTACAGAGGGAGCAGGCCTCAGCCATCTCAGGCTGGAACAGCAGCACATGTGGTATCTGCCTTCCTCCAGCCGCCCGCCACCCACAGAGCAGAGAGGATCAAAGGCTTTACTCTGGAAGGAGAGGGACGGAGAGGGACAGTCTCACGGCAGTGGAACCAGAAGCTCCTCTTTCTCCTTCCACAGCTTGGCCTAACAGTGTCCCTCTTGATCGGATGGGATGTAGGGACTTCCATGGAAGAGGCCACAGCCATTCTGAATCAATTTAGCGTGGAGGATTTAAGATTTAAAGATTTAAAGCAATGGTATTTTTCAGCAGCACGGGTCTTCAGATTGAGTCTCATGCGGATCTGCCTTATTATAAAATTGATAAAAAGATCTGCTGAGATTAAATTTGAATAGAGGGTACCTACCCTCTCACCTGATACCCCTCAAGGCAGAGCTCTTTTGGGAACGGTATTCGAAAATTACTCCTTGGTACACCTTCCACTTCTCCACTGGAGGAAGTGTTCCACCGCTGTTGCCTTTGGAACGTCCCTTTGTGAAGTCCGTTGTTCAGCCTCAGGCCTTGTGTGTTTCTGAGGAAGGTGGTAGGGGTGGGATCCGAGGTCTGCATGTTGGGTGCAGCTTCATGCTGTGGGGCCTTTTGCTTCTGTGTGTTGGGGGGAGGGGTGCTTTGACGGAACAGCAAGTCTTAGCAGTTCTGCCGTCAGGGTTCTTGCCATCTTCACTGCTCCAGGAATGAATTCCCACGCTGTAAACCTGGTCATGGTCCTCCCGCTGCGAGGCCCTCCAGAGGCTTCTCATTTGTCTTAGAACGAGGCTCTCCCCAGCCTGTGAGGTGCAGTGTGAACAGCCGCTGCTCCAGCCATGCCCCGTTGAGTGAGCTGCTTTCTGCTTCTCAGTCGGTCAGCTCTTTCTGTTTGTTCAGGCTCAGATGTCACCTCCATAGAGAGGTCTTCCTTGACTTGCTGGACTTGATTCCCTCTCCCCAGCTGTCCCCTCCTCCAGTTAGTCTTTGCTACATTACCCTGTTTCGTTGTACTATCACTGTCTAATATCCTCTTTTCCTGTGCATATTCTCCTCCACTAGAATGGAAGCTTCCCGAGGGCAGGGATGTTTAATTCCAGTGCTCAGAATAGTACGTGGCATGTGGTAGATGCCCAGTACATTTTTAAAACTGGAATAAATGAATGAAGTTTGGGAGAGGCTCAGAGCCGCGAGTCTTTCTCCTTTTGAAGGACTGGGGGCTACCTGGGAGAGGGTGTCTGATGCCAGCATTTTGAGCCCAGGCTGGGATGACTCTCGAATCCCATGAGGCCCAGTCAAGTTCTTTGGTTCTCATGCAGTGCGGGGCACTCAGACCTAACCATTTGGTCCCCTGCTGGCCTGAAAGGCTGTGCCTCCCAGTGCTGCCCCTGCCTCTCCTCTTTCAGAGAGAAAGCAGATGGTTGGGCTCTCTGAACCCAGACAGCACTTGCTGTTCTGCTCCAGCCTGAAATTGATTTCCTTCAGGCCTTGCCTTGAACCCAGGCCCTGTGAACCGAGGGAGGGATCTTGACCTGGGAGCCACCAACCTTCCCTCACCTTTTCTCTGAAGGCACACAATGGCAGTTGGACTGCACCTTTGTTTTATGAGTCACCGGTGATAGCCTGTCATAAATTGTTTCCTATACTTTCAGAGAAGTTTTATCTTCTATACAGTCTGGGAAGAGATTTGATACAGGGTCAGTTAACACGTTGTCGTGTTGAAATCTGTCATTGTGCCCATATAAGGCAAACTCCTCAGGTTACTTTTTACCTTGGCAGAATCACAGGAATGTCAAGGTAACCAGGCCACCTCAGCATAGCTCTGATTCTCGCAGGTCACCTGACTTGCCCTCCCTCTCCCATGACTCACCCTGAAGCCTAGCCCTTGGCCTGCTGTGTTTGTGGCAGAAGGAACTGGCCCAGGGCCTCCTGGATGGCACTAGGTTTTGTGTCTTCCTTAGACTGGATCAAATGAGAGAAACTATGCGAGGTTCCTCACATGGGGCCTGACAGGATAAGAAATAGAAATGGAAAGCAGCCTTGGCCAGACTTGGAATTAGTTAGGGGATGAGGTGGGTCCGGCTCTGATACCTACCAGCTGTGTGACGATGGACAGACAGATCACGTCAGCATTTGGAGCCTTATCTGTAAAATGTAGAACACTCAAGACAAGTCCTGGTACACAGAAAGTGCTCAATAAATGTGAGTCATTTATGTAGGTATATTAGGGTAAGCCCACCCCACCCAGTTATAAAAGCACCTCTTGCTGCTTCGTTTAAGGCTCAGTCCCTCGGGAGCCTTAATGGGGCATTGAGCTGGTACTGGGTCCCTCCCTGGAAAACAGCCCCAGCTCCATGAAGGCACCCTATTACAGCGCCCCCACCAGCCACTCCTCGGTCGCTACAGGGCCAGGAGTCAGATCTGCCCCTGAAAGTGGCGGGGGCCCCCTTCTCTGACATCACACTGCTTTTGGAGACAGCCAACCCTTATGACTGCTGTGTGGTTTGGCCAGGCCTTAGTACCAGCCCAGGAAGGCCTGTAGGTGGGGCGAGCCAGGGTGAGAGTCTAGCCCTGTCACTCTGCCAGGGCAAACGGTTTCACCATTTTTAATGGAGCAATTATGAGTCAGAGGTTTCAGTCTCTCTTTACTGGTTCCTCCCAATCCTATAATTACCCTTTAGCTATAGAACCTTATTTTGGGTTTTCTTTTTTAAAATCCTCCCAATACACTGTTAATATTGTCCATCTCGTGCACCCAAGTGGTCTATGATGGAGCGAATATGACAAAGAAAAAGAGACCCTAAATCCAGAATGATTTCTTAACCCACAGAAACTGCCCTCCACAGCATCCTAGTGCCATGCCAGGAAGGAGAGCCAGTGACTGCTTACACAAGGCTGAGGGCAAGAGTGGATAATTCCGAACACCGCCAGAGTTACCTCTTAGCAAACTCCAGACTCCAAGCCAGAAATTTCTGGTCTGAGGCACCTCCTAGATTGACTAATGGGTTCATCCACTCCCTCATCCAGTACTCACTGAGCCCCTGCTTGCTGCCAGCCCCAAAGAGGAGCTGGGCTGAGCCGCAGCAAAGGGCAGGCAGGCTGATGAGAGCACCCAACACCTCCGTGGGCCCCCTGCCATGCTCATCCGCTCAGATGAGAGGAATTGATCGTGCAGCAGATAATGCCCTATATTCTCTCAGCCTCTAAACTCACCCTGCTTCTCAAAGGGATTGTCTTACACCCAGGCTCTGAGAGTGGGAAGCCAGTGGGCCAGAGTATACGTGAAACAAGGGCATGTCTGTGAGTGCTGCCCCAGGCTCCGGTTTCCCCCAGTGTGTCAAGAGCACAGATTTTTAGACCAACCTGCCCTAGCTATGGTGCCCACCCCCAAGACACCCCTCCCTGCTTTCACTGGAGCAAGAGGCATCTTCTGACCTGACTGGCAGACCATTGAGTCAGAACATCCCAGAACAGGAAAAAGGAAAAAGACAAGCAAGAAGGAGCTTCAGTTGTCAAAGGCGAAGCCTGCACCGGCTGTTAGAGCTCACTCCTCGCCTGGCATAATTGCCCTTCTGCCAACAAGGCTCAGTTTATAGATCTTGTGAATTCCAGCAGAAAACAAGCTGTCTGCCAGAAAGTGAACAGAGGGAGCAATGGGGGTGTTTGCCCTGCCTCCAGATGCCCCTCGCCTGCAGCATTCTTTGTACCTATCAGTTTTGTTGGGGAGTTCCCAGGGTGGCCCTGGTGACTCAGGGCAGAAGTAGCACTTGCTCAGCAACACTTGAGTCCCATCAGTGCCCTCCCTCTGACTTTTGCCTCCCCAAATGTCAAATGCCTGTTATCTGGATGAGCAAGTCCATGGGCAGATTTGTCCAGGCTGAAACATTAATTCTAAAGACTGGACCTCTGAGGCACTTGTTAGGATTCCAAGCCACACAGTCTCAAGGCCAGAATTGGCTCACTTGGCTATCCTTTTGAAGGATCAAAGTTTAAACTAGACGATCTTTAATCTCCCCACCCCGAAACCTGAGCTGAGCTGTAAGCCATTGAAAGTAAATGGGGTTTTTGTAGCTCAGACGCCCTGTTCTCCAGGTGAAGGGCCCCCTGTGCCTGATCATTTCACAGCAAAATGCCAGATGGAGCCAGAGGAGGCGGAGGGCAGGTCCCCAGCCTCTGCTGCTGCCCTAATTTAAAAACTGCCTTTTGGGAGTGGAAGTTTTCTCTTTTAAAGGTAGCTATTTCAAGGTTGGCCTCACCCATCTCCTTTTCCTGCTGAAAAGCTCTCCTTTGAGAGCTGAGCACTCCTACCTCTACCCTGTGGGCCCCACCTGCCTTAGTTCAGATGCTTAGCTCTCTATAGACTCTATGGAGAGGGCAGGCTCTTCCTCCTGGGTGCTGAGAGAACCAGATTTCCACATGGAAGAATGGAGTTGGACCCCTAGTTCATACCATATACAGAAGAATTAACTCCAGCTGGATCAAAGATCTAAATGTAAGGGCTAAAACTATAAAATTTAGAAGAAAACATAGTCATAAATCTTTACGATCATGGATTAGGCAATGGTTTATTAGATAGGACACCAAAAACAAGCTACCAAAGAAAAATAGCTAAATTAGACCTCTTGATTAAACAGAGTTACCATATGACCCTGCCGTCACACACCCAGGCACATAACCAAGAGAACTAGAAACATATCCACACAAAAACTTGCATATGAATGTTTGTAACAGCATTATTCATAATAGCAGAGGCATATAATAGTGTAGGTAGAATAATTCAAATGTCCATCAACTTGTGAATGGATAAAATGTACATTTGTACAATGGAATAGTCAGACAAAAAGGAAGTATTGACACATACTATAACAGACGAAATTTGGGTACATGCTGAATGAAAGAAGCCGGTCATGAAGGCCACGTACTATATGATTCTATTTATATGAAATGTCCATAATAGGTAAATCCATAGAGACAGTAAATTCGCGGTTTCCGTGGGGTGAGGGGAAAGGGAAAGGGGGAGTGACCACTCACAGTTTTGGGGCGATGGAAATGGTCTGGAACTGGATGGTGGTGATAGTTGTACAACTTCATGAATATACTAAAACTCACTGATTTTTTATAGTTTAAAGGGGGTGGGTTTTATAGTATGTGAATTAAAACTATAAAATAATGAGTCTTCAAATTGTTGCACATGATTAAAAAGAGTACACATACACCTATGACCCAGCAACTCTGTCTTTGTGTTGTATCAGTTACTTGTCACTGCATACAAATTGCTTGAAAGCTTAGGGGCTTAAAACAAATATTCATCTTCTCAAAAAAGAGAAAAACCAGAAAAGCTCCTGGGTAGTTCTGATGTACAGCCAGGGATGAGAACACTGGATTAGAAGGCTCTCTGGAAGCAAGAAGATGGTCCGATAATGGTATTCTTTCACTTATTTTGTAGTCAGATGGCCAGGCTGAGGGAGGGGAAGATTGCTCTGTGCCAGCCACCAGGGTGCAGCCAGCAACTTGTCAGACCCTAGAGGGGTCTGGCTTCACCAGCTGCAGTGCTGATACCAAGGATGGCACCTTCCGGAACAGGAATGGGGTAGTAATAAGTATCTGCTTATCACTCCTTCTCTACCAGGCGGTGTGCGCAGTGCTGCTCCATATTACCCTGTTGAGTGCTCACATGGTGTCTGTTATCCTCATTTTACAAAGGAGGAAACTGAAGCTTAGGTGAAGTTTGTTTTCTGAGGCCTCACACAATAAGTGGTGAAGAGAGGGGTTGAACCCACACTTGCTAAGATTTAAGAGCCCTTGCTCTAGAGCACTGTCACGTTACTCTCCTCGGCCTGCCCCTTCCGGCCCATCCACTACTGCCCACTGTCTAGGCCCAGCCCTCGAACTAGAGTCTCAGCAAGTCCAGGGGCCTCACGCCTAAGCAAACAGGGCTGCTGAGGGCTCCTCTTCCATTGGACTGGCAAGCCGAGAGCAGGGTCTTCCCTGGCTTACTTTTGGAACAGCTCCAGCTCCAGGAATACTTTTGTGAACTCTTGAAAGCCAGCAGTTTCATCCCTGAGGGACACTGTCCAGTACAAAATGAGATTTGAAACCATGAAGTCATAAATGGCTGGACATGAGAAGCCCTAGCACTATTCAGTTCATTCTAGGATTTACTGAGCACCGACTTACGCTCAAGCTTATAGGCTGCAGGGTCCCCTCTCGTGTTACGTTATACTTGGGAGGGAGGCTGGTTATGGACAAAACATTTCTGACAGTGATAAGTACAGTGAATAAGACAAAACAGAGTAAAGAGACGGCATGGAGATAGTGAGGCCAGGAAAGGCCTTCTGGCATGGCGACATCTGAGTGATGAAGTCCTGAGTCCGGCACTGCAGAGCTAAGCAGAAAGCCTTAGACCAGTGTTTCTCACAAGGAAGGCGCTGCACTCCAAAGCCAGTCTGCAGCAGCGACACGCGCGCCTTCTGGTGTCTCGCGGGAACTTTGGCTACTGGTCAGGGGCAGCAGGGAAAGGGCTGCTTTCTGGGTGGACACGCAGGGCCTTTGGAATGCTCACTGCTCCACTCATTATTTATACCTCTCCCCCAACTGGGAAGTTGGAGATTTTTCATGTAGGCTGAGAAAACTCCGAATAAGGCAACTTCGGGCCAGGACATAAGAAGCATTCCATATTCCCTGTAATTGCTTTCAAATTAGCTTATGTCGTCATGGGGCAGGCACACTCAGCATGCCTACTCTGCCCCTGGCTAGAAATGGAGTTGGGTCCTGGACAGGCAGCCTCTTGTGTCCCTATGCTGCATACCACGAGCCTCGATCACCCATGCTAGTGGGGCTGGCTGAGTCCCATGTTGCTGCACCCGCCTAAATTGTGGCCATGTCATCATGACCGGTTCATTTTCTGTCTCTCAACCTGGTCCCTGGTAACAGCAGTGGGCCTTTAACCAAGCGCTCACGTGTACCATCTCACAACCATTCCAGGGGCTTCACAGACTCCCCAGACAGATTTGCAGGTATCGCCAGGGCAGTCGCCCTTTCGCTTGGGCCACTGGTAACCCAGATTCCAGAAAGCTCAGCCGTCGGCCCTGAAAGCACCTTTACAGCTGGTGAAGAAGCCCAGGCTGGGGAGCAGTCTCCGCTTTCAGGAACTGAAAAGGCGCCCCACTGGGGCCAGGCCTTGCCTAAGACCTGGCAGTAGCCTGGCAGATGGGTGATAAGGGTAGATGTCTACCCTAGGAATAAATAGCTGTCCCTCCCCTGTGTCCAAGCCCCAGACACCCTTCCTGAGGACCTATGGAAGCAGGAACCATGGGCAGCGTCAGAGGCCACAGCAGGCAAGGTGGGGGTTCAGGTGGGACGGCGCCCTCCCCCTCAAAGCAGCTGATGCCCCAGCGGAGCAACAGACCCAACACGGTATTTCAGAGACGAGGTTTGAAAATTCTCAGCACCCTGGGGAGCCCTGTCTTGCCTCTGTGTATCCTGAGGGAGTTTGCTGTGGGCAGTTCCATTCAGTCTGGGCCTGGGGGAGAGTCATGCAGCTGGTCCTGGGTCAGCTGTTGGCCGGTGACCTCCAGTTAAAGAGGTTCATGGTGTGCCAAGCAGAAGGCAGGGGATGCAGTACGGGGAAGGGAACAGATTTTCCTAAAATCTTGTCAGTCGTGGAGTCAACGGAATCTGCATGGGAGCCTCTGCTGGATGGGCAGGCAGAGTCCAATCTCTGACCTTAGTCCATAATCAAAGCCAGCACCCGCTCGCCCCAGTCTAGAGGCTCGGGGGTGGGGAGAAGGGGAGGGCTGTTTCTAGGCCCAAACTGGCTTTGCAAGAGACTTGCTTTATTCTGGGCTTAGTGGAATTCCAGCCTCCACCAGACATTTCGCTCCACATCACCCTCTTCGGCACTAAGAACATGTTTTGTAGCAAGACGTCGTTGGGAAGAAAAAGGAAGGAAGCTTTTCAGCTGGGTCAGGCACATCCCACCAGGATTCTTGCATTCTCCATCCCTCTGCCTACTGGACCGCCACTTCGTTACCTGTGTCTTTCAAATGTTCGGTTCTTCTTCAGTGACCACACCAGAGTAGAGAGCGTGTACCTCCTTGGGTTGGGGGAGGGAGTCATCGATGAATGGCTCATTAAAGCCCACTGCTGCCACATTCCTGGCTGCTTAGGTCACCTCCCAAACAATATCCATCATTCATTCACCCAGCCGCCCCACATCCTGGCCGCTGGGAGGGGTCCCTGTGACACAGGAAGGACTTTATGACCAGTGATGCCAGGCCTCCTCACCCTCCCTCCACATACAGAGTGACAAAGCAGAAACAGCTCTGGGACCCCTCTGCAGCTTGCCTTCCCGAGTACACCATGGAACCTCGGCCTCAGTACAGGGAGTGGTGATGGTGGATCCCAAACGGACCAACAAGCTCCTCTTTCTCTCTCCTTCCACCCCTCCCTCTCCCCCACTCAAACCCCGTGCTATTTTAGCAACCAGAGAGGAGTCTAACAGGCTGCCAGTGTGCCGGGGCACGTTTGGGAGGCTCTTTGTGGTTTTGTTCACATTCTCAAAGACAGACGAGTCCACATCCTTCCTTCCTCCCTAGATAGGTCAAGGGCTGGGTGTAAGCTCCCGTTGCAGGACAGGGGCAGGCTAGGAGCAGCAGGGGCCCCACTGGCGTTGTGCCTGCCTCACACACTGGGCCTGGGCCACCCTTTAAGGGCAGGCGAGTTTTCAGAGGCTGTGCGCTCAGGGACTGAGGTGGGGCTAGAGCCCTTGCTGACTTGGTTCTGCTGGCTCTGCTTTGTTAAGCTGCTGTCTGGCACTGTGGAACGAGTGACTGCCCCATGTGTGTGCTGATCAGCTGTGTGGCCTTAACAAGTCACTTAACCTCCCCTTGCCTCAGTTTCCTCCTCTGTAAGATGAAGGTGATAACATCTCACATGATCATGGGGTTGGAGGCTTTAAAGAGTTGCTAGGTGTAAATAGTAAGAACTAGCCATTAGCAATTATTGCTAATCACCTTTAGCTGCCCTCTCCCCATCAGAATGTAAATTCTGTGTCTCTTTTGCTTCCCAGTACCTAATGAGGGGTTCAGGTCAGGCCTTGTCAGCCAGGTGAATGCACTGAGCCTCTCCTAGGTGAGGTTCTGGAGACACGGCCACTGTTCAGTCATTGCCGCCCCTGGAAAATGACTCTTGACAATAAAACCCAGATGAGCTCAACGCTTTTAAGCCTTTCCCTTCAGCCAGAGAGGCCAGTAACTCTGGGCCCTCCCTCCCAAACCAAATCGAAACCTTGAGTTGGCATTTCTCAGTTGTGATAGTCAGCATCTCCAATGTGGTTCCTCTTCCTTCCTCCTGCCACGTTTTCGTCAGAGCGCTTTACCCTCTTTTCTTATCATCCCACACTGACGCTTACCGCCTTCAGCCCAAACCCCATGCGGCAGCAACCAGCATGACCTATCAAAGGCTCTGTGAGGCTGGCTCTGCCTACCGCCCAGCATGTCTTACTCTCCCGTCTTTCCTCTCCAACCTGCTGTTTGCACGTGCTCGTCCCATTATCTGGAAAGCCTCTCTCATTTTTGTACTACTAACTCACTCTCAGATCAGAGTTGGAGAATCACCTCCTTAGGGAATCTGCCCTGTGTCTGCCCTTGCCGCTGGATCAGGAGCTGTCCCCCAGCACGCAGAGCCCTCTCTCCAGCTCCTTTTCTGAGGGTGGGAGGGAGGACAGGTACAGCATAATACCTCAGAGTGTGGCCTCTGGAACTCAGTACCTGGCTTTAAATCTAGCTCTGGAATTTTCTAGGTGTGTCTTTGCCTGTGGGTAAGTCATGTTACCTCTCAGACCTTTGGTTTCTTTATCTGTAAAATGGGGCAGTAATAGCACTGACCTCAGAAGATAGTTCTGGAGGATGAGAGAATTTAGTACACAACAGTGCCTGGCCCATAGTTAGCTGTATAGAAGCGTCTGCTATGGTGGTTACTCTTACCATTTTTCCTTCTGTAGTTGAGTAATTTGCTTGATTAACAAGGCCCTCTCAACAGACTGGGAGCACTATAGAGTGCAGCCTGCGTCCGTTTTGGCTCATGACTGTACTCGGCACAGGGCCTGGCCCAGGGTTGACACTCAGCAAATGCTTGTCAAAAGAAAGGATGTGTGCCAACCCCATGGTGGTCTGGGGCATTGGGAGCAGATGGTACCTGTCG
>NW_011888984.1:1462569-1464555 GCF_000151845.1 Pteropus vampyrus | reverse complement strand
TAGTAAGAACTAGCCATTAGCAATTATTGCTAATCACCTTTAGCTGCCCTCTCCCCATCAGAATGTAAATTCTGTGTCTCTTTTGCTTCCCAGTACCTAATGAGGGGTTCAGGTCAGGCCTTGTCAGCCAGGTGAATGCACTGAGCCTCTCCTAGGTGAGGTTCTGGAGACACGGCCACTGTTCAGTCATTGCCGCCCCTGGAAAATGACTCTTGACAATAAAACCCAGATGAGCTCAACGCTTTTAAGCCTTTCCCTTCAGCCAGAGAGGCCAGTAACTCTGGGCCCTCCCTCCCAAACCAAATCGAAACCTTGAGTTGGCATTTCTCAGTTGTGATAGTCAGCATCTCCAATGTGGTTCCTCTTCCTTCCTCCTGCCACGTTTTCGTCAGAGCGCTTTACCCTCTTTTCTTATCATCCCACACTGACGCTTACCGCCTTCAGCCCAAACCCCATGCGGCAGCAACCAGCATGACCTATCAAAGGCTCTGTGAGGCTGGCTCTGCCTACCGCCCAGCATGTCTTACTCTCCCGTCTTTCCTCTCCAACCTGCTGTTTGCACGTGCTCGTCCCATTATCTGGAAAGCCTCTCTCATTTTTGTACTACTAACTCACTCTCAGATCAGAGTTGGAGAATCACCTCCTTAGGGAATCTGCCCTGTGTCTGCCCTTGCCGCTGGATCAGGAGCTGTCCCCCAGCACGCAGAGCCCTCTCTCCAGCTCCTTTTCTGAGGGTGGGAGGGAGGACAGGTACAGCATAATACCTCAGAGTGTGGCCTCTGGAACTCAGTACCTGGCTTTAAATCTAGCTCTGGAATTTTCTAGGTGTGTCTTTGCCTGTGGGTAAGTCATGTTACCTCTCAGACCTTTGGTTTCTTTATCTGTAAAATGGGGCAGTAATAGCACTGACCTCAGAAGATAGTTCTGGAGGATGAGAGAATTTAGTACACAACAGTGCCTGGCCCATAGTTAGCTGTATAGAAGCGTCTGCTATGGTGGTTACTCTTACCATTTTTCCTTCTGTAGTTGAGTAATTTGCTTGATTAACAAGGCCCTCTCAACAGACTGGGAGCACTATAGAGTGCAGCCTGCGTCCGTTTTGGCTCATGACTGTACTCGGCACAGGGCCTGGCCCAGGGTTGACACTCAGCAAATGCTTGTCAAAAGAAAGGATGTGTGCCAACCCCATGGTGGTCTGGGGCATTGGGAGCAGATGGTACCTGTCGACAGTCACACTCTTGAGAATTTTGCATAGCGGAGGTGGGTGCAGTAAGCGCATGAGGCCTCCATCTATAGAAACCACCCCTCCACTCTGTCCACCCCACACATCTTAGTCTAAACGGGGTAGGGAGAAGAAGTGTATGAGCAGGATGTTATTTTTGTAACCAAACTAGAAAAAAGCTATGACTTTTTTAATGTCCCATTTGAATTTCAGCTTCTCACCAATCATGCTGCGTGCAGAAGCAGCTGTTCATGGTTAACTTGTTCCCCGAGATGGCCTCACGAGGTCATGCTCTCCTTGCCCAGAGCTCAGGGTTCCTTGATCCTCGGGTGTCAGTAGACACCTCTCATCTTCCAGGAGGAGAAAACAGTGTCACGCAGGACATGGAGTGAGGGTGGGAGGCCTGTCGATGGATTCCCATTTTGTGTCTGTCAGGTTCAAGAGAGAGGTCTTCCTCACCGCCGAGGCCAGGCAAGTGGATATTCTCCCCAAGCAGCTGCTCTGTGTTCTGCTTGGGACTCGGCCTGCTTCCAGCCAGGGAGGCAGAGGTGCATGGCAGAGTTGCCACTTATTTAAAAATAGACCTTTCTTTGACACATGTATAACACTGAGTACTTAATCTGCGCCAGGCACAGTCCTAAGTGGTTTACTTACATTATTTTGTTTAATCTTCACTAAGTGAAGGGATTATTGCCTTTATTTCATCATTAAGGAAGCCTAGGCTCAGTGCTTGTCCAAGGTTACCCTGTTGGCAGGCTGCCTTA
>NW_011888984.1:1441374-1461254 GCF_000151845.1 Pteropus vampyrus | reverse complement strand
CAGGCATTGTCGCCTCAATCCTCACACAGTCCACGACCTGGGTTGTGCCTTTGCTACACTACAGATGAGGAAATGGGCATTAGGAAGGCTGGGTGACTTACCCACATAAGTGATGTAACCAGCAGTCTAGCCCTGGTTTGTCTGAATTCAGAATGTGTAGGGGAAGCGTGGGAAATGGGGTAGGGAAGAATTCATACCTTTCTTAATGAGAACCTGCGTGGTGGCCAGAGCAAAGTAGCTCATAGTTGTGGGAGGCGGAGGACAATGCATAACTGTGAAGAGACCAAGACAACCATGCTGTGATGAGAGCTGCACAGAGGAGGGGACATCCAAGTCAGAACCGGGTTCGGGCAAGCAGGTTGGCTCAGGCCTCCTGGAGGAGCTTCCCTTCGGGCTGATTCTGAGGGAGGGATAGGTGCCAGCTTCGGCGAGGCAGGAGCAGACACACAGGAACGGGGCCTCTGTCTCCTGGGCCGAGGAACTCTTCTTTGTGTTAAGAGGCGGATTGGGGAGCCCTGGGCCACCAACAGTCCCCCGCCACTCCCTGCACCAACCCTTGCACTTGGGTTTGGAAGGAGACCTCATGTAGTCCCCACTGGTGAGCGTGTTAATTAGGCAGCTTCTTTGTCTGGGAGGGGCCCTGCGTTGAGTCTGAATGAGCGAGACAGTCATCAAAACACATGGTGCTTGGCCAGAGGCTCCTTGGAAGCCCCTCTCCCTTGCCCATGTGGCCCCCGCCTGTGCGCAGGTATGGAGTGCACGCTCGCGTGTTCCTGGATGTCTGCCCGCGGTGCACGCTGGCCTCTGCAGAATGAGAGAGGCGAATGGGGGCTCCAGTGAGAAATGGGCATGAGGTTTTTCCCAGACCCTGCTGCAGGAGGCTGAGTGGGCCGGTTTCCCCAGGAGTCTAGGCACGTCCACCTTAACTGATGTGACGTGCTCCCCTGGCGTTGATATAATGTGCCCCAGCCAGCGGAGGGCTGAGTGGCCAATCACCACCAGGAGGCGGGTTGCCCTGCACCTGGACAGTCCATGTTCAGGTTTGGGATTTGGGCTCATTTGTGGCCCTCTGGACTCGAAAATGCCCTTTCACCTTCCAGCACCTTTATGACCCCTGGTCCTCAGAAACTTGCTCTCAGGTACAGCTGCCTGACCCTGACCCTAGGGGATGGCAAGTGAGAGCACCGCCCGCTCACTTGCCTCGCAGCCCCTCTGAGATACATGAATATTAAGATTTAAAAGGGCAGGCATGGAATGCTCCCCAGGGCACATAGCCTGTGGGGAAACAAATTGTAGGGCAGTCACAGAGTGGAGGATCCGAGCCCCTGGTCTCAGGGCCGGTGCTTGCTGCTGGGCCATCCAGAGCTCCAAGGGAGACGAACTCGAGAGGACCTTGAATTTACAGAATTTTCTTTTCTAACTGCTTTCCTGTCCCAGGTCATCTCTGTGCCAGCAATGGGGAAATCGCTGCCTGAGCTCCTACCCAAGGGGCCGGGAGGAGGGGCCGGTGCCGGCTGGGACCCAGGGTCTGGTCTGCCCGCCGGCTGGATGAGGGCCAGCTGTGCTGTGCGTGTCCAAGAGAATGTAAGCTCCATGAGAGCAGGGTCCCTGCCTCGTGTTTCCACACTTGGGCCTGGCTCTCAGTCAGATTTGTGTGACTGAATGGACAGACGGCAGGCTGCCAGCTGTGCATGCCGGGCTCACCCAATGTTGTGGAGAGAGCACTGCTCTAGGGTGGCAGACTTGGGTTCCGGGCCGCACCCTGCTGCTTACCAACCATGTGGTTTTACAATGAGTCTGTTAACTACCCTGAGCCTCAGTTTCCTCAGATCGACTTGCCTGGGTGTATCTAGAAACAGTGTATCTTAAGGGTAGAGTCCTGGGTAGAGTCCTGGGCATGGCCCTGAGTGAGGGCACTGTAGTGGCCATGTTGTCCCAGGGCCGGGTTATGGCCCAGCCCCTTTTCTAGAAGCCCTGACAACCATGCTGACCACTCTGCTCTGCTTCCTCAGACCTTCACAGCCTGGTGCAACTCCCACCTGCGGAAGGCCGGCACGCAGATCGAGAATATTGACGAGGACTTTCGAGACGGGCTCAAGCTGATGCTCCTCCTGGAAGTCATTTCAGGTAAGGTTCCTCTTTGATGAAATACAACCCACACCTGGAACAGCAGGTCCCCGGGACATAGCCCACCCCATCTGTCCCGTCGCTGCTGGGAAGAGTGAGGCCTTTAATGGCTGCAGTGACAGTGTGTCTAAGCATGGGCCTGTCGAGGTGGGACCAAGCACTGTGGCGGCCGGTTCTGGAGAGCAGTGGGGACCCTAACGCTTCTCTTTCTCTTCCTCTTTCTCAGGGGAGCGGTTACCTAAGCCGGAGCGGGGCAAGATGAGGGTGCACAAAATCAACAACGTGAACAAAGCACTGGACTTCATCGCCAGCAAAGGAGTCAAGCTGGTCTCCATCGGGGCAGAAGGTGAGCTGGGGGGTGGAGGCTCAGCTCCTGACCTGCAGGCTCTGAGGCCCAACTTCTGCCTTCTGGAGAAAAGTTGTGTTGGTGGCAGAGCACTCGGGGTGCTTAAAGCTCCTGTGTATCATCAGCAGTGATTACAGTGACTGCCTCAATGTGATGTTGGGCCCCAAGTTCCCCTTCCCGTCTACCCACAGAATAGTCCAGTCCAAGACTGGGGACTCCAGCACCCTGATCACACAGGGCAGGATCCTTCTGCACAGGGGAGGAGTGGCTTTGAGTTGGGTCCTGGATGCCCTCACTCACCGTCCTCACACTGGGCCTGGGAGACACTGACAGACATGCATCATGGCTCCCCTCTGTGCCAGGAGCACCTTAGCCTGTAAGGCCCCGCCCAGTCTGGCATCTGTGGGTGGGAGGGGATGCAGAGAGAGAAGGCCCAGTGTCAGGGCTCTGGGCAGGGAGTGCAAGTCTAAAGGTCAGTGACCAGACTTTGCTGGCTGCATGGCTGGGAGAGTTTGGCCTCTGAGTAGATACCCAGGATCCTTCTGTGCCCCATGGGGATACTCAGGACTGTGATCCTCTACTCCAGGCCTTCCCACGAGAGCAGCAGCGTGCTGTCCCTCAGCAGGCTCTTGTCTTGGCCCACAAGCATCTTTGGAGACTGGATCAGGCCTGATGGAGCCCAGCAGCCTGGGCTCATAGCTCTGTTCATTAGTCAGAACAGCGTTTCGTATTCACCAGCATCCGTGTTGTCCCAGCTTTTAGAAAAACAAAGAAAACTAATTGCCATTAATGACAAGGCTCTGAGAGTTTGGCCAAGACTCTAGGCCAGAATGCGTGTACTGGGTTCCAAGACGCTGTCCCCTCCTGGGACCTCTCCAGAGAGGGGTGCCAAGCCTCACATGCCACAGTCGAGGTGGTTGGTGTTTGTTTAAAAGAATCAAAACTCAAAAATTCAGTCAGGCCCTGAGATTTTTTTTGTGCTTGCATGGGTCTGTCCTCCTGGCTGCACTCCAGCCTTCTGCTTCCCACAGCTGCATTTATTTTTCTCAAATACTAGCCTGTAAATACAGAAGGGGTTAGAGGAGAGACCCATGGTGGTCATCAGTTTTTGTTTGGAGAAAAACTCAGTCTAAAAATGTTTCTGTTCATGCCCAAATTGGTTTACTCCCAATCCCTGCGACCACCAGGCCTTGGGACAATGCTGGAAGGCAGCCTATTGGAGACCTCCTGAGGGCTTTGGAATATCTGAGAGCCTCAGCCCCACCTTGCCGCCATCTCCGTGTCCTACCACGTGATCTAGACAGTTGCAGGAACATGGCTTCCTTGTGGAGATTGTGAGAGGGGACAGGAGTCAGAGGCACAGCTGCAGTCTTGAGAAGCAGCTGGTGGATGTTGTGAGAGAGGCCATCTTCCTCCCTTCACAGGAGCTCTCAGCCTTCCATAACTGGCCAGGGTTGGGAGCTGTGGCCTATCCATACTCCCCCTGGCTCTGGGTGTCTGGCACTTGGGAAGAACGCAGCATAGATTGCCTTTGCCCCACACTGAGAAGGCTCTGCCTGGTTTCTTAGCTCTGGGGAAGGGCTGGCAGATACAGTGTCTTATCCCTACCTCCAGGCTACGCATATTTCCTTATCCTGAAACTAAAGCCACAAGCTGCCCTGGACCATAGCCCATGGCTCCACCACAGGGAGCTGCTTCATCCCGGCTAATAGAACCCCTACCCTTTCTTCTTTATTATGGAATGTGCTGTTGGGGAAGGTTGGGCCCTCTCCTCCGGATGACCACTATACCTCCCCTCCTTTTCAAATCAAGCCCACCCTAGAGTTTTCTGTTCTTGAAGGTCAGTGAGCAGGGTCCCTTGAAGTGTCCCTCCATTCTCCCCACTCTTTCTCCTTGCATCTGGTATGGTGAGGTGGCGGGGGCGGGGGGAGGGGAGGGTGCAGAACGCATTTAAAGGACTGCCAAGGACACGTCTGGCTGGACTCCCAGAATGAGGCCACTTGCACTTCTGTCACCCAGCAATAGACACATGGTACCCTGAGTGTTGCACAGATAACTTTTTCTGAGTTGCTGAAACTGAAGACTCTGTGGTCCAGAGCCTCCTCTCACACTCCCAGAAGTATGAGAGACTAGTTGGTTTTCGGTCACTTAAGAAAGCATGCACCTGTCAGCTGAGCCCTGTTCCCCCCATCCCCTTCCTTTAGCAACATCATATCTTAAGTACCAGGTCTGGGTACTGGGGTTGCGGTGGTAATCACGAAGGCAGACGGTGAACAAGTAAACTAATAGGTACAGGGTTCCAGCTGACAGCCGGGTGGAGAAGGCAAGGTCCTGTGGAGAGAGGCCCCAGGACGGGCGCAGGGGGCACCTTTAGTTAGACTGGTGGTCAGGGAAGCCATTTTGGAGGGGTGGCATAAGCAGAGGCTTACAGGATGGAAAGACCAGCCAGCTGAGGAAAAGGTTGAGAGATACACTTTGCGGGTGGACAAAGGTGCGAAATCCTTAAAGCAAGAAAGAGCTTGGCTTGCCCAAAGCGCACAGCTAGAAGGTGCTGGAGAGGGAGGGCAGGTCACCCAGAGCAGGCCTCGTAAGCTGGACTCCAGATCAAGGGCTTCATTTTAGGCATAGTGGGGCTCTAAGTAGGTGAGTGACACAAATCTGATGCGCTTTTTAAAGGGACCGCCCTAGCGGCTGTGTGGAGGTTTACTGCAGGAGAAGGTGCAGGAGAAAGCGAGCCTGTCAAGCTCTGGGGGAGATGACAGTGGCATGGACAAAGGTGGCAACAAAGGGTTGGAAGGAAGTGGACAGGTTCTCAACAAACAGTAGCAGAGCATGCAACGAAGGTGTCGACAGAGGGCCAAGAACAAGCCTCAAGGAGGAGCAAGCAGTCTTTTGAGCTGGGTTAGGATAATGAGCTGGCCAGGTGGGAAGAGGCCTGCCTGGCTGAGGACACACGTGTACAGAGGCTTTTGGGACAGTGCTTCCCACAGGGTTCAGAAGACACCATCTCCCGGTGAGGGTGGTGGAGGACAGGCCTAGGCAGCTTTGTGGGACAGTTGGAGCTAACTCTAGACGAGTCAGGAGGGTGGCCTGAGGGCGTCTCACTCTAGTTTGACAACCGTCTCACCCTTCTCCCCCTTGCTGCGTGCAGAGATTGTGGACGGCAATGCAAAGATGACTCTGGGGATGATCTGGACCATCATCCTCAGGTTCGCCATCCAGGATATCTCTGTGGAAGGTAAGAGCCAAGAGCCTGCTGACAGCAAAGAACTGCCTTCTCCCCACCCTGGTTCCACCCAAGTTGGAGAAAGTTAGATGAGGGTTTTGGGCATTTTGTCTTCATTCTTCGAGACTCTTCCCTGTCTCCCGGTGTCACTCACAGGGCCTGGTGCTGCTCAGGAGTGGTTAGTGGAAATGGCGGCCCAGGCTGCAGGTGAAGGAGGTCCCCCTCGTGGCCGCCCAGCTGTGGTACCCATCCAGGGTCCTTAGCTCTCACAGCCTCCATCTTGGTGCACCCTCACACTGCCCTCGTCAAGACGGCATGATCGGCCCCATTTTAGTCAAGGAACTTGCGTTGCAGAGCACGCTAGTGACAGAGTCAGGCCTTATCTGGTTCTCCTGAGCGTCAGCGCCTACACCGCCACCTTTAGACCTTTGCCTCCATGGACCTGGGGTCAGTGCAAGCCACCCAGGAATGAGCTGCTTCACTTCCTACAAGTACCTGGGTACAGCACAGGATGAGAAAAGCCACCTGGGCTAGTGTGTGGAGGGGGCCTCTGGCAACAGGCCACAGAGGTGACCAGGACACATATGTTCCCTGCCCCCATAGCATGTCTACTCTGTTAAAGGCAGCGGAGCCTAGGCCCCTTGGCTGACTCTTTACTCTGTTCAGAAGCGGCCAAGGCCAGCATTAAAGGCTTGTTGGACGTTACATTCTGGCAGTTAAAGCCACAGGCTTTGTGGTCAGAAACATGGCACAGGTTTAGGCCCTAACAGTGTCCTCTCACTGCCACTTCCTGGAGTGACCCCGGCAGTGACTTCATGAGGCCATGATTGCGATCAGCGTTTAGGCTCAGCAGAGGCCTGCCCGTGTCTGGAATGGGAGAGACAGTCACTGCTGTTGCTGTCTTGTCTGGTGCCCTCTGCCCCAAGTTCTGCCCGAACCAAAAGGATGGGCTGGGTCCCGAAGGTTTCATCGGAGCCCGTGCTCACTGTCCACGTGTGTTTTGCAGAGACCTCTGCCAAGGAAGGACTCCTGCTCTGGTGCCAGAGAAAAACGGCGCCATACAAGAACGTCAACGTTCAGAACTTCCACATCAGGTGGGCGCCGGCCAGAGCCCCAGCCCAGCTCGTCCCCTCCCCGCTCCCCTGCGGCGCTGTCCTCCCACCTGCCCTCTTCCTGTGTTGTTGTCATGGTCTCTGAGATGCCAGCCCTCAAGGAATCCCTCTCCCTGCCACTGGCCCCTGGGAGCCGTTGTAAGGTCCCTGCGTCCTCTCTCGGGGGGAGGAGGTGGTGGCAGCGGCAGTTGCCTGGCTGTCCTGGGCTCAAGGCTTCAAGGCCTGGCTCTCCAGCAGGCCTTACATCTTCCTCCTCCCCAAGCACAGTGACTCTCAGAGGCAATAACAGAGCTCTTCCTTTGTTTTGACCTCAAGAAGGACGTCTCCTTAGAGTCGCTAGTGAATTGAGTGTTGGGGAAGATGTGCTCTGTCCGCTGTGAGGAACAAGACTCAGCCCTGCTGTGACACTACACTCAGGCGAGAGGAAGATGAGATGTGTCACTGGGACACAGACGAGCGTGGTCAGTGCCACATGAGACCCAAGTGTGGCAGGAGGCATTGTGCCCTAATGGTTAGGAGCGAGGATTTAGGGGTGGCCCTGAGGTCAGATCTGGCTTGGCCCTACAACTTCACTCCTCTGAGCCTCTAGTGTCCTCTTAGGGTGGACGAGCTATGGAGGGGCACACATAGGAATGAAGAATGGGGCCTCACGGCGTCCACAGAAGTTCTCTGTATCCCTGGGCTGGATGTTGGGGACTTTCCCATTGTGCCCTGCCATTGATAGCACATGGTCCCTCCCTTGAGCTCCTGCCACCAACTGGCTGGTCCTCTGTGCACTTCTTGTTCATTTATTTATTCAATTGATAACTATCCATGCAGTGCCTACTACATGCCAAAGGTGAGGATACAGCAGCAGCAAAATGGATCCTCATCCTTGGAAAGTTACTCTACAGCAGAGGGGACAAATAATTGACAAAGGTTCAAATAAACTAATAACATAATTTCAGGTAATGAGAAGTGCTATACAAAGACCATCAAATAGGTGAGGTGATAGAAAGTAACCTGGAGAGTACCTCGGTCAAGAGTGGCCTTCCTAAGGAGGTGACATTAAGCTTGACCCCAGAAGGAACCAGCCCTTAGAAGATCTCAGGGAGGAAAACGTGACTAGTCTAGCTTGTGACGAGCTGTCATTTTGCTCTGAACAGAGACTCTCATGCCAAACCACACCACATCCTGGTATTTAGCCAGCCCGTGGGTCAGGTCAGCCAAGGTACTAAGGTCACACTGCACTGGCGCTGGCCTTCCGTGGTGGGCCATCTCCCCTCAGTGGGCTTGTCCAGTTCAGTGAAGCTTTGCGTGAACAGTGCTCTGCAGGGCACGGTGCTCCCAGTAGCTAGCAGACAAAGGACTTCTCGTATGTCGGGCACTGGTCTAGGTGTTTCCATATTGACATATTTAATCCTCATGACAGCCCTGTGAAGTAGGTACCGTTTTATAGATGTGGAAACTGAGGGAGCACATCACAGGACTTGCTCACTGTCACCCTGACAGTAAGTGGAAGAGCCAGGATCTGATTGCAGGTCTCCCAGCTCCAGCAGTCATCTCAGCCACCCTGCCATACCGTCTCCCTGCAGTGCCTGGCACATCCCCTAAACTGCTTCAGTAAACAGGCATAAATTATTGCCCGTGGTGCCCAGGGTCTTCCCGCACTCCCATCATGATGACTGGCCTCATAATCTTTGCCTCTCTACCTCCAGCTGGAAGGACGGTCTTGCCTTCAATGCTCTGATCCACCGGCACCGGCCCGAGCTGATCGAGTATGACAAGCTAAGGAAGGTATGCGTCTCATGCTCCCCTCAATGGCCCACAGACACCCTGAGTCTGACCTTAACTTGGGTGACAGCCCCCAAGTCCGTCCATGGCTGGCCTCCAAAACTGGAGTCTGCTCTAATGGGCAGGCTGGAGGAGCTTGTGCCAACTGTCACCAGACCCCTGGTTCAGTTCTCGCCTTTCTTGCTCCCTTTGGAGACTGTCCCCTTCTTCCACTGGGCATTGCGAGCTGGCTAGCCATGCCTTCCAGTTCCCCATCCCTAATTTGCTCAGATTCCGGAAGCGTTCCTTCTCTGCCCTTGAGAAGGAAGGGTAAGGAATTCCAAACCACCGCCGCTGGCAAACATTTCCCAGGCAGGGCCCTGGTCTGAGTTGCCTGTACAAAGCTTGTGACCCTGAAATGCTCAGGCCCTGCCTTCTAGGAGCTCCCAGCCTGTGGAGGAGGCAGGACAGTGTCAGAGCAAGCCAGCCAGACGAGGCCATGCACCGGTGAATGGGGTGATGAAGGGCTAGGGCCAGACAGTTCTGCAGAGAAAGGGTAGTGCACCTGGGCTGGCATGATCGGAAGGGCCACTGGAGGAGGGCGCAGCCTAGACCAGGGAGAGGGCATTCCGGGTGGGGGAGGCAGGGCCTCACCGAATCTGCTCAAGCCACAGTGAATGACGGAATTGGGCTCTACCTGGCAAGCAGCGAAGGCTGATGAGGGCGAGTCCCAGTGAAGTGGGGGGCAGCAGGAAGGAATGGCTTGGGGAGGTTGGAATGTGGAGACGCTCAGTTCGCTCCCCACCCGCCTCCACCTCCCTCCACCCCCAGTGCTGTCTCAGGTCTGGACCACACTTTCCAGGCTTCAGAACAGGGTGCTTAATCTGGGGTCAGTGGATAGTTGGAAATTGTAAGAAAAAAACACACCTGCATTTTTTGTGGAGAAAAGGCTCCTGGGTTACGTCACCAGGATCTCTAGAGGTGTTCCTTTGGGTTGGAATTGACTTTTTCCAGGTGTCCCTGCTCCCCACAGTAGCACAGGTGGCTGAGAACTGCCTCAAGGATGCTTTCCAGTCCTACTCCTTCCCCAACCCAGGCCAGCCCTGGTGCCCTTCTGCTTCTGCATCCTGCCGCTGATGGAGCTCCCCCTTCCCTCACCTCTCTCCTCCTAGGACGACCCAGTCACCAACCTGAACAATGCCTTCGAAGTGGCTGAGAAATACCTGGACATCCCCAAAATGTTGGATGCAGAGGGTAAGTGCGTCCCTCTTGTTCACTCAACAGCTCGTTTTGTGAGTACAGTAACTTCAGAGAGCTGGCGGAGCCAGCAAGAGTGGCTTAAAGAATCCGAGTAAACTGGGGACAGGCCCTGAGCGGGCTGGACATGCTCAGGGATGGAGCAGGGTGAAGAGTTGGGGGGGAGGGGGGCGTGGTTGAGGAGGACCCCTGCCTGACCCAGTCCCACCCCTCCCTTCATGGGGATCAGCGAGGTGGCCAGGGAGGGCCGACTCTTGCGAATAAGCAAGGTCTCTACCTGCCCTTCCTGCCGCGGACTCTGAGTCCAGAGCCCACCAAAGTGAAGTGTTTTGTTTTTTCCTTTTCCGGTTCGGCTCCGTTTCCCAGCCATGCACCACCCCCATCCAAGACCTATGCCTCTGGCCTCTGGTGGCTCTTGAGGTTCAACTGTCCAGCAGCCCCTTGAGGCCATTCTCAGAGAGAGGAAGTGGCCTCGTTTTAATTCAGTTCCCACAGCCTTGGCTTTCCCAGAGACCATAGGGGATGGAGGGGCCGAGGGTGATGTTGAGCCCACCAGAGTCACCAGGGATCACTGAATCAGCTCTCAGGGTCCTCCCGGGATGGCGGTGGCCTTGGGAGCCTTTGGATCACAGAGAGTGGCCCCCCCACCACCCCAACTTGGGCAGTTTAACCCTTGTCGTTCACTTGCAGACATCGTGAACACGGCCCGGCCCGACGAGAAGGCCATAATGACCTATGTGTCCAGCTTCTACCATGCCTTTTCGGGAGCGCAGAAGGTACCGGGCAGGGCCAGGCAGGCCCACCTTGCCGCCACTGCCCAATGCCACCGCTGCCTCTCGCCTCCCATGCTCACCTCATTTCTCTTGCAGACGGCAGTGGCCTCTTTCTGACTGGAAGCCACCCCTCTCCTGACTCCTTGGCAATGCTGCCCATTTAGTCTTTGCTCACACCGTCTATTGAGTGCTCGGTCTGTGCTGGGCTCTGTTCTAGGCACTGAGTGCGTAGCAGTGACTGAGTCAGGCAAGGTTCCTGCTCTCATGGAGATTACATTCTAGTGGGTGAGGCAGACCACAGGCCTGTCTACAGATGGGGTCATGTGGCGATGAACACAGTAGAGAACATGGGACAGGATAGTGGGATAGAGATGCCTGAGGGCCGCTTTAGCGGGGCAGTCAGGAAGCCTCTGAAAGGCGACATGAGCGGACTTTTGGAGTGATAAACAGAAGCTGTCATGTGAAGAGCTGTGGAAGAGCATTCCAAGCAGAGGTTAGAGCAAGTGCAAAGGCCCTGAGGCAGAAATAAGCTTGGCTTATTAAAAGAATGGCTGGAGCGGAGTAAGTAAGAAGAGGAGAGTTGAAAAACAAGGTAGGAGGAGGTGATAGGGCCAGGCCGTGAAGACCACTGTGGTCTGGGATCCAGGTTTTATTCTAGGGCCCCAGGAGACCATTAGACGATTTATGCTAAGGACGTAGGTGGTCGTGCAAGATGTGATCTTACATTTTCAGAAAGATCAGTTAGAGTTTGACCCCTCCAGCCCCAAACCAAGCTTCCTTTGTAGAGCTGATGCCTAGTGTCACAAACCCAGGCCTGGTTAGGAGAGGAATCCACCTATTCGGATCCCTTTCCCCTCTTCAAAACCTCAGCAAGATGGGCCTGTACAACTGGAACTGGGGTTTGGCTTCCAGTCCAGAGCAAGCGCTATTTCTCCCGCATGAGCCTAGGGCCTGGCCCCAGCTGCCCTCCCTGCATCTTTCACTCTCTCTTGCCTCTCTCTCTCTCTCTTTCTCTCTCTGCGCAGATATTGTAGGCACTCTGAGGCCAGATGAGAAAGCCATCATGACTTACGTGTCCTGCTTCTACCACGCTTTCTCGGGGGCTCAAAAGGTGAGCTGGGCAGGAGCACCCCTGTTACCGAGGCCTGCCCTTGCCATCCTTCTCGCGTCCCCACCACCCATCTTTGTTTGGGATCCAGGCCAGACCAAGGGCCGCTGCAGGCGGGTTTCCTGTGACCATGGGCTTCAGTGCCACCACTGAGCCAGTGCTGGTCCAGTGCTGACACGCCACAGATGTTCTCTCTGTGAATACAGCCTAACCCGTGAGGTGGGTGGTGGCAACCCAGTTTCTCAGGGCAGTTGAGTCCCAGCATCACAGCTGAGCAGCAGAGCTGCAGCTTGGGCCTGTTCTCAACCGCTCCGCTGCCCCGCCCGTCTCTTCCCGTGGTCCTCACTGGACCACTTGCATGCTGCACGGGCTGTGCCCTTTCTCCAGCAACACTGGCTCTTCTAGCCCTCTCTGCAGCCTCTGCCCCTCCCAAATGGCCCAGGAAAGGACCGGCCTGAGCAGGTTAGACTTCTCTTCTCTCAGCTTGTTTTTGCTGGCCCAACTCTCCTGACCCCTATCCCCAGCAGCCCTGCTGACACAGGCAGAGCAGTCAGAAGTGTGTTCCCCGTGGCGGCTCTCCCTGAGCCTGGCCGACCTCACACTGCCCCTGCTGCACCTGTCCAGGACCCTCTGCTTCCATGGGAGGACATGCAGCTGCCTCTGAGGAGAGAGGCCTGCACAGAGGCCTCGGCACCTTTGTCTCCACTGCTTGCCTCCTGGTCTCTGGTCTTGGGCAGCAGGGCAGCCCTAGCGACCTAAGTTTTTGTCACTAGTTAGCAAGTGGTTAGGGAGGAGAAGAAACTAGCTAGGTACTCCTCTAAGGACTTCAAGCTCAGGCCCTTAGTCCCTGACACACCCCTTACAGGGTGGGGTGGGTGCTGTTAGCCAGTTTAAAAGAGGAGGACGTTGAGTTTCAGGGTGGTGGGAGCCACCCCAAGAGTCATAGGACAGGAGCTGTGTCTGCTGCCTCTGTGGGCCACCTTCTTCAGAGCCCAGGTCAGCAGGTGCCTCTCTGCGGGCAGTGTGCCCTGCCCTGACACCACTTAATGGTGTGACCGCAGATCAGTCACTTCACCTCAGTTTCCCCATTTGTCAAGTGGGGTTTATACTGGACCTGTCTCACAGGATTGTTCTGAGGAAATGAGCTCATGCAGGTAGAAGGCCTAGGACCATGCCTGGCCCTGTCAGGGCTCCACATGTGGTCAGGTAGTCAGAGCAGCCTCGCCCTTGCCCGCCCTGATTCTTCACAGCCCAGGCCAGAACCCTGTTTCATAGCCTCCCGCCACCTTCCCAGCATGCAGTTGGAGCTTGTGTTTGGAGTGTTTGCTTGAGGGCACAGACAGGGAGAGTGGGCGGGGGTGAGCAGAGACAGAAGATTCCTTTCCACAGATCCCTACTGACAGCACACGTGTGGACCCCAGACCAGCCTCCCTGCCTTCCACATTGCCCTGGCAAGAGTGCTTTCTTTCTTTTCTGCCCACCTGCGCTCCTGTGCTTAGCGCTGAGCTCCATGTGATGGGGGTCAGGAGGCCTGGAGGGATCTGTGGGAGCGGACACTGGCAGGAAGGCCCAGGTCAGAGCATTTGCAGGTTTTGAGGTGGCCAGAGCCCTCTTGGGAGGAAACGAAGGCAAGGCCCCTAGGCAGTGCAAGGTCTGTGCTTCGCCAGCTCCAGTCTGGCCTCCCCCAGCCTGTATCCGCGGCTCAGGCCAGCCTTAGGGTCTTCTTATTACTGCTGCTGTCTTTCCCCCAGAGACTCAAGCCCATCTCTTAAAAGAGTGCTCCCTGGGGCTTGTTTTCTTCTATAAATGCAAGGTGAACCCCAGGCCTGGCACAAGTATGCCTATTCTCATCTAATAGTTTCTCGTCACTAAAGCATTTGTTCCTCGTTCACTCATTCATTCATCAACCCCGAGTGCCTAAAACACACCAAGTCCTGAGCTGAGTTCCAGGAATTTATCAGTGAAATAAAACACTTCTGCCCGGCAGCCGGTGGCTTCGTGGGTCTGCATAGGAGAGTGGGTTTCAGCCAGGGATACCATTGTCTCTTCCAAATTAGGGGTCAGGACTAACCTCCACAGCTTCCCCTCAAGCTGCAACCTTGGCTCTGCTTCCTGCACCCCCTTGGGGCCGGGTGTTCACTGGCCAAGGCCCTCAAAGGAATACTGCCGGGGCCATTGGCATGTGTCCTGCAGCATGATGCAGGGTGTGTGTGTGTCTGTGTATGCGTGCACACCAACCTTGGCTGGTCCCCCACTCACCTCCCCACCTGCCTGTCCCAGAAGCTGTGTGTGAACGGGAGAGGCAGGGCGTCAGTGCCTGCAGCTACCTGGGTCTGGAGCCATCCCCAAGCCTCTCTTTTCCTTCCCCACCACTCTGTAGACCCTCCTCACTATTTCTGTTCCTGTTCTGTTGCCGTTTCAACTCTTCCTCTTGGACCCTTTCTGTGATTCCTGAAAGGTACCTGGTCTTCCTCTCTCTGTGTGGCACCCCTCACCCTCCTCCACTCTGCACATTCCTCCCCAGCAGGACAAGGCAGGACACTGTCCTGTAGTTTGGGGCAGAGACTAGTCCCTGTTTCCCGTGGGCCCTGCTCTTTGGAGCCCTAGCCTCATTCTGCCCAGCGAGCTGTCAAGCCCCTCCACAGGGAAGAATAGGAAGTGTCCCAGCTTGCTCTGCCTATGCCCCAACCACCAGGCTTCTCCGGGGACACCAGCATTTCCTCCCTCTGCCTGCCCCACAGCTCTGGTGCTCCACCTCCCTGCAGCCTACCTTACCACCCAAGGCTTGGCCTGCTGGAGGACCCCACCCAACCCTCCTCTTGGTGGGCCACTAGTCTGTTAATTCATTTTCTCCACCGCGGGAGGGCTCCCCAACCCCACCTCAGCACCTCCAGGGGCCAGGCCCAGATAGCCTAGGGGCCTGGCTATCTGGGCAGGAGCCTGAGCAGTGAGCGGTGGGGATATGGCAAGGGCTGTCGGAACACAGGCACACAGGGCGCCATCTCACTGGAGCTACGCTTCCTCTCCATCCCTCCTCGGGGACTTCTGTGTGGGCCATGGATGAGCCAGCTTTCACGGGACATGCCTGTCAGGAGGGAGGGTTACTGGCCCCCAGGCAGCCCTAACTGTAACTTTCCCCGCCCCAGGCTGAGACTGCAGCCAACCGGATCTGCAAGGTGCTGGCTGTCAATCAGGAGAATGAACACCTGATGGAAGATTATGAGAGGCTGGCCAGTGACGTAAGTGCACCACTCACCCCCAGCCCCGGTGACCCCGCCGGGGCTGAAAGCTCTGGTCACCTTTGTTACCCTTGGCCAAAGGTCTGTGGCTCTTGCAGAAAGGGAGAGCAGATACGGCAGTGAGATTTTCTAGAAAAGATGGTAAGGTTACAGACTGGAGTTTGTCCAAGCCAGTATATGACCTTTTGGGTTAGTTTCACAAGGCTAAGGGTCAAACTGGTATGTCACCATGCTAGCTGGCTTCTGGGGTCTGCCCTTTCCACAGTAGCCCTGTGAGGCGGAAGTATGTGTCACCCCCATTTCCAGGTGAGGAAACTGAGGCCCAGGAAGGTCAGGCACAGGTCCACTTTCCCACAGCTGGTAGGGCAGAGAGTGGGGCTCAAACCCAGGCACCCCCGCCCCAGAGCCCAGCGCGAAACGCCTGCTGGGAATGTGGGTGTTCAGCACATCACAGCTCTTCTGGATCCTCTCAAAAGTTTTCATACTAAAAAAAATAAAAACATTTAAGTTCCCAAAGGGTAGTAATTCAACTGCTCTTCCAGACAGTGGTTCCCAGACTCTGAGATTTCATGGACCAGGAAAGCTTGGAAAAGTCTTTAGCAGCCAACTTAACGGTGACCAGCTTTTTATTTTGCCGAGTTAAGGGGGTATTTAAAAAGAAAAGGCTGCCATCTGTTACCACCACCATTATTTCTAACACCAAGGAAAGGTTAAACATTTATATATCTTAGAATCCTAGTCCTTCCCAAGAAAGGGCAGTTGGCACCATTTATCAAGATGGAGACACACAAGGAAACCCTTGTCCTTGGTTTTCTCATTTTACCAGAGGTTGTCACTGTACCAGAGGAGAGCGTTTCTGCTCTCCTGGGATTGTCCTAGAATGTTTAGTTTGCTTGTTCGTACCTTGTCCTCACCCCATCAAAGACATGAGTAGCTGATAAAAACATGTCACCTTCTTTTCCAGACTTCCTAGTTTTTTAATGTCCCAGGCCCTGAGCGTGGTGCTGGCTGCCCCCTAGTGAGCCAGGCACTGACAGTGAACATGGAAGCAGTGAGACTCGCAGATAGTGCTCCGCTCAGTGGCGATGGTGGCAGTGGGGCCACGTGGTGGGGCGTGATGGGGGAGACCCCCCAAGGAGGGCCCCTGCTTACATCTGAGGAAAAGGAAGACCGAGAGCAAAAGCACGAACAGGAAGTAACCAGAGAACAGCACAGTGGTTCTAAGGGGCACATGTTCCCAGAATTCCCTGCTGTGGGATCCCAATAGGAATCGTGGAGAAGTTGGGCTGGGGAGCAGGGGTGATCCCCAATATGGGACCCTCAAAGATCCAAATCCCGTGGGCACATGAATTGGGAGTGGCCCTGTCGGCACTCTGAGAGCCCCCTGCAAAGGCCACGTGGCTTTTTGTGGGCCCGCAGCTCCTGGAGTGGATCCGGCGCACCATCCCCTGGCTGGAAGATCGCGTGCCCCAAAAGACCATTCAAGAGATGCAGCAAAAGCTGGAGGACTTCCGTGACTACCGGCGTGTCCACAAGCCTCCCAAGGTGCAGGAGAAATGCCAGCTGGAGATCAACTTCAACACGCTGCAGACCAAGCTTCGCCTCAGCAACCGACCCGCCTTCATGCCCTCTGAGGGCAGGATGGTCTCGGTGAGGGCCGGGCTCTGGAGCCCAAGCGGTCAGGGCCCAGGAGGCGCAGCCTAGCTCCTGAGCCCAGCCTGCCACCTGTGGGGCTGCAGAGTCTCCAGACTTCCCCTGGACTTATTATTGGCCAGCATAGTCTTTCTTAACTAAAGTGCACAGCCTTTGGGGTACAGAGGTTGGGTGGGGATACAGTTGACACTTTACCACCATCTCCCTATCATTCCCTACAGTTTCACACCCATCCTCAAACCACAGATAGTTTGTGTGGAAGTATTTGAATTTGGAACCCTAGATAGCCATGCCTCTCAGGGAGGGACAATATGCCCCTTGTACACATTCATTCTTTCACTTAATTCAAAGAACTTACTTTCATCTGCTACGTGCTGGGCCCTCTCTGGGCACAAGGATATAGCAAAGCGGGGGTAGATGTGATCCAGCCCATTTCTGCTGCCTTCCCATCAGTGTTCCTCAGGGAGGCATCATCCCACTGGGTACCCCAGCCCCTGGGATAGCCTTGCCCTCTCATCCCCTCCCACTGCAGGACATCAACAACTGCTGGCAGCACCTGGAGCAGGCCGAGAAGGGCTACGAGGAATGGCTGCTGAATGAGATTCGCAGGCTGGAGCGGCTCGACCACCTGGCAGAGAAGTTCCGGCAGAAGGCCTCCATCCATGAGGCCTGGACTGATGGTATGTCCTCTCAGCTCTTTTGTTCCGTTCCTGTCCCTCAGAAGCACACGCACGTGTGCACACACACATACCACACGACTTCCCCTTTCCTGCTGCTCGGGGGCACGCATGTCAGAAATGCTGCTCTAGGTTTATCCAACCCCAGGCAGCAAGAAGCAGTTTGAGGCCTGGTCCTCCTGTTGCCTCTGCTCTGGCCTCAGTGATTACTTACAAGGGGGCCCTTCCTGAGTCAGCAGAGACCGGCCATCCAGGAATGCAGCTGAGCCCCATCCAGGTCTATCAGGAAGTGACCCCTGTCCCCGTCCGCAGTGCCATGTCTCCCACACCAGGGTGGGGTGGGGGGCGGGCTCTCCCACCCAGCAGCCTGCATACAGACAGCCTGCCTTCCCCCTTCCACACCGTCTGTGACGGGGGCCTCACCCTGAGGAGCCCCGCTGCTGGGTGGGCCTGGGCTCCTGAGCACAGTCCTGAAAGACAAGGTGCAGAGCCTCCTTCCTAGGGGCCTGGCCCTCTGTGGGATGGCTTCCCCAGAAGGGCAGCGGTGCCTCCTGCATCTCGGCAGCCCCGCAGCTGCCTGTTCCCTTGGCTTGGGATGTGGAATCCCATCACGTCCCTGGCCCTGGGTCAGGACCCACACCATGGGTGGGATTCCAGATACGAGGGGCCCGAAAGCCTCCGGAAACGGCCAGTGCCTGGGAAAGCCAAGCCACCTCACAGGCCTCCCGCTGCCCCCGCGCCCCGCCACTTCCTTCCCAACTCTGTCTCTACCCTCCTGCTACCAGTCTGCCCAGCTGATTTCACACTTTCTTGCATTGCTCAGGGTGGTTTTTATCCTTTCCACACCCACATTTCACCGTGAGATCCTCACTCAGCCTCTGGGGGATTCTCCAGTGCCCCCCTGCCAGCTATTTGTCAGGCCGCCCCACCGCTGGCCAGATGCTGAGACCTACCCAGATGCCGCACCCCTGCTAGCATGGGAACACACAGCTCTGTGTGAACTGCAGACCTGGGCCCATGTCACCGTGTCCCTGGCTGCAGCCCCACTAACGCCCTCCTCACAGTAGCTCAGGCCGGCTGTTCTCCAGCAGCAGCTGCCAGATCCAGGGCCGCCTCTAACACAGCCTCTGTCAGGATTAGAATGCGGGGGGAGAAGCCGGGAGGTGAGGCAAGGAAGAGGCCTGGGCCAGGGATGCCTTACAGAAATGGTGCCCGTGGCTTCACTTCCCACCAGGAGGCGGCGGTGTTGGCATTTACTTCATTTGTTCCTTCATTCATTCCACAAACACCTCTTGAACCTCTTCCCTGTACACAGACAGTATTTTCCCAGGTGGGTAAGGTCCCTGCCCAGGGACCTCCCAGGCCATCAGAGTTTGGCATTTCTCGCATCGGAGGGCCCTTGTGCACTTAAGTGGATTCATAGCACCTGTGTCCTATGCTTTGACTACACCTTTCCCCGTCACTGTCATGGCTCCACAGGCTCTGGGCATCACCCTCTGCATTTCCCTCTGGGGTCTCCCAGCCTGTGTTATCAGCATTTCCGTCGTTTGCCTGGAGCTCTAGGAAGCCCTGGGAAGGTGGTCTTCTGGGGTCTGAGGGTGGGGGTGCGATGGCCCCCTTGAAGCTCCTTCCTTGGAATTGCTCCGGCTGGCCTTCATGTGAAAGTATTTAGAAGTCGGCCCAACCTTGCTCCAGGGCGGCCTCCACACGTCCCTGCCCCACCCATGCCTCACCCAGCCTCCTCCAAGCAGGTGCGCAGGCGCGCTTTGGCATTTGGTTCTGCGACTGAGTCAGCTCGGAGCCCCCAGGCAGGCCTGCTCACTCATTCGGAAGACCTGAAGCCTCTGTAAAACCAATGCAAAACAGGTGGACAGACCAGCCTCCTGGCTTCTTACCATCCCCCACGGCCTTCAGGGCTGCGGGTCCATGTGGATGCTTCTCAGATGGTCTTGGGTCATCTGGGAAAAAAACGGAAACGAGCCTTGCACCACTTCTGTGACTGCCCTGAGGCCCGTGTCCAGGGTGCCTGTGGCCCCCTCCTCCCAGCGCCCCTTGCCAGCCCTTGTGGGGACGCTGCTGAGGCAGAGGAGTGGTAACATGCTATTTTAGGTTCCCGCCCTTGGGAGGAGGGAATTGCAAGCTTGCCTTTGTGGCTGAGCCTCCTACCCCAGGGCCAGCGGGGCAGGGCCAGCGGGGCAGGGCCAGCCGAGTCAGTCTCCCAAGCCGCTGTCTCCTGCCTGCCAGTGCCCAGCCCTGTCCTTGGGGTGACTGGCTCTGTGCCTACCCTTCTCAAACACCACCTCACAGAGACTGTGGGCTAGGTGCTAGTGTTGGCCCCATTTCACAGATGAGGGAACAGGCCAGGAGAGACTGCGCCACCCCACTGCACTGGGAGGGCAGCTATTGCTTTGACCACAAGCCTGCGGGAGGGGGAGGGGAGTCTCTGAGCTGCCATTCCAGGGGCAGCCCGAGGTGGCTTTACCTGAAGTAGCATTCCTTCCCAGGCTGGCTTTTTCCCTCATTTCTGCACTACCTTACTATGCTTACAGGGCTGACTTGAGCTTCTGGCCTGGGGCATGTAATTAGGCAGGCTCCAGAACTAATAACAGT
>NW_011888984.1:1438865-1441324 GCF_000151845.1 Pteropus vampyrus | reverse complement strand
CCTACCCTTCTCAAACACCACCTCACAGAGACTGTGGACTAGGTGCTAGTGTTGGCCCCATTTCACAGATGAGGGAACAGGCCAGGAGAGACTGCACTGGGAGGGCAGCTATTGCTTTGACCACAAGCCTGTGGGAGGGGGAGGGGAGTCTCTGAGCTGCCATTCCAGGGGCAGCCCGAGGTGGCTTTACCTGAAGTAGCATTCCTTCTCAGGCTGGCTTTTCCCCTCATTTCTGCACTACCTTACTATGCTTACAGGGCTGACTTGAGCTTCTGGCCTGGGGCATGTAATTAGGCAGGCTCCAGAACTAATAACAGTGTTGCTCCCTTTCTGCCTGCCTTACTGCCTGCCTTACTGCCCGCGAGAAGCCCTTTGGAAGGTGCAAGGCCAGCAGATGTTTATCGGACCACCACCCCAAACGCCAGGGGGCAGCAGAGGGTGGGCTCCCGGAAGAACCTGACTGGAACACTTCCGTTTCCCCTACCTGCTGAGGCATGGGCTGCACCCCAGCCACTTCTCCAGATCAAGGCTCAAGGCTCTTCGCACATGGTGTCCACGATCCAGCTCTCGTGGTCGTCTGCCGCTAAAGGACACTGAGTTTAGAATACAGTTTGAATTGGGATATTTGGCTCATGCCCACAGTGTCTTCCAGCTCCATCCAGGACTTGGTTGGGCTCAGAGATCCCTGGAAAGGGCTAGGGAAAATGTTCCAGAAGTTTCTAGCTTTCATGGCACCGTTGTCAGCTAGGCAGGATGTGGGGTCTGCCCCATTCCCCTCCTGATGGTTAGATAGGCCTCTGGTGGACTCCTGCTGTGCTGTTCTCTAAGTGCCTCCTGCCCACTGCCCCGCCCCCAGGGAAGGAAGCCATGCTGAAGCACCGGGACTATGAGACCGCCACCCTGTCAGACATCAAAGCCCTCATCCGAAAGCACGAGGCCTTCGAGAGCGACTTGGCCGCACATCAGGACCGCGTGGAGCAGATCGCAGCTATAGCGCAGGAGCTCAAGTAAGTGTGGGCTCGCGGTGTCCCGTCACCCGCTTCCCTGCCAGCACTCCAGAGCAGTGGGAGGCGGCACCCAAGGCCTGGCTGCCCCTGGATTCCACCTCCTTGCCTGCCACACGGAGATCACTGGCCGGATAGGGCGGGCAGCCAGCCCGCACCCCCACCCCCACGAACTGAACTGCAGGGTGCACAGAGAGCCCATTGTTCGCAGCCCTTCCCTACGCTGCTCAGAATACACTATTGTAAGAGCTTCCAGCCAGCCGTGTTCTTTGCCCTCCCTTCCCTGCCCAAGTCAGATAAACTTGTGCACACAGTTAGTACACTGAACCTCCAGAGCCAGTGAATGGGGGCCTTATTCCACCAGGCGACGGCCAGCAGCAGGGAGGATCCAGGGAATGGGAGGCCCAGGCCATTACTTCATGGAAAATCCACAGGTCCTGAAGGAGTGGCAGGTCTCCCAAAATAGCCATCTGCTCAAAAATGGGATCCTTGGCTAGTACTGCTATTTCCACAGACACCCCAACCCCGCCACAGCCATCCCAAGAGTTCTGCTTATTCCTGCAGGGGGACCCAGCATGTTGCCTGGCAGAGCCCTGTGCCCCGCGCCAGGGAGGGCCGGTTTCCGCCCTGACCCTCTCCCTCTACGTTGCCCAGTTGCTTGGGCTGGGGGGTCGCCATGTGCTCACCCAGAGGCAGAAGTACCATGGGGCCTTCACAGTACTGGGAACACTGCACCCCTGTTGGAGGCGCCCCTTTGTGTCTTGCAGTCTCTCTTAGGATGTAGCCCCTGCACTCAGCATGCCCAGGACGAGGTGACAGGCGCAGATGTCTGCAGGGGTTGTGGGAGTGGTACATGGGTAGGTTCCCTAGTTGACAGGCGAGCCCCTGGAAGCTGCTAAGCAACAGACTTGGACCAGACCCTAGGCCAGCCACTTCTCAGGCACTGGGGAACAGCCGTGTGGAACCCATCACCCGAAGCCAGGGAGTAGGCGGACCCCGAAGCAGCTTTCTGGACAGTAGCCAGAAAGGAGGAGAGAAAAGGGGGCTGTGTAGGGTGTTGTTGCTTCCCCCAAAGATAAGTCAGGACCGAGGGGCCAGCCAGGACGAGCCTGGAGGGACATCCTGGGTGAGAGTTGTTAATGACACTGACAGAAACCCACAGAGCACTCAGCCCTCTGCCTGCGCCAACTCGTTTAACCCCCAGCATGGACGCCTGGTAGCGTTAAACGTTGGTGTCCCGTCTCCCCCCAGTACAGAGGGGAAACCGAGGTCCACAGAAGCCAAGGGCCTCGCCCAAGGTCACACAGCTGGGAGGTGATCAGGACAGAAGCGGAACCCAGGCCACCCAGCCCTCTGGAACAGCCTTGCTCCCTTTCTCAGCCTTGTCTCCCCACCACCCCTCACCAGGCCCCCAAGCTTTTGGCTGCGCACCAACTCCCTAGAGCCCTGCTGCTG
>NW_011888984.1:1431721-1438220 GCF_000151845.1 Pteropus vampyrus | reverse complement strand
AGCCCCTGCTCTCTGTCGTGCCCTCCCCCCACCCCACCTCTCGAATTCCTCCTACCCAGAGGCCATGGGCCAAAGGGGTAATGGATGACTGATAGCCTTCAACATTGATGTCTGTCCCCTGGCACCAGGGCCTGGGACACCTGGGGATAAGTGGGTCCAGGCACACCCTTGACTGCCCCCTGCTGCGTCTCACCGCTCTCCACCCTGCCCACAGTGAGCTGGATTACTATGACTCCCATAATGTCAACACCCGGTGCCAGAAGATTTGCGACCAGTGGGACGCCCTTGGCTCTCTGACCCACAGTCGCAGGGAAGCTTTAGAGGTGAGCAAGGGCCACTCTGTCCCTGAGGACATTCTCTGACCCCTCAGGGCCCCCGGACCCCTCCCACCATCCACCCCCTCCTGCTCGCTGACTGATCTCCCTCATCTGTCCCTGTCCCTCCCTATCCATGCCAGAAAACGGAGAAGCAGCTGGAGACCATCGACCAGCTGCACCTGGAATACGCCAAGCGGGCAGCTCCCTTCAACAACTGGATGGAGAGTGCCATGGAGGATCTCCAGGACATGTTCATTGTCCACACCATCGAGGAGATCGAGGTCCGCCCCCACCCACTCCTCTTGCGGGGCCTCCTGGGGGCCGGGCTGCCCCTCACCCCTTCTCTTCCCCCAGGGCCTGATCTCCGCCCACGACCAGTTCAAGTCAACGCTGCCAGATGCCGACAGGGAACGGGAGGCCATTCTGGCCATCCACAAGGAGGCCCAGAGGATCGCCGAGAGCAACCACATCAAACTCTCAGGCAGCAACCCCTACACCACCGTCACCCCCCAGATTATCAACTCCAAGTGGGAGAAGGTGGGCAGTGCCCATTGGCAGGTTGGGGCGGGGCATGGCTGGCCAGGTGAGGTTGACCGCCACCCTGACTGTTCTTGATCTGTCCCCTCCCCCAGGTACAGCAACTGGTGCCTAAGCGGGACCACGCCCTCCTGGAGGAGCAGAGCAAGCAGCAGTCCAACGAGCACCTCCGCCGCCAGTTCGCCAGCCAGGCCAACATTGTGGGGCCCTGGATCCAGACCAAGATGGAGGTGAGGGCCATCGCCACAGCCCTGCTGTGCTCAGGGCCAAGTGGGAAGGACCCCCAGTGAGCAGGAGGCCTCCAGCCCCTGGGGGAAAGTGGGGCCTGGAGTCAGCCAAGCCTGAGTGTCTCTTACTGTGAGAGGCGGCTCTCTTGGGCCTCGTTGCCACATCTGCAGACAGGGTCTGTCACAGCGAGTCAAGGATGCAGTGAGGTTAGGCATGCCTTGCGCTTGGCACAGAAACTCTGCAGTGTGGCTGCTTTTTCACTAGAGGGCAGCACTGGAGGGGACAGCAAGCCACAGACCTAGGAGGGGCACCCCTGAGCAAAGGCCGAGGGTCCACCAGACCCCCACCAGTGGCACCCGCCTTCTGTGCAGGAGATCGGGCGCATCTCCATCGAGATGAACGGGACCCTGGAGGACCAGCTGAGCCACCTGAAGCAGTACGAGCGCAGCATTGTGGACTACAAGCCGAACCTGGACCTGCTCGAGCAGCAGCACCAGCTCATCCAGGAGGCCCTCATCTTCGACAACAAGCACACCAACTACACCATGGAGGTATGCCGCGCCCCGCCGGAGCCCCACGCCCTGCGTTCCCCGCCACGAGCGCGAGGAGCCCCGTGCAGCTCTTCCTCCTCTCGCTCTGACTGAAAGGCTAGGTCAGCATGTTTACAGCTTTCCCGCCACCATGACGGCGCCCGTCTCAGGACACACTCCTGGGAGAGCAGGGACGGCGGCACCTGCCCCACGGTGGCCTCAGCAGTTGGTGCTGGCTTAGGGACACAGATCGAGGCAGCGTGTACTGGAGTCTGTGTGCATCAGCTCTCCACAGCCGGGTTGTGGTGTCAGGGCTGTTCACCCTCATGTTGGTAGCTTGATATCATCCACGTTGACAGTCTTTAGAGCATGCATACCACGGATGCCACAACAAAAAGAAAACGAGTCCCCCTTCCCCCAAAACCAGTTAAACATTGCCCAGCATACCTTGGCAGAATTTCTATGTGGATTCTGGCGCAAGTATTGGGCCCTGGCCCTCTGCTGCATTCATCACCAGGACATATACTAAGATGGCATGAACCCTACTGGTTGGCAGAGGCATCAGGGGGGTGCCACACCTGTGTCCCTGTGTGCAGATGAGGTACACAGAAGAGCATGGGTCTTGACTGGCAATTGGGAGACAGAGTCAGGGCAAGGCCTGACTCCAGGCCACACACACAGACGTGTGGGGAGAACCCAGAACCCTCAGCTGCGGTGGTGTTGCCAGCACCCCCCACACACACATCCAGCCCACAGTCACGCCCTGGCTCCTTCCCCAGCACATCCGTGTGGGCTGGGAGCAGCTGCTCACCACCATCGCCCGCACCATCAACGAGGTCGAGAACCAGATCCTCACCCGCGACGCCAAGGGCATCAGCCAGGAACAGATGCAGGAGTTCCGGGCCTCCTTCAACCACTTCGACAAGGTGAGCAGCTCCCTCCAACCCTCGGAGTCTTCCCTTCCCACTGCCACCACTGTCACCGTCCCATCCCCTCTGTCTTTGCATCTGTCAGTTCTTCACATCACAGTTGCTGAGTATCAGCTGCTGCTCACAGGGGCTGGCAGGGCCCTAGCCAGGGAAAGGGGTACAGAGGTGACCGCCCTGACCCACAGCACGAGCATTCTCCCTCAGGTCGGGGAAGGGTCCCAAGTCCTGCCTCTGGGGGTGTGCTGATGAGACCCTGGGACAGACGAAACCCCAGCACACCGGGTTTGGAGACCTGGCCCGTGCATCTGGCCCACACATACACTGTTCTTAAAATTAAGGTTTGGGCTGGCAGCCCCTTTAAAAGGGTCTGAGTGCCAGAGTCCCCCAGTCCCCGGCAACCCCGCTGGGCCTGACGTGTCGTCAGCCTGCCTTCTGCTCGTGGGTAGGGTTGTGCAACCTCAGTCCTGCTTTGTCAAGCAGGGACCCTGACGTCGCAAGCAGGGGGGAGTCCAGTCCCCTTCTCCTGCCCTAAAGCCGGGAGGCGGGGTGCACCCCTTCCCCAAGCCCTAGTCCTCGGTCCTCAACTCCCGTCACGATAGAGGCGGCCTCTGACTGCCCTGCAGGACATCCACGCCCTTCCACCTGCCTTAGCTGTTCTTGGCCATCACCTTGTCCACGTCACCTCTAACTGTGTTCCCCCCAACCCTCCGCATGCGACCCTGGCCCCTCTCCCCACCTCTGCGCCGGCCTGGTCTCCACACCGCCCCTTGCACGCCTGCCTCTGACGCCCGGCAGGACCACGGCGGGGCGCTGGGGCCAGAGGAGTTCAAGGCCTGCCTCATCAGCCTGGGCTACGACGTGGAGAATGACCGGCAGGTACGCGCCCTTGGGCCCAGCGGACCATGGCATTAACTGCTCTTCTCTCTCTCTCCCCCCTCCGTCTCCCTCGCCATTCCGCCCCTTGCCGTTGTATGTGCGTCTCACTGGCTCTCTTACCTCCTCCCTCCCTGTGTCTCTCTGGACACCTTCCCCCTTACCTGGTCTCTCGGGGCCACCTCTGTCTCTCCCACTCCTGCCACTGTCCTTTTTCCCTGCTGTGCACATGGGGCGGCCCCTCTTGCCTACTCTGGGCCTGGCCTCCTCTGCTGTCCCTGCGTCCTCGAGCAGAAGCAGACAGGCAGCATGGACTCCGATGACTTCAGGGCTCTGCTTATCTCCACAGGATACAGCCTGGTATGCAGCCTCCGCCTCCCTCGCTGCTGTGCCGCTCCTCCCCGCCTCCCCTTCCTGTCCCTCCTCCCCTCCTGCCCTCCCCCCGCCTCTCCTGTCCCGCCCCCTTTCTCTCCCTCCTCCTCTTCGTGCCACTCCCCTCCAGAGTTCCCAGGTCCTCGGGGACACCCCTCCGCCAAGCAGTGCAGCCCCTCGTCCCTCCTGCTGCTGCATCTGCTGGGCTGGGGTCCCTCCGATGACTCCCCGAGCCTCCCTCTTCTTTTCTTGGAAGTCTCTGGAGAGAGGAGGTCCGTCCTCCGGCTCCCCCTTTCCTTTCTCTTTCTCTCTTTCTCTCTTCCCATCCTCCAGAGCTGACTTGTGAGCCTAGGGCTGAGGAGCAGCAGACCTGTTTGATCTACACCCCACTCCCCACTTTCCAAAAACAAGGGAGGGGAAGAGCAGAGGGGGCCCGTCCCCAGTTTGGGGCGCATGGGGCACATGGGGCAGTCAGCCCAGGGAGCCAAGACCCTTGGAGACAGGCTCGTGACACAGCATGTATGCTGGGGTCAGGCCCTGCCCTCCAGGCTTGGTTCTGCCCGCTGTGCCCAGCCACCCTACCCCACTCAAAAGCTGCCTGTCCCCTACCCTGCTCCTGCCTCACAGGGCGACGCTGAGTTCAACCGAATCATGAGCGTGGTTGACCCCAACCACAGCGGCCTTGTGACCTTCCAAGCCTTCATCGACTTCATGTCCAGGGAGACCACCGACACAGACACAGCTGACCAGGTCATCGCCTCCTTCAAGGTCCTGGCTGGGGACAAGGTAAGCCAGATACCTCCGAGCAGCTGGGCTGGTAGGGAGGGGCTGGGGGACCAGTGTGGGGTGCAGGTGGCCCAGAGTGCTGCCCTGCCACCCCCAGAACTTCATCACGGCCGAGGAGCTGCGGAGAGAGCTGCCTCCGGACCAGGCCGAGTACTGCATCGCCCGCATGGCACCGTATCAGGGGCCCGACGCTGCGCCGGGCGCCCTCGACTACAAGTCCTTCTCCACAGCCCTGTACGGCGAGAGTGACCTGTGAGGTCCCCGACCCGACGCCCCTCCTCACAGCCTCCAGAAGGGGCTGGTGGAGCCCCTCTGCCCCCTCCCCAGCTGGGGCCCTCTCTGGTCCGTTCCTCCGACTCTGTATCTATGCAAAGCACTCTGTCAGTCCTTCCTGGGGTGGGCGGGGTGGGCAGGGAGGGGCTGGGGCCGGCTCTCTCCTCTCTCTCTGGTTGGCCAGGAGGTTCTCTCCCCCTCCCCATGGCTAGGGGGATGGGAGACTTTCGGGGTCAGCATTTCTGGTTTGGTAAATATATATATTGTTTTGTTTTTTAACTATGTGGAGGGGACGGTGGATCCCCACAGTAAAACAGGTCCCCTCTGAGCTCTAGGAACGCCCTCCACACCCCGCCCCTTCCTTTGCTCCTGAGGTCCCTTCAAAGCCTCCCACATCCAGGCCAAAGCCCTACGTGCCTTGTCCAGGAACCACCCGCACCTGAGATGGGCCCAGCAGGGGGCGCCACAGCTACCCCACAGGAAAGAGGACCCCACCCGCTCCCTGCTCCCTTCCCCCCTCCTTCCTTTGTAAGTGTCCAGAGATGAGGGGGTGCTGCTCAGCACCCCGCCTTTCCTGCAGCAGAGGACTAGGGTTGGGCAGACCAGCCTTTTGCCCCTGCCCCCAACCAACCCCCACTTTGCTTTGTCTGGACCTGAGTCTGATTTTCTAAGGACCAAAAACAAACAAACAAAAAAAAACAAAAAAAATCACAAAAAAATGCTATAAAAAAAATAAATAAAAACATCCAGAGAATTACTATTTACTTTATTAACTTACGGATTTATTATATAAATATATATTCACCTAGCAACATATCCTTGCCGCCTCTTGCTCTCATAATGAAGACATAGCTGATTCGCAACCCTTCCCCAGCCCCTTACTGATTTCTCTGTTGTTTGTCAGGCGTGGGTCTCTTGGGACCCTCCTGAGGTGGAGGGGGCTGCTGGCCTGGCTGCCTGTTAGTTGATGGATTTGCGCCTATCTTCCCCCACCCTCCCCCCTTTTTTTGAGTTTATTCTGATTATTTTTCTTGGTTTCTGGATAAACCACCCCTCTGGGGACAGGATAATAAAACATGTAATATTTTTAAGAAGGAGTCTTGCAGTGTCCTCTCTTTTTCTCCTGTCTCTGCTGTCCACTTAGCAGAACAGTGACAAAACACCTTGTCCCAGAGTGAGGCCGGGCCTGGACGTGCCACGACCCCCATTCCCATGAGTGTGTGAAAATGAGACCCACCCAGTCTGGGTGCGTAACGCCCTGTGCTGCGTAACGCTGACTGACTCACGTAACCAGCACGAGGAAGGTGCCCTTGCCGTCCCTGTGCAGGTGAGGCGGGCAAAGCACCGAGAAGTGCAGGGACTTGCCCCGCTGGCGAGTGGTGGGGCCGGGGATGCGCGCCAAGGCAGGCTGGCTCCCAAGGCCGTGCTCTCAACCCCTGCGTATGGAACGTCAGCCCCCATGCCAGGCAGAGAGGCGGAGGGATGGCAGGAGGTTGGTTTCGCTCAGACCCCCGCCTGCTGTGGAATAAACCCTGGTCCAGGCTGGCAGAGGGACAGGCATGGCTCCCAGGAGCTCTCCTGCCTCCAGCCACAGGCGCTCCCGTGTGGGATCCTAGAACGTGGCCACCTCCAGCCACTGGGCGAGAGAAGACAA
>NW_011888984.1:1427920-1429948 GCF_000151845.1 Pteropus vampyrus | reverse complement strand
GTGAGACGTCAGGAAAGGGTTCGTGGTGACCACTGAATCCCCAGCGTCAGAAGGCCCAGGGCTGAAGGCAAAGTGGGTGTCCGGGGGAATCAGCAAGGCCTTCCCTGACCGCCCTGTGTCACGCCACCGCCCCCCACGCCCCCGCCGCGTGCCCTAGCGCCCTGGCCTGCCTAGGTGTCTCATTTGTTGTCTGCCTGTCCCACCAGAACACCTGCCCCTCAAAAGCACTTGATCGGCTTCCTTCCTGGAACGACCGGCACGTACCAGGCACCCTGACACGGAATAAGTGGGACGAGATCGTCCCCTTGTCCTCTCACCCCTGCTTCTGTCCGGGACTCATTTCTCACTGTTCCATGTCACTCCATCTTCTGACTCCATCTCTTCCCCCTCTGTCTTCAGCTCCTTTCTTGCCTTGCGCGTCCCCGGACCTCTGACCTCCCCATGTCTTGCTGTGGCAGACCAGCCCTGGGGTAGGTGGGGATCTAGGACTTTCTGTCTGACCCTCCCCGCCAGCCCTCTCCACACAAGGGGAAGGTCACACTCTTGCAGCCACCCTGTGTCGCAGCCACTTTACAGAGGGAAACAGAGGCCCAAGGAGGTGGACTCATGTGCCCAGGGCTACCCAAGAGTAAGTGTCGTGAGGATTCCAACCCAAGCTCAGGGAAAATCCGGGACGCTCTGCCACAGTGACCTGGTGACACCAGCTCCCAGGAGGCCTTGCGCCCTGCCCAGCAACCTCCCACACCCTCCTTTCCTCACACAGAGGATTCTCCCCTTGGCATCTCAGGGTCACCCAGTCCTTGCCAAGAGCTGGCAACAAGCTAAGGTGTCGGCTTTGTGGGTGGTGGCAGCCAAGTGGGCAGCCGGGACTCCGGGAGGACAGGGGGAGGGAGACCCAGTCCCTTCCCCACGACCCACCCCAGGACCTCTGTCCAAACCTGCAGCATTCAGTGCCAGCCTCAGCTCATGGGAGTTCATGGTTCCAGAGGCATCCCGATCGAATTTGTCAAATATGGCCTGGGCGGGAGGGAGGAGGTCAGTCTCACCCCCAGGCCCCTGAGCTTCCTGAAGAGGGCTCAGAGGGAACCTCAGGGCCAGACAGCCTGGGTTCCCCCCGCAGCTCCCCTTCTTCCTGGGCAAACAGCTTTACCACTTTGGGCCTGTTTCCCAATCTGTAAAATAGGATCAAATGTAAAAGCAGTAACAAGGCTGTTGTGAGGATGAGTTAAGACTCCCCTTGTGGCCTAGTGAGGACTCAATAAACGGGGGCTTATCGCTATTAGCATGGAGAGGCCTTGGACCATTTTCTCCTCACACGGATGTGGGGGGCAGGAATCGCCACCTCTCATTGGTAGACACTTAAAGGCCAGTCAGAAGGGAGGTGACTGGCCTGCGGTCACACAGCCAGAAAGGGGCTAAGCTTGGAGCTGGGATGCCAACCCAGGACCAGAGCCCTGTGCTCTTGATCCTTGAGCTACTTAGTACCCCTCAAGGACCACAGAGGGCGATGGGGCAGGGACGTCCCAGCCAGACCCCTCCACACTGGCGTGGTGTGGTCCAGTACCTCTTTTCCCTCGGGGCCCTGCTAGCCCACAGAGCACCCACGTCTCTATTAGTAAGGTGCCTCTCCCTCCAAGAGGAGGTATCTCCACCCAGCCCTGCCCCCTTACCTGCCACCTCTGGAGGTGGCTCCAGAGCTGCTGGAAGTCGTGCAAGGCCAAGCTTCGCCCATGCTGGGGATGGGACATCTGGTTAAAGTCAATGTTCCCAGAAGGAGAGCAGAGGCCCCAACACGCCCATCCTCCCTACCCAGGCACGGTCGCCATCATGTACCACAAAGCACTGCAGCAGCTGCTCACAGGTCCTGAGCCCGATGTCTGCGGGGGTGCGGGGGTGCACGCTGGCTACAGGAAGCAAACTCCTTGTGGGCCAGCTGTCATTGTGAGTGCTCAAGGTTACCGTCTCCCCCGCCCCCATTTTACAGAAACTGAGGCACAGAGGGCCAAAGGGCTGCCAGTAACTAACAGA
>NW_011888984.1:1421250-1427870 GCF_000151845.1 Pteropus vampyrus | reverse complement strand
CCAGTCCCTTCCCCACGACCCACCCCAGGACCTCTGTCCAAACCTGCAGCATTCAGTGCCAGCCTCAGCTCATGGGAGTTCATGGTTCCAGAGGCATCCCGATCGAATTTGTCAAATATGGCCTGGGCGGGAGGGAGGAGGTCAGTCTCACCCCCAGGCCCCTGAGCTTCCTGAAGAGGGCTCAGAGGGAACCTCAGGGCCAGACAGCCTGGGTTCCCCCCGCAGCTCCCCTTCTTCCTGGGCAAACAGCTTTACCACTTTGGGCCTGTTTCCCAATCTGTAAAATAGGATCAAATGTAAAAGCAGTAACAAGGCTGTTGTGAGGATGAGTTAAGACTCCCCTTGTGGCCTAGTGAGGACTCAATAAACGGGGGCTTATCGCTATTAGCATGGAGAGGCCTTGGACCATTTTCTCCTCACACGGATGTGGGGGGGCAGGAATTGCCACCTCCCATTGGTAGACACTTAAAGGCCAGTCAGAAGGGAGGTGACTGGCCTGCGGTCACACAGCCAGAAAGGGGCTAAGCTTGGAGCTGGGATGCCAACCCAGGACCAGAGCCCTGTGCTCTTGATCCTTGAGCTACTTAGTACCCTCAAGGACCACAGAGGGCGATGGGGCAGGGACGTCCCAGCCAGACCCCTCCACGCTGGCGTGGTGTGGTCCAGTATCTCTTTTCCCTCGGGGCCCTGCTAGCCCACAGAGCACCCACGTCTCTATTAGTAAGGTGCCTCTCCCTCCAAGAGGAGGTATCTCCACCCAGCCCCGCCCCCTTACCTGCCACCTCTGGAGGTGGCTCCAGAGCTGCTGGAAGTCGTGCAAGGCCAAGCTTCGCCCATGCTGGGGATGGGACATCTGGTTAAAGTCAATGTTCCCAGAAGGAGAGCAGAGGCCCCAACACGCCCATCCTCCCTACCCAGGCACGGTCGCCATCATGTACCACAAAGCACTGCAGCAGCTGCTCACAGGTCCTGAGCCCGATGTCTGCGGGGGTGCGGGGGTGCACGCTGGCTACAGGAAGCAAACTCCTTGTGGGCCAGCTGTCATTGTGAGTGCTCAAGGTTACCGTCTCCCCCGCCCCCATTTTACAGAAACTGAGGCACAGAGGGCCAAAGGGCTGCCAGTAACTAACAGACGTGAGATTCGAAGCCAGGCAAGTGGGTTCCAAGTGCTAGCAGCCACGCTCCCTGCCTCTCCCTCGGAGGAAGGGGGCTTATGAGTGGCCATGGTCTTGGCCACCAGCCTGCCCATAAGGCCCACGTGTGGGGAGGCGCTGTCCGGTTGAGCCCGGGTTTCCCAAGGCCTGGCTCCCAGCAGCGTCCTGGATTAACGCACAGGGGGCTCCGAGGGGTCTGCTCTGATCCCCAACTCACCAGGCTCCAGGGCAATGCTTAATAAGGCCTGGAGCTGAGGGGCACCGAGTTCTTCCTCCTGGTAAAGGAGAGAGCCGCGTGTGAGGCCATTGACAGGCAGCCCTTCAACCACCGGCTCTGGGCCTGGCCGAAACGGCATGCTGGCTGGTGCTGGGGACGCAACAGAGACCAAGCGAGCCCAGCCCCGCCCCCTCGGAGCTCTCCGTGGTCAGTGTGGTCAGGGCTGCGGTGGGGAAGCGCTGGGCGGCGGGAGCCCACAGCGGGCATGCGCGGACCAGCCTGGAGGAGGGGGAGGAGCGTGTGTGCGCGCGCGTGTGTGCGCGTGTGTGCGCGTGTGCGTGCGTGTGTTTGTAGGGAGAGAAGAGGGCCAGGCAGAGGTACAGACCGACAAAGTCCCTGAGGCAAGGAAGAGCTGCGAGCATTTTGAGAAATCATGAAATTTAAGCACAGGGCGGAGGAAATAAAGCAAAATGAGACATTCGGGGTGAGAGAGGGGTCCAAGGGGAAGGGCAGGATCCCCCGTCCCCCTCCTCGTCCCCCTCCTCACCTCTCCCGCCAGCTCCTTAAACAGCTGCTCCAACCCCAGCTCCAGGGGAACGTAGGGGGCCTGCATGGTGGGGGGAGTTTAGTTCTGGCCAAGAGGGTCTCCACCCCCACCCCGTCGGTCGTGCCCCCTCCAGGAACAGCCCCTCACCGTGAGGGCGTGCAGATCCGCGCTGATTGCCTCGTCGATCTCCCTGCAAATTACAGACCGGAAGTGGGGGAGGGGCTGCTTCCCCCGCGCCTGGGGCTCAGGGGTCGGCGGGGTCTCAGCGGAGGGGTCGGGTGGGGTCAGGACAGGATTCTGGGGCTCTGGGCTGGGGCTGGGGCTGGGGCTGGGGATTCCGGAGGCGAGTCAGGGGGCCTCGAGCTCACACGGCGGTGTGGCGGCGCTCAGAGAAGATGCGCAGCGTGAAGTCGGCCTCGTCGCCCGCGCGGGCAGCGCTGGGCACCACCAGGTAGTGGCCGGGGCGCAGGCGGCAGCGGCGGCTCACGTCGCGGCGGGCGCAGAAGGGCGAGCGGTCGGCGCGCAGCAGGCCCGGCAGGAGCGCACGACTGTGCGGGGTGTCCCAGCGGCTCAGCAGCTGCGGGGGAAAGGGGCGGGGGCGGCGTGACCATAGCCACCCAAGGCCACCCCACCCGGCCGCCCTTCCACCGCACCCCTGCAGACCGCCCGGTGCTGGCCCACGCGTCCACCCGGCAGCCCAGCGCAAGCCAGGCCCTCCCTGCCCCAGTGCAGCTTGTCCGCGCCCCAGGGACTGGTTCAGGGGTGGATGGAGCCTGGAATCTGGGGTCCCACGTGAGACCCACCTCCTCTGGGATCTGTAAGAAGGACGAGCAATGGAAGTCAGGGCCAGGAGGGAGGCGGCCGCCCCTCAGCGTCCCCTCCTTGCCCTCTGCCTCTCTTTTCTTCCCGTTCTATCCCCGTTAAGTCCCTGGCCCTCAGTCCCTGTCTCAGCCGTCCTCTGACCCCTCCTGGTGCACTTCCTCCCACCTGTGCCTCTGTGCATCTCCTCTTCTCCCCTGACCCCCTTCTCAGTCCTCCCTAGCCCCTCAGTCTCTTCTTGACCCCCCCTTCTGATTCCCTCGGCTGCTGGGCCAGGGGCCCCACCTGGAACACGTGGAAACCCACAGTGAGGTACGTGAGGCCCTGAGCCCTCAGGCAACGCCGATTGCGCTGGATGAGTGACAAGAGGACGGTGCACTTGGGAACTCGTCCCCCTCGAGCTGGGCCGTTCGCCCCTGCAGCCCCCCAGCCTCCCCAGGGCCCCTCCTCATTGTCCTCCTCATCGTCAGGCTCCAGCAGGGTCAACCGGAACTGGGGGTTGGTCCAGAAGGTTTCTAGTAGAAGAAAAAGAAATGGGGCTACCCCTCCTGCCACAGCTCCCCCCGACCCCCGCTTGCCTCTCAGGGCCCCTCCAGGCCTCACCGGCAGCAGGCTGGCTCCCACCAGAGTTGAAGCCTCGCACCCAGCGGCCTTGGAAGGTGTGGATGTGCCAGCCGCCTCCAGCAGGGTGGGGGCCCAGGACCTCAGGGCTCAACGAGCAGATCTGGACTGTGTCGAAGTGGCAGAGGAAGTCCCGCAGCTCCATCCTGGACAGTGGCCAGCGGTCAGACCTTGCCCGGCCCCCACCGCCACAGGGGCTCGGCCTCCCAAATATCTCAAGTCCCCAGTGTGACCCCCAAGTGTCAAAGCCTCCCAAATTCCTCAAGTAGTTCACCAAATGGTACCATGTTTCCTGAATCTCAGCCCTCCAGCTCCCTTGGACTTCTCCAAGTGAGATGCCTCATAAATAGCCAAGACCCACAAATTCCCCTCAAATGTCGTCAAATTGTCTTCAGCCCCCGAAGATCAAGACCCTTAGAATCTCAATGACAAACAAATATCCTTTAGTCCCTCGATATTGCCAAGTCTCAAGAAATGCCCCAGGTGTCACCAAGCTCCCTCAATTGCGCTAAATATTACCCATCCGCCTTCAACTCCCAAGAGGTTACTAATATTCAAATTCAAACCTCAGTTCCCCTAATATTACTACTAATTCCCCCTCTACTCCCCAGATAGAACCCTACTCCCAAATTAGCATGTATATAGGCAGATTCTCCCCATTAGGACCCATCCCCGTGAACTTTCGCCACATCCCTTCACGCAGGGCTTGCCTGCTCCCCGAGCCCCGCTGGCTGCGACTCTGCCCTGCTCACCAGAACTCGCCATCCTCCTTCTTCACCAGCAGGGCATCTCGCCACTCTGCGGGGAGTGCGTCCCAGCGTGGGCAGCTGGGGAGACCAGGGTGTGAGGGGCCGGCAGGTGGGGCTGAGCTCCCACCACCACCCCGGTGCATCCCACCTGTCACTCCAGGCCCCGGTCCACTCCACGCGGCCCCACGGGTTCCGCAGCCGCAGCAGCCGCACTTTGGTGAATCCCAGTGACACCTGAGGGCAGCATCGTCAGTGGGGATGGCACCTGGACACCCCCTGCCAGCCCATCCATAGGGGATGCTCACCTTGTGTGTGCCTGTGACTGAATATGCATGTCCCTTCACCAGCCCATCTTCTGTACGGTACTCGCCCCGATCACTCTGGGCGGAGGACAGGGGACGGTGAGGCCACAGTGGGGGACAGGAGGGTGGTTGTCCCTCTCTGCCCCCCGACCTCCTGCCACCAAAGCAGGTATCAACCAGAGCACCCAACTGAATGTCACAGTGCTCTGAGGGTGGGTAGGAGTTGGTGAGGGTGAGGGAGGGAGACAGAGACAAGAGACAAAAATAGACGGAAGAGGAGAGACAGAGATGCAGAGACGGAGAAAGCTACAGAACAGATGGAGGGAGATGGAAGAGGCAGAGAAACACAGAAGACAAAGCGAGTCAGTAACAGTATAGGATCCGGTAAACGAATGAGTGAATGGGGTACATCAACTCAGTGCGTGAATATGTAATTGGGTCACAAATGAACATAAGACCCAAGCTGAGCCCATGAAAACCAATCCTGGGACTTTTGCAGAAGTTCTCAGAAAGAGGCACTCTCCCTTCTCCCTCACCCCCGGGGTGGTGGGGGGTACCTATGGGTGCTCGTTTTGTGCCCAAGAGGGGAAAGCCTGCCTGAGCAAAGCTAATCCAGAATCAGGAATAAAAAAAACACAATTACAATGTCTGCTAAGCACCTGGATCCAGCTGTGCCTGAAGCTCATTAGTTGTGAACACAAATATCCTTTTGACTTGTTCAATGTTTGATTTGTGAGAGAAAATAAGCCAATAGTGAAAGATAAGAGAAGGACACAGAACGCCCCCCTCAGCTGTGACTGTGGGCTGGTCCTGGTGTGTGCGTGTGGCGTGGGTTCTCCAGGGGAGTCTGACTCTTACCAGGGCGGTAGCGCCCACGAGGGACTCCTTGGCCAGGGCGTGGCGCAGGGCCGAGAAGAGGCCTGGGGTGTCCTGCCTCAGGTAGAGCACCTCGCCCACGCCGCCTGTGAAGTCCACGAAAGCCTCGTTCATGTGGCCGCCCCGCATCACTTCATAGGAGCCATGGAGCCTGTGGGAGCAAGTCTGGGGTAGGGATGTCTGAGGCATGTCTGAGCATCTCAGGCAACCCCTGGACCTGGGGGGCCTCTGTCCCAGGGTATTAGGTCCCAGGGGCTATCCCTGAAGTTTGCAGACTCTTGAAGTGGAAGACTGTGACACACTGTGGAAGCCTCTGGTCCCTGGGCCACTAAGACTGCATGATTTGGGGGTCAAAGGTGAGCCCTGTCAGAACTCTGGGCATCCCGGGGGCTGTGTCTGAAGCTTTGTCTCTGAGAGCTAGATGTCTGCTTTGAGGGTAATCCCATGGGGCTTGTTAAGGATTTTAGAACCAAAGGATGAGGAAAAGCAAATATTTGAGGGTCCCAGGTCTTACCCTCAATATTTTGGGGGTGCTTTGGGTTTCTGATGGATCAGAAGAGATTGTCTGAGATTACAGTTCCACTAAGGGAGTAAATCTTAGACTTGGTGACTCCAGGGTCTGATGAGAGAGCTCAAGCTCAAGAATTCTAGGAATATTTGTGTGCGTGCAATAGAGGGGTGTTTACGGTTTGGAGTTCCTCAATGGATGGTGTGATATTAGGGTCCCAGGGGCTATGACTTGGTTTGGGAATCCTTAGCGGGATGCCTAGAGGATCTCAGAAGTTGGGGGGGCTCCAGGGGTCCCATGTGGCTAGGGCCTTTTGTCTGAGACTTGGGGGGCTGGGTAGGGGTCCTTACTTGGCGTAGGCCTTTTCCAAGAGGGAGGCCCAGAACTCGTTGCGCTGTTCCGAGCGCACGAACATCAGCTTCCCCTCACGCACGGGCAGCCTGTCGTCCACCACGATGTCCACCCAGTTGCCGAACTGCCAGAGCTGGCGGGGGGAGGGGCAGGGCCCGGGCTCGGCTCCCAAGCTCCAACCCCGCCTGGGCCCCAGCCTCTGATCCCCCACCCTTCCATACCGTCCAAGAACTCCAGCCCCAAGGGAACAATGTCAACAATGAAATCCATGTCACCTGGGGGGAAACCAAGGCATGAACAGAGGAAACGAGCTTTACCTGGAAGTGGAAGACACCTGCATAGCCGTCTCGGAAACCCTGTCCGGGGGGGACCACCCGCCACAGGAGTCGGGGGTACAGAGTGAGGGAGGCAGCGGCCGCAAGAAACCAACAGTTACCTAGGAAGAAAAAGGAAGACTGCCTCACAGGGGCAGGAGG
>NW_011888984.1:1416197-1420280 GCF_000151845.1 Pteropus vampyrus | reverse complement strand
GAGGGAGGACTGGCTGCCACTGTGGGAGTGCCCAGAAGGAGGTCATGTGGGAGGGGTGCGTTTCTGTCAACTTGTCCCTGCGTGTCTCGCTGTTTGTCTGGGAGGGCGGCGTGTCTACGCTGTGTCTACGTCTCCCTCGCTCCATCTGACCATCTCTCTCTGCCTGCATCGTATCTCTTTTCTCCATCTTGGCCTCACTGTCTCTCTCAGTCCATTTCTCTCATCTCCTTTTGTCTTTCTCTGTGTTTTGTTTGTTTTTCTCTGTGTGTGCCTGTGTCTCTGTCTGTACCTCCCTCGTCTCCATCCCTCTCTCTTTGTCTCTCTCTCTATGTCTCTGTTTCTGTCCGTACCTGTCTTGTGCATGCCTCACTGTCTGTCCCTCTCCATCTTCCTCTTTGTCCTTGTAACTCCTCAGTCACCCACGGCAGGACCCTGAGGTGTCAAGACCCTCATCTCCTGCCTCCCTGACAAGGCAGAGCTCAGCCTGGTTGCCCCAGGCCAGGCTGACCATGGAAGGGCTGCTCTGTGCCACCTGCCCCAGGCTGGGAGCCGGGCTCCCCAGTGACTGTGACACCCTGCCCTGCCCGCACCAGGCTCAGGGTCCAGTGGAGCAGTATTTCCCCCAAAGGATGCCGAAGCCATTGGAGAAGATGGGAGAAATAGGTTTCAAGAGGCCAGAGCTTCACCAGCGTTTGTCCCAGCAGACCTTCCATCCTCAGTGAGGGTCTCCTGCCCTAGAAGAACTGTGTCACCTCTGCGGCACCCAGAGGTCCCTCAGCCCTCTGGCATCCTTCCCTCCAAATGGAGCAACAGATGGTATCTGAGCTTCCCAAAAGGGCCACCAAAAGGGCTACAAAACAGGTTTTCTTTTTGCAGAATTACCACGACCCCCTCCCCCATTGTGAGGCAGGTGACAGTGATTAGGAGCACGTGCCAGGGGTGGGACCCAGAGGGCCTGGGTTCAAATCCTAGCTCTACCACTGAGAACCTGTGTCTTGGGCAGTCACTTAGCCTCTCTGTGCTTCATCTCTACAGTGGGGGGACTGATAGGACCTACTTGTTGTGAGAAGCAAATGGGTTAATATGTGGGACACGTTCAGAGCAGTGCCTGACACAAAATAGGTGCTTAATAAACATTAGATGTTATGACTACACCCTAAGGTCCCATCCATGGTCACCTGTCACCTCTGCCTGCTGTTTCTGCCACTTCCACGGTCACCTCCGCTGTCCTGCTATCTGTCCTCCACGTTCCCACCCCGTGAGGTCACAGCCCTCTCCCCTTTATTTGCCCTGAAGTACCACTAACAGTAGGAGGAAGCTTTTAGTAAAACCTAACTGACATCTTGCAGTGACCAGGAAACGACTACTTGTGAAAACTGCCTGTCAGGTCATCTGGCGGTTTGTCCGCTGCTTCCTGCCCTGTTCTGGTCCCAGTCCACAGGCCCCTCCTGGCCTCTACTCCTACGACGTCCCTGCTGCCCACCAAGTCACAGGGCTCTGGGCACATGCCACAAACAAGCGTTCTCTCGATCATTACATCCAGAGTACCAAATATGCCTTCCCTGGCCAAGGTAAGAAAATACATCGATGCCATCCTAGTGGATGTCTGCTGCTTTGCGAGCCCAGCGTCCCTTATCATTTTATGAAATCAGCATCCTCATTACGTTTTAAAGACCCACCTTATTCTCAAGCCATGCGGCTCTGATAGGGCTGGCCCCGCCCACTAGCTCCAGGGAAGGGCGTTTGACCAAGACCAGCCAATCGGAGCAGCGCAGGCCCTGGCCGCACCCCTTCCCATACCTCCTGGCCACACCCCTCGTTTGCGGACAGACTCAGGGCTGAGCTGCTTTTTCCCTGTGAAGCCACTAAGCTGGTGGGATGTAAACCCGATGTGTCAGGGTTCTACTTCGCCACGTTGTCAGGAGACCCTGTCTGAAAATTACAAGGCGGAGCGAAGCAGAGCCAGGCGATGGGGAGAGAGATGAGACCCCCAGGAGCACAGAGCCCATCAATCCAGTTGTGCTTGAAATTAGACTTTTACATTAAAGGAGCCACTAAATTCTGCTCTTCTCTTTTTCCCAGTTTTTATCATTTTATTTTATTTCGTTTCGTTTTGTTTTACTTTATTTTGCCACTAACAGCCAGAAGAAACCTTCCCAATTCATTGGCATGAGTTCTGAGATAATGCACCAGCCTGAAGGTCCCCATATGCAACCAGAGATCGGACTCGGCCACGGAGTAAGCGATCTGGTGCCAGTTTACTCCATTTCCACCCATCTCCTTACCTAACGGCAAAGGGCAGATGTTCCTGCTTCACCAAGTTAAGGCCACACTCGGGCCATTAAAAAAAAAAAAAAAAAAAGATTCTGCCTAAAACACTATCACGAAAACAAAAGGCCCCCCTCTAACCCAGGAGAGAGCAGGCAGATGCTCCCTATTTTCCAAACCCCTGCTCTGACTGCAGCAGACACTGTTCTAAGCACTTCAAAAATCTGATCTCCTTTATCCCTCACAGGACCCTTGAGAGGCGTCCAGTCAGCTCTAGCTACTACAGCAAATACCAGAGACTCGGGGCTCAGACAACAGACATTTTTCTATAACTCGGTTATGGAGTCGGGGAGTCCCAGATCAGGGTGCCGGCGCGCTCGGGTTCTGGTGAGAGCTCTCTTCCAGGCTTGCAGACTGCAGCCTTCGTGCTGCATCTTCCCATGCTGGTGACAGAGCTGTGCTCTTTCTCTCCTTATCAGGACACTAATCCCATGACGAGGGCCCCACCCTCATCACCTCATCTAAACCTAATTACTCCCCCAAAGCCTCCCGTCCATCACATTGAGGATTAGGGCTTCAACATATAAATTTGGTGAGGATGGGGTGGAGACACAATCAGCCCATAATAAGCAGTAAGCCCTAGAGTGAGCCCTGTTTTACAGATAAGGAAACTGAGGTGCAGAGAAGTGTGGTGCTTTGTCCATGCTCTCGCAGTTGCAGAATTAAGATTTGAATCCAAGTCTTCAGCCACGCCACCCTGAACGTGCCCGATCCCATCTGATCTTGGAAGCTAAGCAGGGTCGGGCCTGGTTAGTACTTGGATGGGAGACCACCTAGGAAGACCAGGCGCTGTAGGTAAAAAAAAAAAAGGTTTGAATTCGGTGGTCTGGCTCACTGATTATACTATATTGTCTCTCAAAGGCTAGTATTCAGAATATATAAAGAGCTCCTACAAACAAACAACAGCTAACTCAATAGACAATGGGCAAAAGACATGAATGAATAAGCAATTGTAGAATCAGTGGCCAATAAGCATATGAAATGCTAATTAAGACCATTTAAAATAGCATCATACTCACTAGATAAGGAAGAAAGTTAAGAAGTCTGAGAATGCCAAACATTGGCAGGAACGTGGAACAACAGCGCTGACAGAGAGGTGTAACTTGGTACAAACGCCTTGAAAGACAACTTGACATTACTCAGTCAGTGCCGACCTACCCCGCGACCCAGCTATTCCGCTCCCAGGTAAATGCATGCTAGAGAAATGCATGCACGTGTGTCCCAGGAGACACATGCAAAAACATTCATAGCAGCACAGTTCGTAACAGCAAAAACCTGAAAACAATGAAAATATCCATTGTCAGCTAAATGAGAAAATTGCGTTATTCATACAAGGAAAGATGACACAGAACTCAGAATAGGAGGGAACGCAGCTGCGACCTGGGAGACTCTCAGAAACATAATGTTGAGTGAAAAAACAAGCCTCAGAAGAATATCCATGATACTTTTTTAAAAAGTATTTATCGTTGCAGATTTAAAACATAAACGAAAGGAGACAGAATGTTGTAATGAACACCGACACCCCCATCACCCAGTTTTAGCAATTAACTCAGGCAAATCCTACCCCACCCTCTTATACCATTTTGCAGCAAATCCCAGACATCATTTAATTTCCTCAGTAAACATTTCAATATATTTCTCTAAAAATATAAAAATTCTTAAAAAAAAAACCAAAATCCAAGAAAATTATCCATATACAATAATTCTTTAAAATCATCAAATATTCACTTGGTATCCGCATTATGAATGATGTTA
>NW_011888984.1:1410204-1415469 GCF_000151845.1 Pteropus vampyrus | reverse complement strand
TTCATAAAAGAAAGACAAGATCCTTCATTGACCTTTTCCCCTTATTTACCACTTTGCAGAGCAAATCTTGTTTATTCAGTATCTGTGTATGTGTCAGAATTCTTTTTGAGCTCTTTCATTGCAATTAATTACCTGGTAGTGAGGTTGTGTGTGGGGGAAAACCTACCTTCAATTCTTGGCAGTTATTCTTCCAAAAAGAACTGATACCTGAACATGACTAAATTATCCATCAAAAGGCCAGTGTTCTGGAGAATGAAGGTGACGCAGAAGGAGGCAGGGCTGAGACCTGACCAGCCTAGACAAGTTAGAGACAAAGCAGTTGTTGATGATTAATAGCAAGCAGAGACTCAAATGGGTTCACAACCTGTTCTGTAAGTTTGATGCAGTTTCAGCAGGCTAGCTTTCTAGGCTTTCCGAACCCTATCATAAAAGGTGCATTTGAAGTGAACTTGACCGCATTCTTCAGGACCATATTCAGTTAGCCTTACAGCTAGCATAAGCGACCACAATCCTTCTAGTACGATTGACCGAAGGGTCATTTAGGACTCATGTCTCAGGTGCCATTCCCGATGGTGGATGGTGAAGGTTTAGTAGATTCTTAGACGCTGTCCAAACAAGGGTGGAAAGTGAGATATTTTAGCCAACGGTGCATGCTACCAATTTCACCAACAACAGCCCATTTTTAACACACACAATGCTAATTATTAAGAGGCCATATAAGACACAAATGGAAGCCCAATTCTAACATTCGTCATGGTAATTAACAAAGTCTCTGGTGTTTCTTGGCATCAAAGCCCTTGTAGTGATTGCCTATTTGGCTTTTGATCAGATGCTGGCTGATTATTCTGGAAGTGTGTATTCCAGCTCTGGCCAACTGATGGCCCCTAGAGTGTCACTTAAATGACACATATATTTATATCACTAAATGTCTTAGGTTGAGTTCCTTAAGAAGAGACCATGAGACAAAGAGTTGTATGTAGCAGGATCATTGGGGAGTGGCCTCAGGAGATATCCCCAAAAGGAAATGAGGGGGACAGGACTGGACAGAGAAGAAAGCTGACACACAACCTGCTTGGAAGAAGGCCTCAGATAATGCTATGGAGAGCTCTGGAGCTGAGGTGCCGCTGCCGCTCAGAGTTGTCGCATATTGAGGCAAGGGGACCAGGCCTTTGTATCCCAGGACCCTCTGTCATCAGCATGGGCAGAATGACAGGTGATACAGTTCCCTATGACAGGGGGCATTCCCCAGCAAGGGATGCAGCTGTAAGATGTGAACTGCCCGAAGCCCCAGCATTTCCTAATTCTGTCCATTAAGAGGGCCTGTCTGGGGAACTTTTCTGTAAGTATGTGATTGTTTCCAAAGCAGAACAAATATCTTACAGTGATTGCTCTGATTATTAAAAAATGATTCTGCAGACTGGGCTAGCCTTTGTCTCCTCCATGCTGCTTTGGTGGCCTCATAGAGGCCCCAAATACTGGGACAGGAGGAGCAAAGAATAATGATAAAACCCTAAACTGTATTAACAAAAACTGGAATGAGTTACTGAGAAGAAAGAATACTTATATTATTTCCCTCATATTACATGGGAAGAGTTAAGTGATAACATTAAATTCTTGACATTGATAATTAAGTAACCATAGGTTCAAGTATGGGCTTTAAGAAATCTATCGTTAATCACCAATAGAATAAGAATAGGACATACAACTTTCAAGTCAGTGGAATAACTTAAGAAGAAAATATAATTCATTTGGCAAAGGTCAAAAAACAAAGAAGTAAAAATAGAATTCATTTGGCAAAGGTCAAAAAACAAAGAAAAATGCAGGGAATCAAAAGAAGTAAAAACAGAAAGCGTGAAACAGTGACCTAAGGAAAGCCAAGCGTATCGTTTATAACAAAATTATAACATCGATTTATACAAATGTGTAAAAGTTACCAGGGTAAGTCAACAAACAAAATTATATTGTAGGAATCGTTGCACAACCCAGTGAATATGCTGGAAAAACACTGACTCAGACACTTTATATGAGTGACCTGTATGGTGTGTGAACCATATCTCAATAAAGCTGTTACTTAAAAAATCGAATGAGATTGGAATCGAGAGGAAGAAGAGTTGAAACATTCATTCCAAAGTGTCTCTGAAGAAAAAGTCAATAAGTAGGATTTATCCTACTAGATATCAACATGTGTTATAAAACTAAAATAAGTAGCCTTACAGGAACATAAACAGAACAAAGGAAGAGAAGAGAGAACCTAAAAATACACTCCGTCATATTTAAGAATTTGCTGTCTACTTAAGGTGTCAACTCGCATCAATGACGCAGTGACCGACAAGTTGTTCAGTTAACGCTTTGAAAAAAACATAGCAATTTTAGATGGAATGAAGAATGAAATTTAAAATTTACAAAGAACTGAAAATATCTTATCTCAGAGTTGAAAAAAATTTATAAGCATAATAACGATGTATGCGATTGCGAGGGAAAAATCAGTAAATCTGACTATGAAGAAAATTAAAAGTTTCTGTGCATCAGAAAAACATTGAAACAATGTTTAAAAGCAAGTGACATAGGAAATGGGGAAGTATGTGCAACATACTTGCGACATATGTGACAGAAAAGAGTTTAGTGTCCTTCATTAATAAATTAAGAATTCTGAAAAATGAATACTCAAAACTCCATAATAATAAAATAGACACACAAAATCAATAAAATTGACAAATTAAAATGTGAAAAAAAATCCATAAAAACACATTAACAAAAATTTCAAAATAAAACAACAGTGAGATATCTTTGGCTATAATATTCAAAATTGGCAGGGTTCTCCAGGGAAACAGAACCAATTGGAGATGGAGATATACACATATTTTTTCTTTTAATTTTTTTTAAATAGAAATTGGCTTGTGCAGTTATGGAGGCCAAGAAGTCCCACAATCTGCTTGCCGTCTGCAAGCTGGAGGACCATGAAAGCCTGCAGTGTAATTCAGTCTGAGGTTGAATACCTAAGAACCAGGGGAGCAAATTGCAATTTCCAGTCCAAGGCTGAAGGCCTGAGAAGAGTGGTGGCGACTCTGTATAAGTCCCAGAGTCCCACGTGCCAGGAGCCAGGAGCTCCGACGTCCTGAGGATAGATGTCCCAGCTCAAGAAGAGAAAGGATTCCTCCTTCCTGTGCCCTTTTGTTTTATTTGGGCCTCTAAGGACTAGTTAATTTCAACCCACATGGGTGGGGGTAGATCTTCTTCACTCAGTCTACTGATTCTAGCCCTAATCTCTTCTAGAACACTCTCACAGACACACCCAGAAATAACATTTCACCAGCTATCTGGGCACCCTTCAGTCCAGTCAAGTCGACACATGACCATCCCAGCAAATTCATCTTTTAGGTGACTGCAACTTCTCTGACGGGTTGACTATAATTTATGAAAACTTTTGAGCCTCAACCATCCAGGTAAGCCAGTCTCAGAATCCTAATTTCAGAAACTGTGTTAGATAATCGTGTTGTTTCATGATGCTAAGTTACAGTGTTATCTGTTATTTGTTAGGGTGTCATTGTCACAGCAATACATAACTAATACATTTTCAGACCAGATAAGAAAGCAAGATTCATGCCATCTACCAAAGACACAATTTAGATCTAAAGAGACAATATGTTGAAAGAAAAAATATATACAACGCAAACAGCAAACATAAGAGAGTTAGAAGGACAATATTAATATCAGACACAATAGATGTTAAAAGAAAATTTACGAGAGACAAAGTGGGACATTTCATAATAAAACGGTCATCACATCACATACATATAGCAAGTATAAACATATACTATAACAAAGCCCCAAAATACGTAACAGAATTAAAAGGACAAATAGAAAATTAACAGTTATAATTGTAGATTTCAATACACCTATTTCAGTAATTGACAGAACAAACCAACAGAAAGTAGTAAGGATATAGAAGACATAACACTGTCGATCAGTTTGACTTAAAACTCCACCTTAACGAACGCAGAATGTACATTATTTTCATGCACACTTAGAAAATTCTCAAGTAGATCATTTGCAAGGCCGTAATATAAGTCCCCATATCTTTATACAAATCAAAATCATACAAAGTATGTTCTCTAACCATAATGGAATTAAACTAGAATCTACCTCATAAAAAGAAATTTTGGAGTCTCAATTTGGCATGTTAAGTTAAGCATGCACCAATCACATGACCCAGCAACTCGGCTCCTGGGTATGTACCCAAAAGAAATCAAAACACGTCCACACAGCGACTTGTTCATACCGTCCTATTTGTGATTGTGTGGATAACACACACGTTAATGTATTAAGCACGATTATTTCAAGGTGGTCAAATTGTGGGTGATTTTAAATTTCTTACTCAAAATCCTGCTATAAGTATGCAGACATTTTATAATCTGAATGGAGATTATGAAATAAGGTAAAAAGCTATTGGCCGACATAGGTCCCAGGACACTCGCTCAGTATTGTTTGGATGTAGTGGATGATATGGCACCACCAGACACCCAGGAGGGGCTTAAGTGACGTTCATTGTGTTCCTCCTTGCGATGGAGCATTCAGCTGCCAGCAAAGTGAGTGAAGTTGGACGCATAAACGTTGCTAAGTGACAAAAATGAGGTCACTGGGTGGAGAACGCTACTGTTTATGCAAGGAGGGAAAAGAAATCGCCTATGCATGTGTTTACAGGAGCATAAAAGATCTTTTGAAAGATACATAAGACATGAGTAACAGCAGTTTCTTCCCCAAAAGGATATATTTATATTTACATATAATTTTCCTAATTTTTAAGTTGTGATAAAATACACATAACACAAAATTTACCATCTTAACCATCTTTACGTGTACAGATCAGTGGTACTAAGTACATTCATAATGTCCAACCATTGCCACCGTCCACCCCCAGAATTCTTTCCATCTTGTAAAACTGAAATTCTATGCCCCATTAAATAATAACTCTCCAGTCCCTCTGTCTCCCAGACCCTGACATCCAACATGCTACTTTCTGTCACTGTGATTTTGACTACTCTAAGTACCTCTAAGGGGAGTCACACAGTATTTGTCTTTTTGTGACTGGCTTTTTTCACTTAGCACAATGTCTGTAAGATTCTTTCATGTTGCAGCCTGACTGAGAATTTCCTTCCTTTTGAAAGCTGAATAAAATTCCATCATTTGTATATAACACATTTTGCTCATCCACTTATTTGTTGATAGACACTGGGTTGCTTCCACATTTTAGCCATTATGAATAAT
>NW_011888984.1:1407555-1408849 GCF_000151845.1 Pteropus vampyrus | reverse complement strand
GGAGTGCACAGATCTTTACAAATTATTGTTTTGGTTTTCTTTGGATAAATATCCCAAAGTGCAATTGCTGGGTCAAAAGGTATATCCATTTTTAATTTTTTGAGAAATCTCCATACTGTTTTCCGTAGTGGCTGTATCAATTTGCAATCCCACCAACCGTGTATGAGGGTTCCCTTTTCTCCGCATCCTCACCAACACTTGCTGTTTTTTGATTTATCGATGATAGCCATTCTGACAGGTGTGAGTTGATATCTCATTGTGGTTTTAATTTGCATTTCTCTGATGATTAGCGACCTTGAGCATCTTTTCATATGTCTGTTAGCCATCTGTATTTCCTCTTTGGAGAACTATCTGTTCAGGTCTTCTGCCCATTTTTTAATTGGATTGTTTGCTTTTTTATTGCTGAGTTGTATAAGTTCTTTCTAAATTTTGGATATTAACCCCTTATCAGATGTTACCATTAGCGAATATCTTCTCCCAAATAGTCGGTTGTCTTTTCGTTTTGTTGATGGTTTCCTTTGCTGTACGAAAACTTTTTAGCTGGATATAGTCCCATTTGTTTATTTTTTCTTTTGTTTCCCTTGCCCAAGGAGATATATCAGAAAAGAAATTCCTGTTAGTAATATCAGAGAGTTTACTGCCTGTTTTCTTCTAAAAGTTTTATGGTTTCGGGTCTTACATTTAAGTCTTTAATACATTTTGAGTCTATTCTTGTACACGGTGTAGGAAGGTGGTCCAGCTTCTTCTTTTTTTGCATGTATCTGTCCAATTTTCCCAGCACCATTTATTGAAGAGACTGTCTTTACCCCATTGCATAGTCTTACCTCCTTTGTCATATATTAAGTGAGCATATAGGTGTGGATTTATTTCTGGGCTATTCTGTTTCATTGATCAATGTATTTGTTTTTATGCCAGTACCATGCTGTTTTGATTACTGTAGCCTTGTAGTATAGTTTGATATCAGGTAGTGTGACACCTCCAACTTTATTCTTCTTTCTCAAGATCGCTATGGCTATTCGGGGTTTTTATGGTTCCATATAAATTTTAGGATTATTTGTTCTAGCTTTCTGAAAAATGCCATTGGCATTTTGATAGGAATTGCATTGAATCTATAGATTGCTTTGGGTAGTATGGCCATTTTAACAATGTTTATTCTTCCTACCCATGAACAGGGTATATGCTTCCATTTATTTGTATCTTCTTCAATTTCTTTTTCAATGACTTACAATTTTCTGAAAATAGGTCTTTTACCTTCTTGATTAATTTGATTCCCAAGTATTTTATATTTTTTTGA
>NW_011888984.1:1404951-1406280 GCF_000151845.1 Pteropus vampyrus | reverse complement strand
TTAATTTGATTCCCAAGTATTTTATATTTTTTTGATGCAATCGTAAATGGGATTGTTTTCTTAATTTCTCTTTCTGAAAATTCATCATCGGTGTATAAAAATGTCACTGACTACTGAATATTTATTTTGTAATTTGCTACTTCACTGAATTCATTGATTAGTTCTAACAGTTTTTTGGCAGAATCTTTAGGGTTCTCTATATATAGTATCTTGTCATTGGCAAATAATGAGAGTTTTACTTCTTTCTTTCCAATTTGGATGCCCTTTCTTTCTTTCTTGTCTTATTGCTGTGGTTTGTTCTTCTTTTTCAAGATTATCTATATTTAGATTCCCTTCAGATTCCATATGAATTTTAAGATGAGTTTTCCTATTTCAGCAAAACGTCATTGAGATTTTGACTGGGATTGCATTTTTGGATATTAACCCCTTATCAGATGTACCATTAGCAAATATCTTCTCCCAGTCGGTTGTCTTTTTGTTTTGAGTACTATTAACATCTTAAAAATATTGTCTCCCAATCAATGAACATAAGATGTTTTTCTACATTTTTATGTCTTCTTTACTGTCTTTTAGCAACGTTTTATAGTTTTCATTGTACATGTCTTTTACCTCCTTGGTTAATTCCTGAGTTTATTCTTTCCGGTGCTATTGTGAAAGGACATTGTTTCTTTAATTTCATTTTCAGATTATTTATTGTTAACGTAGAAAAATGCAACTGATTTTTGTGTGTTGACTGAACTTTGCTAAACAAGGTTTTTTGTTTGTTTAAATAATTTTGGAGGAAATCTTTAGGGGATTCTATATAAGATCATATCATACATATATGATCATATACTATATCAATTGTGAAGTGACAAACAAAAAGTTTTAGTACAGTGCAAACTTTAGTTTTTTCCTGAATGAGTCACCAACAGGCTCTCTCTTCACCTTCAAATACTTTACTCTGATATTCACCTCTGTCGTGGCGTGTGTATAGAGCATTCTGCACTATACGCACGCCACGACAGAGGTGAAAATCAGGACACTAACACAGATGGGTCATTATCTAATCTGCAGAATCCAACTAACTTTACTAGGTGTGCCAATGTCTTACTTTTCACTGTATTTTTTGAAATTTGTACCGTATGGATGTTATATTTACAAAAATTTTTCTATGTTTGAAAACTACGTGACGGACAAGTAAAATTAAAATTAAAATGAATTCATTTAAAAATAAGGCTTGAGTACCAGTGGATGTCACTTTCTCAGGTCTCGGATTGAGAGAGGGAGGCTCCTCATTCCGCTGCACATCCAGAAATATCCTCCAGATGGGAGGGACAATCCAGGTGG
>NW_011888984.1:1403587-1404262 GCF_000151845.1 Pteropus vampyrus | reverse complement strand
CTTGGTCCCCTGTTTGCAGAAGGACCGCTAGATCCGTGGAGCTCCGTTAGATCCGCCAGGGGGGCACTGGGGAGGGTTCGAGCCCCCCAAGCTCCGCCGGATCACCACTACCGCTGACCACCTGCCGCTTTGCCAAGCGCCCCGGCCCCCAAATCGCGACCCTCCTAAGGCGTCCGCACCAGAGCTGCCCGGATCCGCCTCGGCCGAGGGATCGCTGTGTGAGCCTGGTCAGTGTCCTCCCCTCTCTGAACTGCTTTCCTCGTCTACGTGAAGGAGACACAGACACGGGGGAGCCGGGGACTCCGCGCTCCGGCGCGCGCGGGGCTCAGAAGATCTTCAGGGCGTCCAGCTGCAGGTCCCCGCCCACCTCCACCGCGCGCACGCGCTCGGGCGGGATGCGGTAGCGGAAGTGGTGGTACTCGGCGTCCCCGACCACCGCCTGCGGGGCGCAAGGGTCGGTGTCACACCAGCGCGCCCAGGCCTCGCGGGCGCGCGCCCCGTGCCCCGAGCAACCGCGTCCCCCGCCGGGCCCCGGGTCCCCAGCAGGAGAACGGCGGATGTTCCCTGTAACCCCTCGGCCCGAGGATGCAGTGAGTGTCCTGGTGGCCCCCGCGCGCTTCGTAAGTGGTGGCGGTGGCTGTTATGACCACGACCACGGACGGCCTTGACCGCCTC
>NW_011888984.1:1403111-1403537 GCF_000151845.1 Pteropus vampyrus | reverse complement strand
TCTCTGCCTCACCCCACAGCTGGCAGGGGCCTGGGGCAGAGACTGCCTGGGAATGAAAACTCTGGGTGGAGACAAGCAGACTCTGCACCTGGTCCGATCCCTCCCCCCCCCACCCCCGGCAGGCCTCCCAGACTCTCTTCACCCACCTCTCCCCACCCACAGACACACACACGCACACACACACACACACACGGTGCTCAGGTGGTGGTGCAGTTGGGGAACCAAGCGCCTTGAGGCTTAGAGATGGGCAGCCATCAGCCAGGACCACCCAGCCAGGCCGGGGCCAAGGCCGGGTAGAGCCCGTCTGTGTGCCAAGGACACGTTGTTGGACTTTAAACGGAGAGGACAGCGGGGTGTGAGGTTGTGCCACCCACAGCTTGGGTGGAGAGATTCCCAGAGTCCCATGGGCTCCATGGCTCCCACCCA
>NW_011888984.1:1395590-1403061 GCF_000151845.1 Pteropus vampyrus | reverse complement strand
TTTAAACGGAGAGGACAGCGGGGTGTGAGGTTGTGCCACCCACAGCTTGGGTGGAGAGATTCCCAGAGTCCCATGGGCTCCATGGCTCCCACCCATGAGGGTGGCCATTTCTTGTCCCACTCCGTGGTGCTACTGTATCCCTGTGACACATCTCCCTGGTTTCCTCATCGTGGCTGGATGTTTCTTCCCAGGCTGCCAAACTGCAAGTCCAGGCTCGACTTGGGCGTTTGTCCTAATGTTCGCACCTGATCTGTTATCAGTTTGATTTCTGGTCCATTTCTAGTTACTCAGATATGTGCATCTTTAATGATTCTCATTCATTTGTGTCACAGCCTACCACTTTGGCTGTAATAATATTAATTTATTCTCTTCCTCCCCACCCAAAGCAGACTCACCCCCTCTCCAACAGAGACACCCCAAAGCTCTCAGGGCAGCTCAGGGTTCTGAAACAAGAGTCCCAGTTCACAGGATAGCAGCCTTTCTGACCGGTATCACTGCTGCATTCTACTGGTGATAAATGAGCAGAAGCCCACCCTGACTCAAGCGGAGGGGCACAGGACCCCCTGTCCCCTCTATGGTCAATGTGGCAAGGTCACATCATAGAAGAGCCCGAGGAACGGGAGGTATTACTGTAGCCATCTTTGGAACCTACTGTTGGCCACGTTTCTCAAACCCTTCTTGATGAAGTCTAGAGTCTCAAGGCCATCCCCGACCAGCATCCCTTGGATTCAAATGACACATTCTCAAGTTTGATGTGTCAGCCACATACACATCAGAGGACTTTTTGCCTGTCCAATATATCAGTGTTCTGTCTAGCTGAGTTATTTTTCTTACCTTGCAGGGCCACAATGTTTATAAGTAATAAAATGACATCTGATTAGAGCTTGCCCATCTCCTCTCTTGTCTGGCTTTATAGTCAGACGTTTCTCATGCACGTTGTTGGTATTGCTGGGAAAATTTTTTTCTGAGTTAATTGTCTATATCTAATTTTTTTTTTATTATGTTGAATATCAAACATGCACATGGGTAGACCGAACATGGTATAATGAAAACTTCCTGTACCTCTCACCCAACACAATACTTGCCAAACCACAGCCAAGTTGGCCTCATCTGTAAGGCCACCCACCTTCCACTTCCCATATTTGTTTTTGTTTATTATTTATATACCACAAAACCCAAACATGTAAGTGCATAATTCAGTGGTTTTTACTATATTTACAAAGTTTCGTAATCACCACTATCTAATTCCAAACATTTTGTCGCCCCCCAAACAACCTCATGCCCATTGTCAGACACTCTCCATTGTCCCCTCCCTCCAGCCCCTGACAACCACTAATTCCTGTCTCCATGGATTTGTCTTTTCTGGACATTTCATATGGAATCAGACAATACGTGGCCTTTGTGTCTGGCTTCTTTCACTGAGTGTCGTGTTTTCAAGGTTCATCCATGTCGTACCATGTGTGAGCTCTTCATTCCTTTCTATGGCCAAATACTCTCCCGTTGTATGGATATATACCACGCTTGGTTTATCCACCATCGATGGATGGATAATTGGAATATTTCCACATTTCGATAATGAATAATTAAACTATTGTGAGCAATGCTTTATGAACATGAATGTATAAGTTTTTGTGTGGTATGTGTCACCATTTCCCTTTAGTACACAGAAGAGTGGGATTGTTGGGTCGTATGGAAACTCTGTGTTTAATCTAAACCACCAGAGTGTTTCCGGAGCAGCGGCACCACCTTAAGGACCCCAAAAGAGACTATGAGCGTTCTCTCTTCTCCACATCCTTACCTACACTTTTTATCGTCTTTCTTTTTTATTATAGTCATCTTAGTGGACTGGTTATAAAATGATTCTTTTAAAAGATGTTAATTTTGATCGATTAAGTATGTGTAATGTTTTTAAAAACTTTGGCATATTAAAATAACTGAGTAGACTTGTGACTCCAATTCAAAGTATATAACTGAGTGATAATTTAGACTTGCAAATTTAATTTTAAAATATTTTGATTACATTAAAAATAGTACTGAACATTTTAAAGTACTTAAGACTCACAGTTTAAAACACTTGCAAACTTACAGCAAATATAGCCCTATGGGGGCACTTTGCCCACAGGGAGCCCCACAACCCCCCATCACTCTAATGAGGGTTTTCTATAAAAAGGACATTCACCTACACCCATCGGTATCAGGAAGTCAACATGGAGCCCCCAGTGCCACCTGATCTTTAGACCCCATTCAGGTTCTGCCTGCTGATCTCTAACTTCCCTTGAGGCAAAGGATTCAGTTTGGACCCAGCGTCACGTCTTCTTAGTTTTGGTCCCCTTCTGTTTGGAGTGGCTCTCGGTCTTCATTTGCCTTTCAAGCCCTGGACACTTTGGGAGGTTACAGGCTGATGTATTCCTGTTGTTAGATTCAGGTTATATACATTTGGCAGAAGAACCTCAGAAGTGACTCTGTGTGCATCCTATCAAGCTGCCCATGTGCCCTCTATGTGTCTCACTGCTGATGATGTTGACTCGGATCATGTGATTGGTGGTACTTGCCAGGCTTCTCCACCATAAAGGTCCCCTCTATGCTTTGTCATTAGTAAGCGTTTTGCGGGGAAGTGCTTGGAAATATGCAAATATCCTGTTATCATTAAACTTTTATCATTTCTATTTTTTAATTATCCACATCTGCTATACACTGAATGTTTGTGTCCCCACAATTTATTACGTTGAAACCTAATCCCAATGGGATGGTATTAGAAGGTGGGGTGTTGGGAAGAGATGAGGTCATAAAGCAGAGCCCTCCTGCTTCCTACGTGGGATCGGCACCCATATAAAGGGGCCCAGAGAGCGGCTTTGCCCCTTCAGCCACCTGAAGACACAACAAGAAGGCTGTCCATGAACTTGGAATCAGGTTCACAACAGACACCTAATACACCAGCGCCTGGATCCGGACTCCCCAGCCTCCAGAGCCTTGACAAATTTCTGTTGCTTATAAGCTGCCCAATTGATGGCTTTTTCATTAGAACAGCCCTAACAGAGTAAGACAACATCATTTTAGGCTAATAGCTTCTGTTTTATTCACAGAGTTGTCATGAGTGACAATCAATTCCCAGATTCAGCCTGTGAGAGTCCTTCGGGTGAGCTAATGTACCATGCAACATGCCCTAGCACTTGGGGACCAACTCCTTCTTCTGTGACACAGTAAGTTGTTCCTGGCACATCTTACACATTCCCTGTCCAAGCCTTGGAGCGGCCATTTCCGCAGGAATTCCTTGAGTGGAGAAAAGACTCTGTCACCCACTAGCCGCCAAGGTGTGGGCACAGGTGTGCTCACTGCTTTCAGGTGTCTGTCCCTGGGCCCTCTCAGGAGTCTGTCTGTACATTGTAGGGGAGGGAAAGCTTTATTTTACCTCCACTCTCCTAGGATATTTCAGCTGGGCCCGAGGACTAAGCTGATGTGTCAAACTGACAGGTTAACAGGAGAAATTCACACTCATTTACTGAAGTTTTATGTGTCACTGCAACCCTCACGAGGAACTGAAGTCAGAGAAATGCCCAAACCTACATGCTTTTCTATGAAGTTGAACAGTAGAGGTAATTGCGGAGAAATAACTAAATTAATATTCTGGGAAGCTAACGAAAGATAAGAATTATTCTGACGAGGCTTGAGGCTTGTTTGTGTACAATCCTCTAGGTCTCGGCGTGAGATACACGTTACCTCCCTTCTGGTCCTTCTGGGAAGGCATCTGTCACAGGAGAGTTTCCATCGCTTGATTTCATGGAGGAAAAGGGAGATAAGCATGCCCTTCTTACATCTGCTGTTTTGCAGGTGCCTTTAGCTCAAAATAATCCTCATGCCAAAGGTGCTTATTTTGGGGTGGGGTATTTTGCCGCTTCAACACACACGTATTTACGTTTGTATTTATTTCTCATAAAAGAGAAATTTGATTCTCATGAAATCAGACACAGGAGGGCATACACGGTATGATGATACCATTCATACGGTCCCTGACGCCATCGAGTTTATAGAGAAAGAAAGCAGAAGGGGGCCAGGGGCTGGGACAGGGGGATGAGAGTTAGCGCTTCGTGGGCGCAGAGACTGAGCTGGGGAAGGCGAAAAAGTTCCGAAGGTGGATGGTGTGATGGTCACACAACAATGGGGAAGCACTTAATCCCATAGTTTGCTTGAAAATGGTTAAAATGGTAAATATTATATTTTAACACAATGAAAATTTTAAAATTAGAGACACCTGCCCCCACCATCAAATGAAACCCCCGCTCAGGAAACCATTAGTGCACACGGGTTCCTCCATTTCCAATCCAGGGTCACAGGGTTCATGGACATTTTCCCTCTTCCATATCTGTAACTCCCGCCAGTGAGTGAGAGAGAATGGGCTCCCGTTGCCACACGCTGGCACCCACACCTCATTTCCTCAACAGCGGGTGGCTTCCGGGCCCAGCTGGGGTGATGCGCCTCTCCTCTCCGTGGGCTCCACCCCTGCAAGGGTGTTTCTCCCCTGCTGGGGGCTCAGCTCCCCCAATTCTACTGCACTTCTTACCCCGGAGTCCTGAGGGCCAGCCCTCGGCCGAGACCCTCCTCACCTGCTCCTCTGACTCCCCATGTTATGGCGCAAACAATTCTGAGACCCACGGAGCCAATTGAGATTAATTATGAGCCTTTATTAGCCGGCCGGCGACTGACTCTCTACCACGCAGGGCTAGAGGAGATCAGCCCCGAGCTTTCAGAGCAGGCAGCTGATAAAGCTCAAGACCATATCCTGGTGGTCCCCTGAACAAGCCAGCAGATTACGGAAGTGGAAGTTGGCTTTTAGCATATCTTTGCCCGGAACAACACCCTTAATTAACAAGTAAATGGATCACAGAAGCAGACATTGGCCATCTACATATTTTATACAATACACTTCCTAACCACACACAAGCAAGTAGGACAACTTCTGGTATCTAAAGATATTTCTTCCCTGTAGCTGACTTAGCTAGTTGGCTCACTTGAAAATTTTCCACTCTTAACACCCAGATGCATCCAGCTAGCAGAGAAGCGCTCCTTCAGCCCCCCAGACCCCTTGGCCTCTCCACCCCCAGGAGGCAGAGCCTGCTTCATGTATCAAGGTGGCAAAGGAATTAAAATGTTAATCAAGCCACATTCAGAGGCTGCAATGTGCTGATCAGCCCTACAGCCAGGTTGGGAGGTCACCTCTGAACACAGGGAGATGTCTGCTGGGACTAACAGCCCTTTCCCCACACCTGTGAAGGGGAAATGGAACCAAGAGTCATTCCCTGTGGCTAAAACCACTAGGAACCTATGGATTAAAGGCTGGGAACTGCCAGCGGGCCTTTCACACTATATATTCTTACTTTTTCATGCTATATACTTCCCATTCCTCACTGTATGTTCATATCAAAGGAAGTGGGTGACAGAGTCTTTTAAACAATAACTCACAGGAACTAAAGAATAACATATAAACTGAATTCCCTGAAAACAAAACAAAACAAAACAAAACTGAATTCCCTGAACACTCGGGGTCCCTCTCAGTGCCTTTACTCTGTCCCTCTCACTCTGCCTCTGAGAGGAGACCACAGTCTCCCTTTTCTAATAAACTTTCCTTTTGACTCTGACTTTGGTGTGTGTTTGAATCTCTTTCTCCGCCAAAGGACCCGCTTCGTCTCTCGGTGCCGGGCTTGGTCTCCCCGCCGCTCGGGGAAATTCGCCCTGTCCTGCATCGTGCTCACCCACGTAAGGACTATGGCACCTAACAGTCCAGCAGAGGAAGGAACGGAGGAGGAACGAGAGGGGGAGAGGGAGCAACAGCATGTTTGCAGGGCAGGCATGGAAATGCGCAAGAATTCCTTACGGCGTGGGGACTTCATTGGACCATGGAAACACTTCGAACTTAATCCAAAGCAAAATCTCATGTGCAGCCAAAAATACTGAAGAAACGTTAATGAACTAAGTTTATCAAGGAAACAGATATGACAGAAAAGGACTTACTATATTCATAAATAGAGCTGTAAGGTTGCCAATGGGCTTCCTGACCTAAGAAATAAGCCAGGTATTTGAATGCATCATTTTTTTTCATTTGAAAGTTTATTTACAACACCAAGGCAGCCCCTGGATTATCTTTGCTGTGTACAAAAAACAACCCAAAGTCACCAAGAAGCTAAACCTGGAACATCGAATTCTTCCACCCCCACTGAATGGAATTAGCTACTTTCTCTGCCAGTAGTTTCCTGGAGGAGGCCAAAGTCAGCAAACCCAGCCTGCTCGTCCCCTCTTACTTTCATGCGAATGAACTTCGTGGCTATGAACGCTGAGGAATGACGGTGCTGTCCTGGAGCAGATGGAAGCTGGAAGACAATGGATTGGGGTGGTGATTGCACAGGTCTACGAGTTGGACAAAACTCATCAATGTATCCTGTTAAAATCTGCAAGGTTCATGAACGTGAAGTGCAGCTTGAGAATAGTCATGGGAAATAAATACATGCAATATCTGGACATGAAAAACGATGCTCTTGAAAGTGTATTTCCAGGTTTGATATGATGATAACAACACAATTGAATGAGAATCATTAGATATGCGCGTACCTGAGTCAGGAAAAATGGACCAGAAATCAAACTGGCAACAGATCAGGTGCGAACATTTGGACAAACGCCCAAGTCGAGCCTGGACTTGCAGGTTGGCAGCCTGGGAAGAAACATCCAGCCACGATGAGGAAACCAGGGAGATGTGTCACAGGGATACAGTAGCACCACAAAATGGGACAAGAAATGGCCACCCTCATGGGTGGGAGCCATGGAGCCCATGGGACTCTGGGAATCTCTCCACCCAAGCTGTGGGTGGCACAACCTCACACCCCGCTGTCCTCTCCGTTTAAAATCCAACAACGTGTCCTTGGCACACAGACGGGCTCCACCCGGCCTTGGCCCCGGCCTGGCTGGGTGGTCCTGGCTGATGGCTGCCCATCTCTAAGCCTCAAGGCGCTTGGTCCCCCAACTGCACCACCACCTGAGCACCGTGTGTGTGTGTGTGTGTGTGTGTGTCTGTGGGTGGGGAGAGGTGGGTGAAGAGAGTCTGGGAGGCCTGCCGGGGGTGGGGGGGAGGGCATCGGACCAGGTGCAGAGTCTGCTCGTCTCCACCCAGAGTTTTCATTCCCAGGCAGTCTCTGCCCCAGGCCCCTGCCAGCTGTGGGGTGAGGCAGAGAAGGGGTGAGAGTGAGTGGTGGAAGTGGAGAGGCGGGCCTGGGCCGGAGGAGGGGTTTCTGCTCAGCTCCCCATCCCCTCTCCCTGCCTTGCAGAACCATCACCCAGCGCTGTCCCGCACCCCGCCCACCCTTCCTACCCTGGATTCCTCTGATTCCCGGGCTTTGGGAAATGGGCCTGGGCGGAGGGTCCCACCTTGTTCTCTTCCTTGGTCTGGGGGTTGGGTGGGTCCCCCACACTCCACCCCCTTGTCCTG
>NW_011888984.1:1393587-1394025 GCF_000151845.1 Pteropus vampyrus | reverse complement strand
GGTTCCCAGGTTTTGTTCCCAGCCCTCCTGGAACTGGGGGTGCCCTGGAAATTGGGAGTGTCCTGGCCATCTGCACCAGACTCCTTGGCAACTCCCAGACTCTTTAGAAATGAGGGGGACCCAGGCCATAGCGTGGCATGAGCCTTGCAGGGTGGATTGTGTCCAGGCCCCCAATAAGTGTGTGGCCGCCCTGGAATCTGGGCTCCCTGGCCACGTGTCCACACCCGCTCCTTGTGTGGTGCGCGGCACACTCGGGTCCTTGTAAATTCGTATGTGCTCTGGCAATGGTGAGGCCCAGTCTGCTGGCGGGTGACCTTGGTCTGGGGCTTCTAGGCTCCTGACTTGTCCACTCCCCCACCCTCCAGGTTTTATGTGAACCTGCTGTGCAGCGAGGAGGGAAGCGAGGCCGCTCTGCATTTCAACCCGCGGCTGGACGAG
>NW_011888984.1:1389031-1392077 GCF_000151845.1 Pteropus vampyrus | reverse complement strand
GCGGAGCTGGGCTTGGGAGCGGATTAGGTGTCGCCAGTCTCTGGTGTGTTCCCGAGTCACAGGCCCCCATCTGTGATCCCTGGTGGCCAGCGCAGGGGACGAGGACCCCATGGGCGGGGCTCCTGGGTCCCCGCTGCTGTGGCGGCCCCATGTCCACCGTTCTTCCCCCTAGTCTTCCCTGAGTGGCTGTTATCCACGCTGTCCAGGTTCTTGATGTCTCGAATAAATAATTGAGTAAGACACTGAAATACTGCAGAAAGGAAAAGCTTTATTAGAAGGGAAAGTACACTTCCATACATGGATGCGGGCCTGACCAAGACAAGCGTGGCTCAAAGGCCTGATAACAAAGCCTTTGGGTTTTTATCCTTATTTGCTCTGGGTGATTACTTTCCTTAGAGGAGTGGGCTTCCTTGATTGACAACTAAGATTGACAGGACTTGGTGATTCATCATTTGCTTTCTGCGCATGTTTGTCCCCAGAATTCAGACTTGTAGAATGATATTAATGAGCTTCTGGGCATATGCATCAGATTAGAATTATGGTATAATGAGGCTCAGGTGAATTAATGATCACTGATGTCTTTATTGTGCAGGTGCGAGTGACTAGCTGAAACTAGTATCCAATTTCCTGCTCACTTGCTTCTTTATATGAGTTACTGTTAGCCCCAAAATGCCTCTGGCTAGCTTAATTGTGGGAAGACTAGGGCTGACTCATTCTAGGATAGGATGACCTCAGTATGTTTGCAGGCAGATCTGAAACCGCCTAACTAACTTTCTTGCCTAACGCTTTTTATTATTAGTATGGATGCTGAGAGGCAGGAGGTCTTTTCTGTATCTGCTTCCTACTGAGAAGGGTCATAGTCCCTACCTACAGGGGTTTCACGGAGCTCTTTCCCTTTCTGCCTTAGTGGGAGCGGGGTCTTGGGGTTCCTCCTGAAGTGCCGCCCCAGTCCCTAGACAAGGAAAAGAAGATACAAACTTATTATTTAAATCATATATCTATTAATTTCGATTATTGATTTGCCTATTAAACGAGTGAAGGGAAACAGGCTTGGTTAATATATTTCTTAAAGAGTAAAAAAGGACCTTTGGCCTGAAGTCCCCTTTCCTCTCAGACTCTAAGGGCCCTGCCTGGCCTAACGCCATTTCTGCTAACAATGGGCCAAAGACCCTTATCATTAGCCAGAGGATCTGAGTTCAGTTTGGGGGCAAGTCCAGGGATTTGAGGGAGAGGACCTTTTTCCCAAAGAAAGGAGGAAAGAAAACTTAACTAGGTTTACTAAAAAGATTAAGAACTCTGCAAGAGATGTCCTGTTTCATTTCCTGCTAAAAGATTAAGAATTTTACAAGTGACATCCCGTATCAGCTCTGGAGAGGAAGGTGAGCAGGCGCTTCTAGACAGACGATAAGTTTTCCCCTAATCGCCAGGTGCTGATTATCTGGTGCCGGGGGAGTTTTTCGGTGGGGACCATGAGCGCCCCAAGTGCCGCACTGTCCTTGAGTCGCTCTGATCTTCCTGAGTCCGGGTCGGGGAGTAGAGCCCTGCCTGTGGCAGCGTGCTCGCCCCATACTTGGATTGGGTCCCGGATCCAGGAATGCCGGAGCCCTGCCACTGACTGGTGCGATTAGACAGCAGGCCAAGAACCCACGCGCAGTGAGACAGACCTCTCCCTTCCCTGGGGGCCGCTGCCCACATCCCAGTCTGGTTTCTGACTTAACATGAAACAGAACATTAGGTCGTGAGAATACCAGGCCCCACCTGGGGGCTTGAGTCTTTTCAGGACCCGTTTTTCTGCCCCTTGAGACCCTTCAACTAAAGGCGCCTGACCCCATGCCCGGCCCTTGAGAGTACATCTCTGGGTGGGCCGCAGTTTGGGGATGTTAACCTAAAAATAAAAAGCCAAAATATGAAGCAACAAGCGTTTGAAAACACAGAATTACAATCGGGGGCATAGATACCAGCAAAAAGCCAAATGGTGTCCTGATTTCAGGGTGAAGGCAAGGGATTTTATGAGAAAATGGAAAAGAAATAATTACATAAATTGAAGAAACTTAAGTTGGTGGTAGCAAGCTAAGTTACTCTTCAGCTGTAATACATGGCTGGTTACTGATTCTACAGAATGCTTATAATTACCGGTCCTTGTGGTCAGGATGTCTGCTTTCCTGTTGGCTTTGCAAACAGTTGTAAGAGAATATTAGCTTGGCACAGTCCAAAGGTCATTTAGCCCTGTTCAAACATTTTAAGAGGTCAGGGAGTGAGGCATACTCCACTTATGTCAAGTGTTCACAAAGGGTCACCTCTCCCAGCAGAAAACCCAAGAAAGTCTGAATTTCCCTGGTCTCCTGGGGCTCCTTGTTGAATGACTTGTTTTTTACTTTTATTTGCCTTTGTCAAGTATTATAAATATATATTTAAAAGTTTTTTAAAGATAACATGTACATATGATACATTTCAAAAGTATTCAGTGAAAAGTACAGTTATTGGCACAACCGATAAAGGTGGTTCAGGTCCTGGAATTAGCTCACAGTCATCCAGGGTTTACAGTTTTGCCTTACAGTGGACATGAGGGAGAATGTTCTTGTTTGGAAAAATGCACAAAAATGTATTTGAAGATGATCGGGAAGTGTGCTGGCAACTTATTCTCAAATGAGTGTAGGAAAAAAATATTTGTACTGTACTTACAATTTTCTGTCATTTCAAAATTCATATATATATATATATATATATATATATATATATATATATATACACACACACACACAAAAGAAAGTCCTCCTTTATGAGAGTAAACTGCTGTTACCCATGTGTAGCGGAGATGGTTTGGAAGAAAAGTCGGAGACTGGAAATGTGTAACTTACATGGATAAAGGAGAGGAGGATGGACAATACTCCCGCCTCCCATCTCCATGGCCTTTTATTGAGCTTCTCGACAATGCTAGCTTTGTAATTTAATAGTAGTTACTCTCAGATCAGTAGGTACAAGCGACGCCAACTCCCAGATTCAGCCTCCAAGCCACCTCCATGTTCTCAGCTAACTTCCTCTTAAG
>NW_011888984.1:1385233-1387926 GCF_000151845.1 Pteropus vampyrus | reverse complement strand
TACAAGCGACGCCAACTCCCAGATTCAGCCTCCAAGCCACCTCCATGTTCTCAGCTAACTTCCTCTTAAGTATCTTTTTCTAGTCCCTAGAGCAAGAAGTCTTGGAATCGGTCAGGCATATGTGCCCTTCCTGTAACGTGTCCTTGTGTGCAAGTCCACATCTTCTTCCAATGTTCTTGTTGCTCCAAGCACCAGGCATCCTGCCAGGACCACGGGCGTCTCTTACAAAACCCATGTCTTCATTTCTTGTGTGTCTTTCAAAAAATGCATTTCTAAACACAAATATTTTCCCTCCTTGCATAAATGGTAGCATCCCCCACCCACTGACCTCATTTTTGTCACAAGTGCTTTCACTTTGCTGGCTGGTAAGGAGGAATACAACAAACGTCACCTGAGCCCTCCTGGGTGTCTGGTGATGTCACATCATTCACTGTATTTAAGCTAAACTGTAGTGAGTGTCTTTAGACCTACGTCAACCAATAGCTTTTACCTTTTTTATCATCTTTTCTGATTACAAAATGTATGCATGCTCACTCCAGAATTTCGAATATCAAATTTAAAGTCACCAGCAATTTCGATCCAGATAATAATCGCTGTTAATATATTAGTGTTTCTTTCTAGTCTTTTTTCTATCATAGTTTACATACACTATACATTTTGAGAAATTTAAAAATATGTGTATTTTGAAATATGTATTAACAAATATTGGAAAATTGGCATGCATATTACACATACATATATATTTCCAAATATGTGTCAATAGCTAACACTTCCTCAGTCCCTGCTCTGCGTCGTCCCTGTGCTGCTGTTCTTTCAATCCTTACAACGACCCTCTGTGGTAACGCTTATTGTTCCTATTTTGTAAATGCGGCGTCTGATGCACAGGAAGGCTAAGTGACCTGTTCGAAGCCACACATCATGTAGATGGTGGAACAGGAGGGACCAGAGCCAGGTGAATGTGACCCCACGGCTCGGGGTCTAAACTCCTGGGAATTTGTGGTTTGCTTTGTTTTTTAATATCAACTTTACTGGGGTCTAACGTAATACAGCAAAGTCCACCCTTTCTGGGTGTACAGGCCCATGAATTTTGACAGACCCACGTGGCGTGTGCCCAGCACCACAGTCAAGGCAAAGGACGTTTGCATCGCCCCGCCCAAGCACGCCCCTGGCACCTGGCAGCCGCTGATCTGCTCTCTGTCACCCTAAAGTAGTTCTTCCTGCTGTCAAATTTTGTGTGAAAGTCAGGTCCGTGCTCCTTTCCGCCTGGCTCCTTTCTCTCAGCGTAATGTTTCTGAGATTCATTCACGTGTTTGCCCACATTGGGAACTCTCTCCTTCCGGTCCGAGTGGTTCTCCACGCATGACCGCACCGCGGTGTGTTATCCATTCACCTGCTGGTGGACGCTGGGGTTGTTCCCCGAGTTGGCGATCACGAATAGGACGGTATGAACAAGTCGCTGTGTGGACGTGTTTTGATTTCTTTTGGGTACATACCCAGGAGCCGAGTTGCTGGGTCATGTGATCGGCGCATGCTTAACTTCATAAGGAATTGTCAAATTTTTTTCCAGTGTGGTGGAGCCATTCTACGTGCCCACCTGCGGTGTTGAGTTCCTGTTTGTTTGTTCATTTTAACTTTAGCCATTCCAGTGAGTGTGTAATGTTATCTCATTGTGGTTTATTTTGCATTTTTCTGTAACTACTGATGCTTAGTGTTCATCGTATATTCTCTTTGTGAATCATCTGTTCAAACTGCCCATTTTTAATTGGATTGTTTGTTTTCTTATTTGGGGTTATAAATGTTCTTTATACTTTCTATATTTAGTCATTTGTCAAATATATGTATTGTGAATATTTTCGCACATCTTTTCATTTTCTTAACAGTGTTCTTCTCAGAGCAGAAGTCTGTAACTACGACAAAAGTACACTTTATCAGCGTTATCTATTACGGCTTGTACTTTTGTGTCCTCCTTAAGAAATCTTTGCCTACCTCAGGTCACAAAGATCATCTCTTGTTTTATTTTTTCTAGCTTTTTTTAAAAAATATAGTTTTAGCATTACGTTTAAGTCTATGTCTCATTTTTAGTTAATTTTTGTGTACGGTGTGTGATAAGGGTTAAGGGTCATTTCTTACCATATGGATGTCCAGTAACTTCAGCACCATTTGTTGAAATGACTGTCTTTTCGCCCGTTGAATTACCTTGACATTATTTGTCAAAAAGAAATAGATCGTATATGCGTGGGTTCATTTCTGGACTCTCCCTCCCGATTCATTGATCTGTGGGTCTACCCTTATACCAATGCCACATTCTTGGTTACTGGAGCTTTCCAGCGAGTTCTGAAATCAGGTAGTATAAATATTCTAACTTCATTCTTTTCAAAATTGTTTTAACTACTCTAGGACTTTTTAAAATTTTTTTTTAATTTTAATTAGTTTCAAGTTTACATTCTAGGTCTTTTAAATTTTCAAGTAAATTGTAATGAATATATCTACAGAAATTATGACTATTTCTATAGAGAAAAAAGACCATTTTTTATTTCTTATCTAGTCAGTTTAGATAATTTCTGACTTTCTAGGAATTTGTTCTCATCTAAATTGCCTAATTCATTGGCCTAAACTTGTTCGTAATATTTCCTTGTAATCCTTTGCATTTCCTGTCGTGACGTTAGTGACGTTCCCTTCTTCCTTCTTGATTT
>NW_011888984.1:1380021-1383868 GCF_000151845.1 Pteropus vampyrus | reverse complement strand
CAGGACACCTTACCGGGTTGAAGGTTGGTGGTCCCTCCATGGTCTGTGAAGTGAGGGAGAAGAGAGATTATAGGTGCTGGATTGTTTTTACTGGGGATCTGACCTCTATGACCCCCCTCCCCCCAGTTCTTGCCCCCACCCCGCCACCAGTGGCCACACGGCCTTCCTACTTACAGGCAGGTTACTCGGCGGTGCGTGGCAGCTGTGGCCAGGACCCTGCAAAGATGGAAGGCAGGACTCATGATGGGGGCGGGGTCTTTCGGGGTCCATCACTTCCTTTGGCTGCCCCAAGATGTCCTCAGCCACCGAACCCCCACCTCAAGGGGAAATCCCTCATCCACCATCAGTTACTTACTGGGTATGCTGGAATAGCCATGGGTGTCTGTGGGCACAGAAGAAGGAAGTGATGAGAGGGACCCCGAACTAAGGCCTTGAGGGTGTCAAGGACGCTTGGCCTGGGGCTACTACCATTCAAGGGAGCCCTGGAGTCAGAGGGTGGCCCCCAGATGGCTCATTAATGGAGAGGGACTGGCCGTGTTAAGGGACCTCCAGCACACAGTGACTCTCACTCCACCCCTCAGGACAAGCCTGGTACATTCTATTCTTGTACCCTCCCGTATCCGGGCTTCCTGCTGTCCCAGGACCCTCATCAGCCCTCCATTCTCCCCTCAATCCGGAAGCCGCAAGATAAAGCCATGAGGCGTACGCTCTCTCAGGCACATGCAGCGGTAGCCCTGCTCACCTAATCCCCAGCCACCAAGTGCCCCCCACTGGGGCAACAAAGAGCCCTTGGAACAGCCAAGTTCCTGCTTCTCCCTTGTCTGTGTCCGGCTCTCTCAGTCCGTGTGTCTCTCTCTGTTCCTGTTCCTCAGTCTCTGTCTCTCTCTGTCTCAATGTCTCTGTGGCTCTCCCTCCCCCACGGCTTCTCACAGGTGATTCCTCCTGCTTGGAACACCTTTCCCTTCCTCTGCTGACTTTTATTCACTCTGTCTCTCTGTTTCCTCCTCTTTCTAATCAACTCCTTTCTGCCTGGACTTCCATTTTAAGCCAGCTGATCTAAAGGCCCTTTAAAAATAGCTTTATTGTTGGTTGTCTTTTTAAAATGCATTGATGAAGCTGATAGTAAAATGAAGCCCATAGGCCCTCGGCCACCTTACAGATGAAGACCTCCCCGATGCTTCCTCATCGAAGAGGCAGAGGAGTGGCCCAAACAGACCCCGTGGCTCTGCCGCCTGCCAGCCCCTTGACCTTGGCCAAGTTACTTAAGCTCTCTGCGCCTCAGGTCCCACACCTGTAAATTGGGGCCGATGATCATCAGAGCACTCCCCCATGGAGCCCTCAGCAGGAGGACATGTCAAGGGGCTGGAGTTCGGACTTCTCTGAGCAGGTCCAGTGCGCGTGTGCCAGGGCCATTGTTCTTGTGGACCTGGGAGCGGGGTTGGATGCGTGTCTGTTCAGCTTTCACAGACACTGCCGGGTCTTTTCCAAGGAAGGGAAGTGTGGCCGGTCTGCGGCCGCACCAGCGAGCGCAGCGCGCCTGTCTCGTTGGACCTCTTCTGGTGGACGTAGCGGCGACTCTTGGTGTTTCCCAGGTGACTAAAGACGTTCGAATGTGTTTGCTATGTCTATGGTTTGTGTTCCTCCTTATCTTCACTTCCTGACTCAACTTACACACCTCCTCCTCCAGAAAGCCCTTCCTTAACACTCCCCAAAGCTCCCCTATGTCCCCCATGCCGGCCCTGACCGCTTGTGGCCAACAGCATCTGGTAACATAGTAGACTGCCGTGGTCACCTCTGGATCCATGGCATCACCCAGGAAAGGCACTGGCACAGAGCAGGTACTCAGGAAATAAACGAATGTGAGAATGAATTAATTAAAGAAGGAAGCGGCTAAGAGGGGGAGACACCACACACCTGGCTTGCGGGGGGCTGGCCTCCGATGAAGTTGATTGATTGAAGTTCCAGGTCCCCATCTACTTGCAGGTGGGTGACCATCTGTAGGGGGAGCCGGTGCCCGTACTCATAGAATGGATTTCCATTTACCACCACCTGTAGGGCAGGACGAAGTCAGAGTCAGCACCCACGACCTGGGGAAGGTAGAGACAGGAAGCAAAGAACAGGGTTCTTATTAACTTGGGGTTAAAGGCTTGGGGGTGAGCTGGGATAATCTCAGAGTCAGGGATCTTGGAGTCCCTAGGTCAGAGGTCAAGCTGGAGTGGAAAGTCAGCTCACAAATTGATGGATGGCAGAGAATAATTCAGTCTGGGGATGGAGATAAGGAGAGAAGAGAGTCTGAGTCCCAGTTTTGGCACCAATAGTTGGGTTCGAAGTCTAGCTCTGACGTGTCTTGGCTGCGTGCCCTCAGGTAAGTCATGTCACCTCTTCGAGCCTTTGTTTCTTCATCTGTAAAATGGGAGCTCACTCTGGGATTGTTGGGAAGATTAAAACCCAGTAAGGCATTGTGAAAATCCTGTGTCGAGCCTTGCTTTGTAACCCTATCTCAATATACTTTAAGTCATCACATTCCAATTATAGCACTAAGTAATGGCCAAGAGCCAGCTCTGCAGGACTGAGCACTTCCTACGTGCTAAGCACTTTACATGGTGCTATCAACATGGTGAGTCTCTCAACAGCTCCATGAGGCAAAACAAGGGATCGTCCCTGTTGTTCAAGAAAGCAAAAGCTCCAGGGGGTGGACTGAACAGCTAAAGGTCACACGTGGGGGAGTGGCAAAGCCCAGACCCAAATCCTGGTCTGTCCAACCTCAAATCATGATGTTAACCACCAGTGATGAGGTTAGAAATCTGGTGCCCATAGGAGGGCAAATCAAGTACGGGTAGTTTGTTCAGCCCTACAGATCCCTTCTAGGAGATTCCTCGCATGGATCGCGTGGGATGAATGGGCACAGGATGTCTGTGACAGTGTCATTCATGAAGAGCTGGAAGCGGGGATGGAGTGAACTCAGAGTAGGGACACCGGGAGTCCTGCACAACCCTCAAAAGGCGCCGACCAGGTGTGACGGAGCAACACGGGGGCTCCGACACACGGACGATGAGTGAGAAAAGCCGCGGGTGGGATGGCGCAGCGCCGACTGCATACATGCGCAAGAAACACAAAGGCACAGAAACAGGGCCAGGCCACGAGAAGCCAAGATAAAGGCTACCCCTGGGCACGAGGGGACTGGGAGGGATGTGAGGGGGCTTCTGGGGCTGGAGCGGTTCTGTTTTGAGACCGAGGTGCTGGTTCCATGGGTGCATCCTCTTTGCGAAGAAACATGTGAGTTGTACAAGTGTGGTACGCACTTTTCTTACCTGGGTCACGCTTGAATAACACACAAAAAATATGTGAGCCTCATTTGGACTCTGATTCAAACAAACTGTAGAAAACTACTCCCGTGGCGCTGACGAGATAACTGGAGCGCTGACGGGATGTGGCGACACTAAGGAAGGACTGTCAATTTCTCAGGCGTGAAAATGGCAGCGTGACTGTGTTTACAAAACCTGAAATGTTTATGAATTAAATTGTATGATATCAAGGAGCTGCTTTTAAGTCATATGGGAGGGGAATGTAGGGTAAGGATGAAAGCAGAGGGACGTCGAGTTGACAGCTGTTGGAGCTGACCAAGCAGATGAGGGGTTCGCTGTGCTCTGTGCTTCCTTTAGCGTGTGCATTTAGAGTTCTCCAAAATAGGAAAAATACACCAAGGAACAAGACTATCGAGATACGTTAAACGTATTAGAAGCCACTCTGTGGTGGACGAATGGGGATGAGAAAAAGAGATAAAATAAGTTTTTTAATAGTCAGGAAAGAAGGAAAAGAAGAAAGTAAGGTAGGAAGGGAGGGGGAA
>NW_011888984.1:1373325-1379772 GCF_000151845.1 Pteropus vampyrus | reverse complement strand
GCCCCGGCCCCGCCCCGGCCCCGCCCCGGCCCCGACCTTGTAGTGCTCCGCCAGGACCATGACCACCAGCTCGAAGGCGGCGCCCTTGCGGAAGGGCATGCTCCTTTTCTTCTCTTCGCTGCCCCACTTGCCGTCCTGCTTCGTGTTGAAGACCACCTTGTCCCAGCCATCAAAGCGAGGATTGAAGTGGAAGGCGATGTCGGCCTCAGGGCCCTGTCCCACCGTGAAGTTCACGGCGAACCTGGCGGAACACGAAGAACTGTTCCTCTGGCCCCACCTGCCAGCCCAGGGGACCCAATTCCGGGAAGCCGGCTCTGTCCCACCCTGTTCCAGAGTCCCTGACGAGGGACCCAAGACACTGTTGACCCGAGACAAGAGGGGGAGGTCTCCCCCTGATTTCCAGGAGGCAGATAACTAACGCCTCCCCCTTGCTCACTTCCTTTCGTTACTAGATCCCTCCCCATCTCCAATTTCAAATAAGACTGCCACTGGGACTCCTGCGTTTCACCCTCCGTCACCACGGGCCAGGCATTGTCTCCGGAACCCTACATCAGTCAGGCTTTGCCACCTCCCTGGCCTTTCCCCACATGCGGCCAGGGGGACCCTGTGAACGTCCAAGTCAGAGCACCTCCCTTCACACCAGTGTCCCCCAAGTTAACTCCACCGGGGCAGGCACACACCCGTGTCAGGGCCTTTGCGCTGGGTGTTCTTTCTGCCTGGACTGCCCTTCCCTCAGATACACCTCAGGTTTCCACCCTCACCTCCTTCAGGTCTTTGCTGAAATGTCCCCTTCCTGGGGAGGCCTTCCCTGGCCACTCTATTTAAAGGGAGAATGACGCGCCCCTCCCCCACCACATCCACTCCCCATCTCCCTTCCCTCCTTATTTGTCTCCACAGCACTTATCGCCATTTGATATATATTTGACTTATTTATTTTTTCATCTGTCTCTGCCACTAGAATGTCAGCTCCGTGTGGGCTGGGATCTCTGTCCTGCAGACTGCTCTGTCTGTAGTGCGTAGGCGCAAAGCGGGCACACTTAATGAGCAAGGAACAATGAACAAAGAAGCAACAATCCCATGAGGTCAGTTAAATTATTCTCGTCATTTTGAGGCCATAAGAAAAAAAAAAATCTAGTCTACAGCCAAACCACCCTGAATGCCCCTGATCATCTGATCTCGGAAGCTAAGCAGAGTCAGGCCTGGTTAGTACTTGGATGGGAAAAAAAAAATCTAAGACCTTTCTGGGCCGGTGACCTTCATTGATGCTATCACATCCATCATTTCCAATATAACGACCCAGATAGAGGACCACCTCTCATGATGAACCTCCCTGACCTCTCCTAGCCTCCAGCCCCGCCCCCCTTCCCATCTGGTCACCAAGTCCTGGACTCCCCAGACCACAGCTGGTCTTTGGCCACCGGGTGTGGTGGTGTAGAGCCCCACCCGGATGGCAGTGGAGGCAGGTAAGGAGGCTAGAAGCCCCCTGTTCGTAGCCCCCTCCCAGTTGAGCCTGGCCTGGGGGAGGGTCTTACCTTTTCATGTGTTCACTGGCCACTCCTTGGATGTAAACAGACATCCCAATGCTGAGACCACCAGGGATGGGCTTGTTGTAGGGCAGAGTCTGTAAGCAGAAGAGGCTGCGTGAGGGGCCTGGAAGGCCATCCGTCTATTGCAGCCTTTACCCCTCATCGAGAAGCTCCCTCGCCACTCCCTTAAACAAGGGAGGGAAAGCTAAGGGGTGAGAGATGGGTGTGACGATGAGGGCTGAGAGTTAGGAATGGACATAAATAGCCTGCATGACAGGGTGGGAGTAAAGCGAGACCCAGGGTCGATATTAGATAAATCAGACTCAGGGCTCTGGCACGCGCCTCCAAAGTTCGGGGTGAGAGTAAACTGGTGTGTAAGGGTCCGGGTGGAGCTAAGCCAGGGCCTGAGCTGAGTAAGGCCTGGGCTGCTGTCTCACCGGGTTGTAGGCGGGCTGGTAGCCGGGAGCAGGGATGTAGGCCATCCTGAGAAGCTGAGCTGGCGACTCGTCCTGTGAGAAGAGCTGCGGGATTGAGGAATGGTGCAGAGGGCAGGTGGTGGCTGGCTCTTATAGTTGAAGATAAGGGAGTGGCCAGCAGGGCAGGGTCCACAGAGGTCCCTCTTCTGGATACCCTAGGCTCATGTCTTCTCCTAGGGCACTCCCTGGTTCCCCTTCTCTCAGCAGCCTTCGTGGTAAACAGCCAGAACCCAGATCATGTGGGCCAGGCCTGGGGGGCTTAGGGCAGGGCAGGGCAGGGCAGGGACCCCTTCCCTGGGCCCTTCTGCAAAGAGGGAGTGCTAGTGAACTTCAGCCTCACCCACGCCTTATCAGAGCCCATACCCCTGCCAGGCCCTTTGTTAGCAGATGGAGGGTGAGGCCAGGCAGACTGGGCAAGGCAGGGCTGCAGGAGTGGCCCAGGACAGGTGGGCAACAGAAGCATGTGAAAGCAGGGAGGAACTGGGTGCTCTTGACACTCCAAGAACTGTGAAAGGACTTCAATTGACTGTGTGCCTATTATTATGTGCCATTACCATGACTATTGTATACATAGTGGTTTAGATCACTGACTTCTGCAGCCGGAAGTTCTAGGTTCAAATCCTGCCTCTGCTACTTCCTGGCTGTGAGATCTTGGATTAGTGCCTTAACCTCATTTTGCCCATCTTTAAAATGGGGATATTAATAGTTTCAACCCCATAGGGTCCTTAAAAGGAACCACTAAGCTAATAAATGCTCAGAACAGGACTTGATATATAGAAGGCACTAAATTAGTGCTTGGTCTCTTGTATTCATTCCAAACATAGAACCAGAAGGGTGGAATCCTATATGGATGAGACTATCCAAAGCTTAATGAAACAAGGCAGTTGGCTGGAGATTGGGTAGCAGCGGAACCCTGGGGAGACACTAGCACCAGGTCCCACTATGCAGTGAGTAGGGGCCACGCAGGGCGACCACTGCCCCCAAGCCTGGAGCAGGCAGGGAAACCACCTGCAGCCTTTGAGCCCAGATAGCCATGTGACTTTTGTTTGCTCTACCCTCTCAGACTTTCTACTGCCCCTGGCCTGTCCACTGCCAGCTCTGAATGGCTCCTATTCCCATTGGTCAAAGCTGTCTCCCCATCCTCTCTCTGAGGAGCTTGGAGCCCCCAGGCACATCTTAGACCCTTGCTGCCTCTCCCCTCTCTCCAATAAGGACACCAGGTTCTTGACATTGTTTTATTGTTTGTGGGCTGAAGATAAGCGCGTGGGCATGAGGGAATCAATGTCATAAAATTATAAACTGGGAGACTGGGCGAGAAGGAAGTGAGGTGACCATTTTCACTAATCCTCCCTCTCTGTGGATGAAGAAACACAGGTATGAGTTGCGCAAGGCCAGGGCCTGTGATGTGGGGGCTCTTAGAGCTTGGAGAAGGTTAAGGTTTTCAGGTCCTTCTTCTCCATCATGGCCTGGATGAACTTCATGATGTCCTGGGTCTGCAGCATGCTCATGTTCCAGGAAGCCTGGATAAGGAGGGCAATGGGTAATGGAAAGGACAGGGCAAGGCTGGAGTTGGACTAATGAAAACAGGGGACATAGCAGCGCACCGATCAGAGGACAAGGCCTGCAGAGGCCGCTGAGCTCTGACCGGTTGCTCTGGGATCAAAGAAGGGATGCGATTGGTCAGATGAAGAGCCTCACCATGTAGTTAAGGCCATCAGCCACCGAATGGTCGCGGGAGTAGAGTAGATTGACTTTGGTGCTCTGAACCGCCACGGGGCTCTTGGTGGAAATCTCCGCCGCCAGGGCCAAGGCTGTGTCAAGCATGACCTCTTTGTCTGGGAACACCCGGCTGCGGATGAAGGAATGAAGGGCTCTGGCAATCAGGAATGGGGATCTGAGAAGGGCTTCCTCCCCTCCCTCCCACGGAAGAAGTGGCCAATCATGGTAGAAAGAGGAAGACACACCCCTCTGAAATGGACCAATCAGAGCAGGGCAAGAGACTCCAGAATAAAGAACTGACCACTCAGAAAGAGGAAGCCACTTGGAATCCATGAGTGAGTATTCACTGGGACTCAGAGAACCCCACCCAGGCCCGGATGCCCTTGAACAATTCACCAACCCCAGCTGTGGCCCTACCTGACCAGCCCACTGCCAAGGGCTTCATCAGCCATCATCTTGCGCGCGGTGAAGACCAGCTCGTTGACCAGGCTTCAGGAGGACAGGGCGTATCAGCAGACGGTGGTCATCACGGGTCAGGAGATGCCCTGTGGTCCCCTCCCTCAAGGGTCTCCCCACTCACCTCTGGTTCCCGATGACTCTGGGCAGACGCTGCAGTGTTCCCGTATCGGGTGCCAAACCCACGATGACCTCCTGGGGGGAGCAATCACATCAGTGCTTGGTTTCTGCCCAAAATTGCCCCCATGCAACCTCGATGCCAGTGAAATTCTGCACTTACTGCAAGGTCGCACTCCACTCCACCTCAGACACCCCTCGCTCCATACTCCATTCCATTCCCATCCACACACTTTCACCCATGGAGGTTCCTTCAGTCTAGAATAGAGCCCGCCTTCCAATTCCTCTGCCCTCCCAATTCTTCCAGGTCAGCCATGTCTGCCTCCAGGGGGAAGTCCTCCTTAACCCCCCTCGCCTTACCCCTTTACTGCATCCATGGGCTCCCTCCTGCCTCCTGCCCTCTCCAGCACTGACCCCATAATGTAGCACCCCCAGCCTCACTCCTGCTCCCATACCTTTACTCACTCATGACCTCACCTGGACTACATGATCTACTCTTGACTTCCATGGCCAAGCCTTACTTTTTAAGGGTCAATTCTGAAAAACTCTTCCATGAAGCGCTCCAGGTTCACTCCAGGCCCTCCCTGCAACCATCGCCTTAGCCTGCACTGTCCCTCCTCTGCCCTTACTCTGCCACTTATTACCCAGCTCCACACCAGACCCGAGGAAGCAGAAGCTCAGGGAGATGACTCACCTTCACCTGGAAGAAAGCATCCTGGGTACAGTACCGGATGTCACAGGCAGTGATGAGGTCTACACCTGGTAGGTAGAGGCCAGGGACACTAAACAACCACAGGGACCAACCCCTCCTCCCAGGTCGTGGGGGTTGCATCTTGGGACAAAGTCTAACTAGCAACAGATCTGAGGCTGGAGGTCATTGGCTGAGGTGAAAGAGCAAACAAAGTAAATGCCCAGATGCGTGGTAGATGCAGACTCACCTCCGCCGATGCAGCCCCCATGGATGGCTGCGATCACGGGCTTAGGGCACTGGAAGGGAACAGGAGGGGCAGAGTCAGGGTTGACCCATGAGAGGTGGGCAGGAGGGATGCCCTGCCAGGCTCCCAGCGTCACCTTCTCAATGACATTGAAGCTCTCTTGGTATCTGGAGATAAGAAGACGGAGTTGCCAGCTGATGCGGGCCACATCATCTCCTTGGACCTGAAGGATTTCTGGACCCAAGTCCGTGAGGTCAATACCTGGCGGGGGAGGTGAGAGGAGGCTCGCATAGCATCCCAGGCCCTACTCATTGCTCCAGCTAGAGGGCAAAACCCAGGCTCAGCGGATTCGAACCCCCAAACCACCACAGTGGAGAAAGCAACTCACATAGGACTTAGCAAGGGATTACATACGGGGTATAAAATAAATAAAAGCTAACATTTATTGAGCCATTACCCATTTTGTCCTCAGAACAACCCTATGAGATGGGTCCTATTACTATGTCTATTTGGGGGGGGTGGTAAACTGAGGCACGGAGTGTTTAAGTTACTTGCCCAAGGCCACACTGGCTTGTGAGTGAGTAGTGGAGCTGGGCTTTTGCACCCAGAACCGTCCAGCCGGCTCCAGGGTCATGCTTTTCACCGTTATGCCAGCCCGCCCAGAGTCAAGGTTTTTGCTTTGAGCAAATGAGTCAATGATGGTGATGCTTCGTGAGATGGGTAGGCGGGAGATGGAGCAATTTGGAGGGATCCAACTGCAGACAATTCCAAATCTGATATTTCCTCCTCTATTCAGTCTCCACGACCGCTACCCTGGCCACCATCACGTTCCTGGATCTCCCGCTTCTACCCCGGTGCCTACGGTCTGCTCCCCAAACACAGCCAGAGGGAACCTGTGTACAGCTCCCCTCCCACCCCGCTTACTTAGAATAAAATGCAAGGTCTTTGCCAACACCTGGCCGGCCCTGCATGAACTTAATTCCCCAGCTATTCCTTTGGGCACGCAGGCCTCCAGCCCTCGCTCCGACAGCACAGCACACTGCCTTCCCAGGGCCTTCGTGCCCCCCGCTCCTCCTGCCTAGAACAGTCCTTCCCCCTGCAATGGTCACAAGACTACCACTCTGTGCAGGCCACAGCTCAAAGGTCACCTCCTCAGAAAGGTCCACTCTGGCTCCGTGGCAGACCCCGTGCTAGGTCCTTTCTCCGCCTGTCCTACAC
>NW_011888984.1:1366035-1371915 GCF_000151845.1 Pteropus vampyrus | reverse complement strand
TGGCAGCGCAGACAGGCACAAGTGGGAGGCGGCTGGCTGGCTGCTGGGGCCAGAGCCTCGCTTTGAACCACGTTCCAGATACTGGGCTATGGTCGGTCCCTTAATGGTTACAGCAAGGGCTCTGCAGCCAGGCAGCCTGGGTTCAAAAATCCCAGCTCTGCCACTTACACCCGTGAGAGCTGGGCAAGTTTCTTCTCTCTCTGGGCCTCGGTTTCCTCACGTATAAAATGGGGAGATAACTGAACTTGTCTCGTAGGGTTGTAGTAAGAATTAATTAATTAATATGTGCGAAGTGCTTAGACACTCCACGAAAGCCAAATCACTGTGGGCCAGTTCTGTTCTTTTCTCTTTTCTTTTTAATTAGCAGCTCCACCCTATCACTGAAACTACGAATGAAACTGAGTTTCCTTTCTTGCCTCAGTGTCTTGCTGCTGAAAATGGGACAAGCGAGCCGGCCACAATCAGCTGGGAGCCAAAAGATCGGGGCCGTGGGCCTGGCACAGCTACAGATGGGACCCTTCCTTCTCTAGCACTTCTCGGGCACGCGCTCCGTGATGTCAGAAACCTGACTCTAGGTCCCTTGCACCCAAGAAGGGGCCGACCGGCATGGGAGTATCTTCTTTCTGAATGTTTGTTGAAACAGAGAGAGGGAAAGGCGAAGATGTTAACAGAGGAAACAGAAAGAAATAGGTTGTTTGCTGTCTGTCTCCCCCACTGAGCTGGGAACTCCATGAGAGCAGGGCCCAGAGCAGTCTCGGTCGCCGCTGAGTCCCCGGAACTGGCTGCGTCCTGCGAAAGTCAGTGTATGTTCAGGTGTGGACCCTCTCACAGTTGACTGACAACTATGGGCTCTGGTTGGACGAGATGCAAACCACTGCCGGATGGCACAGGGAAGATTCTGGAGTGTTATCACTTAAAAGAAAGTTCTGGACTGAGTTACCTGTTTTTAAAGCTTTTAGCCTGAAGCCAAGCTGAAGCTGTGCTTGAAGAACCAGGGGACAGAATCAGGGTGACCCTAGCTGCTGGAAAGTGAGGGAGTAAATTCCAGAAAGGAGATAGCCAGAGAGGGGAGCCCCAAATTCTGTGTATAAGTTCCTCCCAAATCGCTTGCTGACCCATGAGTCATGCATGCAATCCAGAAAGAGATTTAAAAAGTGATTCCAACTAAACTGCTCAAACAGCAAACTCAACACTCTTTGGAGTTAGATAATAGGATCCAGACTTTCCACAGCATCTTCTTGCAATATCCCACTATCCAGATTACAAATGCAAAGAAACAGGAATATGAGACCCATTCTCTTCAAAAGAAAATAGAGATTGACCCCTAGGCGACCCAGATGTTGGTATTAAGAGACAAAGATTTTAAAGCAGCCATTTTAACTATTCTTAATGGCACAAAGAAAGATATGCTCATGATAAATAAAAAGATATGAAACTTTGGCAGAGAAATGAAAAATATAAAAAAGAACCAAATGGAGATTTGAGAACAGACATATAATTGGAAATCAATTCTTCTGTGTTGAATAATTGCATGAAAGCATGTTATTATAATAACACACTTAACTGACACACAAAAAAACACTGAGGGCTAGCTCCATAGTGTAGTGGTTAGCATGTCTGCTTTATATGCAGAAGGTCCTGGGTTCGCACCCCAGGTGGAGCCATGGACCATATCCTGGGTGCACCGGGCCTCCCGAGCGCACCAGGAGTGCCAGGCCCCAGGCGAGCCAGGCCCCAGGTACAGCATGTGGGAGGAGATGCCCGGCCTTAAGAGATCCAGTACTTAAGAGGAGAGTACTTAAGAAGTGAGGAGAGTAGGTGAGGGGTGGAAGTGTGGGGAAGAGTTAAAGAGGAGAAACAAACAAATACTGAGAGGTTAAGGGCCTTGGTCAAGGCCACAGATCCAGCATGGAAACCCAGACTTCAGAGCCCATGATCCTGTCATGTTCTGTTGGACTACTTTCCATATTTGAATGTTTTAAATTTTAAAAAATGAGAAAAGGGGAAGTTAGAAACTGCTGAAAACTCTAATTAAGAAGCATTGCTCTATACTTTAAACTAATTTAAATATGTAAATATATACTTTTTTAAAAAGCATTGCTCTATTCCCTGGAACAGGAAAGTCTGGAAGGGGTGGGTAGGGAGAGCACCTGGTACCTGCAGTAAACATTTTTCCTCCACCAGAGATAACCACAGCCCGACAGTCCGCATCTTGGGCTATCTTGTTGAAGCATTCCACCATCTCCCTGTGGAGAAGCAAAGAGTGAAGGGCTGTTTCTGGGGTGGCGATCCCCTGCCCTCACGTCCAACTGTCCCCCATTGCCCCACCCCTGCCCAGTCCCTCAGCCCCTGCCTCCTCCTGCAGGGAAGCCTCCAGAATCTGCAGGCCAGACCTCCAGAAGGCTTTGTTCATGGCATTCCTCTTCTCCGGCCGGTTTAGCTCTACATGAAGAACGTGTCTCTGGGCAACTGTCACCCGAAGGGTCTCATAGTTGTGGTCTGGGGCTTTGCTAGGGGCTGCTCTGGAGGCCTCCTCTTGTGCAGAGGAGCCCAGGGGGCGAAGGTTAAGGTTGAAACCCAAGTGGGTGGGGGCTATTAGTCCTGGGGAGACAAAGGAAGAGACTTTGATGGACCCAGATTGATGACACAGCACCTTCAAGAGCAGAGGGCATATATCTCAATGATACTAGACTGGGGAACACAGGACCCTTAGAGATCTCAGTTTAGAAAGATAGAGTTTAAGATTAGGGGTGCACTTATCAGTGACCTCAGTCTGAGGACTACCTCAGCCCCTTGATCATGGTGAAGAATTTTCACTCAAAAAGCTAACCTTATAATCAGCTCTTTGTTCTGCTTCTGTAGATATGCTTGCTACATAGGCTGTAGGGCCAGGCGACCTTGACATTAACTAAAGACAGCCTCCCTTTTGCTTCTTCTGTCTAAACAACAAATGTAACTGCCTGTGCCCCATAGCAACTCCCCTGCTTTGTCACCACCTTAGGACAAATTAACCAACTGGCCCATGCCAAATAAGCCCTGTAATAAGCAAAGTTGCTTCAGAGCTCCCTCTCCTCCCAGATGTTCAGAGCGCTAGCTCCACTGGAGCAGTAAACATGAGATATCCAACTCTCCTCGTGCTGCCTGGTTTCTCGCAGGTCAGATTTTTGCAACATTTCTGCAACAGCGGGACTGACTCCAGATTGGGAACAGTGAGCCATCAGCGACCCATCTGTAAAACAGTCCTACAGAACTGGGGAGCCTTTTGGATGGGAACACAGGGACCCCTGAGTTTAAGAAGATCGGACACCTGGAGCAGGCCTCCGTTTCCTATGACCTCTATGACAACATGACGGCGCAGCGAACCCCAAGAGGTCGAGGTGACTCACGCCATATCAGCCGGTCGCGGAGTCTGCGAAAAACCGCCATCGCTCTCGGGATTGCTGCAGAATGGCTGCAGTAACCCGACAGGGGGAAGTCAAGGGGGCGGGGACAAAAGACCGCCATGTTGGGCGAGGGCATCGATGCAGCTTGAGAGCGGCGACGCCTCTCCTCGCCATTTTTACTAAGGGCAACCGGAAATAGCCTCGATTCGTCGGCTGAGTTACAGAGCGGCTTAGAAACGGACCCTTTGACCCAGTAGGAATCTGGACAAAAAAAAAATCATTCATGCAGCTGCCGGACATTTCTGTATAAAGTTCATCACAGCGCTCTTTTGTAATGGTGTTGAAATTAGGGGCAGCTGAAATGTTTAAGGACGTAATAGCAGAATAACTGCAGCCTTACAAGTTTGTAGTCATGTACTTGTACCACGTTAAAAAGAAAAATTATTTATCTAATACTGTTTTCCCACATTAAGGTAATGGAAATGTAGACGGGCCAGCATTAGGCGCTGACTGTATAATCTGAACTCCTACAGCACCACGACGGCCTATTTTCCTTTGAACGTAGGAAAAGAGCTGGTGAGGGCGAGTCGCCTAGTTCGTCTCTGGGATTCAGGAGGGAAGAGGGGGAGGTTTATGTGGATTTGAACGAAGTCCGTGTTAAAATAATTTCTTCAAAAAATAATAGTTTTAGAAAAAGCTTGTTAACTCAAGAGCATAAATGCTGTAAAACTGTGTAAGTATGCTCATTAGGGAGATGTTCACCAGGAAGTGAATGGATGGCTCTGGGAAAACCTTGCCTTAATGAAATGTGTCACAGATGAGCTCTTTTGGAAAACATCCTGTGACTACTCATCAAGAGAATACTGCTTAGTTATCTACGCAGTGTAAAACTGAAACCACTTTGCAAATACATAATGTGAGAAAAATGTAAAGATGGCATTTAGTATGGGCTGACAAAAAAATACTTAAAAGATGGCTCCGTACATAGACTACAATACATGCATAAAATATCTCTAGAAATCTCGAAACTGCTAACGAAGGTTGAAACTGGATACTGGAAGACGAAATAAGGAAATTTACTTTTTACCCTCTCGATTTGTTTAAAAATAAATCAGGTTTTGAAGTTTGTGGCTGCAAGCTGACTAGTTTCTTGTCCAGACGTCCTATTTGAGACTTCCCTTGTGAAGCATTTCCATTTGATAAATGCCATGTGACTTCAAGTAGGTATTAACCTGAGTTTCAGAACTTCACAGTGAACTTTCAAAGTGGGTTTCTTCAACTGCACACCCAAGAACAAGGCACAGTACTTCTGGTTTACTCTTTACAGGATCTTCCATGAGCCAAGGTCCTTAAAGCAGGTTGTCACCCTTAGCCCCACTGTGCCCCACCCATGGGGCACACAAGTCCCCATCTACCACAGCTGGGGAGTATGTTAAGTCACAATTGTATGGATCCTTTAATCCAGCAATTCCATGTGTTATCTCGGGATCAACATCAGAGAAGTTGACTAAGATATTTGTATATATAACAGTGGTAATATTTCTAGCAGCAAAAAACTGACCATCAATCACCTTTGGAACCAGATTCTGACAAAACCACCAAGATACCCTGCAGGAGTAAAGAAGCTGCTCTGTATGTGGTATGACAAAACACGGTACTGCTCAAAGCATTTTGTTAGACAAAATTACGTCCAGGTAGAATTCCAGGCCATGCTCCTCCCACCCAACCCGTTTTGCACTTTTTTCCTGCAGTTTAACTGGTCATTGCCCAATGTGAGACAGGGAGGCGGGGGACGGTAATAACCAGAAGTTAATGGGACTGGGGAGAACTTCACTTCGATCTTTCAGGGATTTTCCAACCTTGTAAGAAGGCAGGTATTTACTTCTCAGGATTAGGCTATTTTTTCAATCTCTCTTGGTTTTCCATTTTTTCAGCACTTTCTACTTTTTGAGTGACTCTCCAACCAGACTGAATTCGGGCAGTCCTCATGAAAAATGCCACGTCTCCCGGCTTTTCCTCGAGACCCCTTAGGACCTAGCATCATTCCAGGCCTGCGGCCCTGACCCACCCACTGTTCCTTGCAGCAGGGCTGGGCCTGCAGCTCTGTCCTGGCCTGCCTGCCTTCTTCAGCAGATCAAGTGGGAGGGAAGTGGACACACCCTGGAATCCCAGAAAGTGGTTTATTTTCCAAACCATTTTATTGAAATGTGCCAAGAGTACATGGGCAGCACAAATGTATGAACAAGAAAAAAAAAAAAAATCACATGTACAATAATTTTTAAAAAGTGAAGGTTAATCTTGGGAGATATCAATTACCTTCCCCTCCCCCTCCAGACTTCCAGCATTTCCATTATGGTTAAGCTTCTACTAACCTAGCATTAAAAAAAAAAAAAAAAAAAAAAAATACAGGAACTTTTGCAAAACAACACCATTAAGGAAAAGAAATGTTTTCCTGCTCAGATGGGACTCTTCCTCGGCATCTTATGAGGCGTGCTGA
>NW_011888984.1:1337146-1365480 GCF_000151845.1 Pteropus vampyrus | reverse complement strand
AACAATGTGGAAATCTCCGGGGCTCTATCTTGATGGCAGGAAGGACAGCTCTGGCCTGGAGCCAGATAACCCATCAGGCCCCAAAGGGGACAACTACAGGACACACAGATACTCACTTGGGTTTTTCATCTGGTAATGGTTCAGGAAGCCCAAAGTCTCCAGGGCGTCACTCTTGGATTCCCACTCCAGCAGCCCAGACGAGCTGCGTTCACCTGATCGGAAGGCAGAGGTCAGGCAGGGACCAGGGAGCCACCCATTTACACCCGAGGAATGAGAGAGGGGGGCAGGGCACTCCACTCACTTTTGCCTGAGAATACTTTCACTGAAGATGGCCGCTTCACTCCCAGCTCATCGCAGATCTGCAAGACAGAAAACAGACACAGAAATACAAGGAGTGCCACATGGCAGACCACGCCCTACATGACTGAGTGCTCCAGTTTTTCTGGAGAGGAGTTTCTAAGCTTTTATCACACACTCTAAGGTGTCCCCATGGCCCACGAAAAGGTTAAGAAACACTGCTCTGAACTGTCCGGTTGCCAAGAACTGAGAAATTGCTTTTTTACTTACCTACCTTCAGCTGCTATTTGGGTGTGTGTTGGCACTACGTAAATGTTTGATGAACTGAGGTCTGGGGCCAGAGCAAGGTCCAAAGTCGCACTCTGCCAGTCAGTCTTCCTGCCCTAGTTTCCTCTGACCTCGCCACTCCCTTCAGATGCTACCCAGGCACTAAGGGCCTGCCTGACACTGGACTCTGATCACCACTCTGTCACCGGACAGGGAGAATCTCTCCCAGAAGTACAGCCAAACTAGCTTGCCAGAAATGTAAACAGCACACTCTACTGCTGCTAGAAGTTCAGTGCCATTCTCTCAGTCTGTCTGCCCTGGTCCCTGTGTCCCCAGGACCCAACCTAGCGCATGGCAGAGCAAAAGCTTAACAGATATCTGTTGAAATACTAAAACAAATGGCCTACTCAGATGGTTGTGGTGAAGGACCATGGCACTCACCTCAAAGAAGTTCTCCTCAGTCACCTCCAGAGGGGCGTTGAAGAAGTGCAGCACGTTGCTAGGGTGCTGGATGCGGTTCTTGGCAGCCTGCTCCGGAGTGGAGAACCGGTTGTTCCGTGATTCACTGAAATCTTTGTAACTTGAGGACCCGTCTTCTAGCCCATATGACTGACCAGGCATGATGGCTGGTTGTTTGGAGACACTAAGAGGGATGGGGAGCCCTGTGTCAGATCTAATGTCGCCTTCCCCCAAGCCCTCCACTGTGGCCTTGTTCCCGAGAGCAAGCACTGGGCACTCCGACCCAGCCGCCACTTTCTCCCCTGCTTTAGATGGACACACTCCCTCTTGCCCAAATAATCACCTCTGCCAACCCTGTTCAGAGGGGGCCCCATTCTTTCCCACCTTTCCTCAGTCCCTTGGCAACATGTCCCAGCCCAGGAGTCCAGGCACCTACCAGACTTTCAGCTTCTGCCCGAACATGAAGTTGTTGTTGAGGTGGGTAATGGCCCGGTCCACAGCATAGCCATCGGCCATCTCCACCATGGCGGCCCCCGGTTTGCTTTTCATGAATTTCACCTTGCAGAGAGCAGCCGTGGTCAGCACCACTGCCCAGCTGCCAGGTACCCTTCCCCTGCCCCTTCCAAGTTAGTTAGAACTGCTCTGGATTCGCGCTTCCATGCTGTCACTGGTGAATGGGGAATCAGAAGAGAAGCACGCCTGGCTCCCAGCAAGGGCCCAGGCAGCGTTCTCCTAACCTGAGGACATGAGCCATACGCGGGTCACTTAACAAGGCACAACAGAAAACAGTGGGCATGACAAAAAACGAAAGCAGCTATTCTTATGAACGCGTGTCTGTTAATAAGCATTTATGTAGATACTGGATCCTGATCGTTATTAATGAGTCAAGCGAGGAGCTGCAAACCCAAAGGTTTCAGATGGGTATGAAAAAAGAAACCACCTCCTCTATGTGGTTAAGTCACCAAGCAGCCTTAGTCAACTGTCCCACAGGCAAGGCAAGAGGCCCAGTGTTGCCAGATAGTCTGAAATTTTTTGGAAGAAATCCTTATACACTTACCTTCAACTATAACGGGTGCATCATGAATTATAATGTTGATGTAATGTTATTACTACATCTGTGTGATAGCCGTTTTTTAACATCAAAAATTCCAAAGTAAACAACGAAACACCTACACACAATAAGGACCAAGGTATCTGCCCTGCAGCAGGTCACCTGATTAGGTGAGTCGCCCTCCCTGGATCAGCTGGCTCCCAGCCAGGCCGCCTCTGGCTGGGGGCCTCCCAGGAGCCTGCCAGGTCTATAAGGAAAGCCACGGACATAGCAGAAGCTCACCTTCTCCACATTGCCATATAAGCAGAAGACATTGAAGACTCGATCACAGTTCATCTTAGATTGATCCAAGCCATAGACCATGAGCACAGGGCTGTCAGCGTGGGGGCCATACTCGGGTGGTGGGGGAGGGGGTGGGGGGTGCCCATACTGGGGGCCGTAGCGACTTGGGCCCCGGCGGTGACCCCCCACTGGTGGGCCCATCCTTCTCCCTTCGTAGTGAGGTGGGGGGGGCCCGTAGCCCTCATCATGGTAATGGCTGTGGTACCCACCGTGGGGCCCTCCTGGGGGGTGGGAAGGAAAGAGAGGGAGGACGGGTGAGAATTTGCGTGGCGGACGACGGGCAGAGGCACATGAGCCACGGGAGTCCACGGAGGGGAACCCCCTGCCCTCACCATATTCTGCGGGGTGATCTCCCAGGAGAGGGGGCTGCCTCTGGCGTTTGTTAGGGTTGCTGCCAGGGTCACCTGTGGACAGAGAGAAGAGTTAGAGCCCAACCTGGAAAACGGGGTGGCTCTTCCCCTCTTGACTAGAGGCTAACCTCTAAGTCCCTGAGCTCCTGAGAACCTGAGTACAGAGCCTCCCTACTCAGGGCTGCTGGGCCTCCCTCCTGTGGCCTGACCCAGGCTGGGCACGAAGCCCATGGCTGGAGTCTACACTGCCTCCCCTGCCCATACCGACCGGGCTGCCTTCCGTTCTCTGCGAAGAGTGAGGCCCAGCTGTGCGCTCTCGCCTGCCCTGGCGAGGAGCCCAGCTCGTGGGCCCTCACAGGAACCTCCAGCTGCTCTGGAAGCTGACAGGTTACAAGCCGAGAAGAGCTTTCTAAAATAATTCCCGATGAAGGGAGAGGGGGTGAGAGCAGGAAAATAACCCAGAAAGGTCAGAAAGATGACACCATCTGGCCCCCAAAGTCTCGAGGCTCTAGAAGCTCTAGACCCCACTTTCTAGGACCCTTCTTTCTGAACCCCGTCCCAGTCACCCTCCCACCCATCATGTCCAACCCGAGGTGGAACCGGAGGAAAGGACAAGCAGGGCGAAGTCAGAATCAGTTCATTTGAGCAGTCACATACAAGGCAACAACATTCTCAGACCCAGACAAAGGCGCAGATCCACCCTCCGCCCCCAGCTGCGGTCCATGATTGCTACCACGAACTCAGCACTGGAGTGGCAAACACTGTGCTAAGTGCTTTACAGAGATCGCCGCTTCTTAAATTCCTCACAACAACCCTATGAGGTAGGTACTAGTTTAGTCCCATTTTACAGATAAAAAAACTGAGCAGTTAACTTTTAACTGAGCAGTTTAAGACATTTTGGCCCAAGGTCACAAAGCGAGTTAGTGGCTGAGCCGGGATTTGAACCCAGGTCTGGCTGACTCCAAAACCCAAGGCTCGAGACCACTGCCCTTTCCTGCCACCCGGCCTGCATTGTTTTCAACAATCAGTCATTACAAAGATGGAAAAGGGCTACTTACAGCAGAAGTACAGAGTACAATGTCCATTTGTCACAAAAAACAAATCTGTATTTTCTCTTACCATTGGACGCTTCAACAGTGAGTTAGCACAGTTCTGAAAGATGGCGTCCCATCAAACATACACTGCGACCCTGCATCACATGGTTTTACAGTCATAAATACAAGTTACGGCACACATCCGCTACAATTTTTTTAACAGTCAATGTTTTTGATTAAATCAAAAAATGGCTCACAGATGTTCTGTCCTCAGAAGATATCAGAAAAGTGGAAAATAAAGGTGTATGAAGTGGGTAGTGTCCCTCCATGTTGTCACCTCCTCACATTGTGTGCTGCAGTGCGGTGCTTCTGGCTGTGTAGCGCTCCATGTGCGTGTCTCCTGGTTATGAAGTGTGCCAGTGGCCCCACTATGCCCGAGCTTTTGGCCTTGGGAGCGCGCCCGGTTACCCGCCAGCAGGTAACTGTGTACCTCTGAGCTGTTTGGCTGTCTGGTTTTAGGTCTGTTTTGGTTTTTTGATTTTTTTGTTGTGGTTTAAGTTTTTTTTTGGTTTCTGATCTCCAGTTGGTGCAGATTATGTTGGCAGCCGTTGACTGCAGAAAAAATAAAAATATCAAAACAGAAAAAAAAGAAAGCCCTCCCCAAACCAAAGGACTTAAAAAACAAAACAAAACCCATATGGCGAGGAATGGAGAGAGGATCCTATTGTCTTGGAGGCCCATGGAATCTACTTCAGTCTGTGAAACGTTCTCCGAAAAGAGCGCCGCTGGCTGGCTGAGAGCTCTGTTCTCTGTGTTTCCTACTTCTGTGTACATTCTCGGGTTCAAGTTTGCTTGGATTTTGACCTTTTTTTTTTTTAATGTTTAATAAAAAAGCAGTGTCTGCTGCCATGTTGCGTCTCTTTCTTTGTCTCTGTCTGCCTCTGTTTCTGTGCTTGTAGCTGTTCCTTGGAGCGCGGTGTGGTGTTCTTGATGTAGTGAGCTCAAGTCTGCAGCTGTTTCTGGGGACGTGGTGGAGGCTGCATGTTCTGTTCTCTCCAGGAAGAGCTAGTGGTTTCTACCCTGTGTGTTGGTGAGCAATGTGCAGAGGCAGAGCCACTGAAGTATGGTTCCCGAGGGGGTGGCTAAGCACCGCCCTCGCTCCAGGTTACCTCATCAGCTCTCGTTTTTGACCCCCAGCCTTGAGGCGGCCAAAACTGAGAGGCATCGAAACCAATGCACAGCCAGCCCCTGCCACTAGCCCCTGCCGGTCTGCACATCTTCTATTTATGTTCCTTGGAGAAGAAATGGTTGGTTGCCATGTTTCTGTTAGCAGTCATGTAATGCCACTGCCCGCTCTGGTACATTCACTTGTTCACCAATTTGCCTCTGACCTCTGGAGGGAGCGGCCAGGCCCACAATGCGCACTGTGAGGGTCCTGGGGAGAGTCTAGCCCACCCCGCCCACTGCTTCCCAGCTGCAAGGGCGAGCAAGACAGGTCTGGCTAGAAATGGGGGACAACCAGCCTTGTCCCTCAGCCCGCAGCCTAGTCCAATGTATCAGACCAAGACAGACACAGAGATGGACGGTCTTGCGGAGGATGTGCTGCTGCTTTTCAAAGGCAAGCCTCCACCTCTCCCTCCCATCCATGGCAAACCATTCTTGACAGATTCTAGGAAGGGTTATCCATTTGGGCCCCCCCCACCACCACCGCAGAAAGATGAGGCCCCTCTACAAGTGAGGTGAGGCATGTCCGCCCTGCTCCAATGCAGGGTTTCACCTCCACAAGGTCAACTTACTCAAAGGCTCTGCTGCAAGGACCCAGGAGCCCTCATCACCGGCCCGCCATCAGCCCCCACCCCACGCCGCAAGCAGACCCTTGCAATAGTGGTGAGCAAGGGGACCACTCCCGGCCCAGTGAGCACGGAGTCAGTGACCCTAAGTATGTTCTTAGAAAGGAAGCAGCAGAATGCACCTGGGAGCTGCTACTGGTTTCCTAGTCATCGCTACGCCCAGTGTTCAGCGAGGCCCTGCTCCCCACCCCACCCAAGCCTCCACCTTGAGTCTGCATCCTCGGCTGCATCGAAGGGCTCGGAGCAGCAGCTAGGACCTACAGAGGCCCTTCACTCACCCTCTCCCACTGAAGTGTCTTTTTAAAGAACTGACCCAAGGCCCCCCCATGTCCACAGGGAGCCCAATGGCATTACATAACCCTGAGCCCAGGTCTACGGAGTGCACTACCCGAGTGACAGCAAGGTGGGTGTGTGTAGAACAAAGTGGTCGTCGGGATTACCTTGTCCACTGAGGTTGGGGTTTGTGTAGTCCCAAGTATCCTGATCGTTCTTGAACACGTTCAAACGCGTAGGCTGCAGGGATAAGACAAAGCTTAAGATCAGCCAGGCCCAGCTCACCTGGAATCTGACAAGGAATCGCCACTTCCAGACTTACCTTCGCATATTCAATCTTCAGAGTGCAACAGCCTGAATAGATATCAGCCCCATTGAGCGAGGCCTTGGCCCGCTGGGCGCTCTGCACAGAGTCAAATGTGACTAAAATTAAGGAAAGTCTCCTCACAGCAGCTCTTTAGAAAGGCCTTCATGCTGTCACAGAGAGGGATGAGAACAAGGTAGCACCCTAAGACTGTGCTACGTGTGGGTTCTAGGGTCAGGTTCACTACTGCAACCACCAGCCTCTTGCACGGAGATGGACAGGAGTGCCACTCTGAGTGATCATTCCTTCGTGGTCTGCATTCCTGCCCACCAGCCCACATGGGGCAGCAACCTCCTCTGCCACCACCCCAGGCCTAGCCACCTTCTTCTTTAGCCCAATCTTCCCCTGGCTTTAACTTAAGCCTGAACAATCTCTGAAATGTCAACCAGATTAGGTTCCTGTCCTGAAAGTCCGTCTGTGGCTTCCCACTGCACTGTGACTCAAGCTGTCTGGGACACCCAACTAACTTCTTCCAGTGTCCATAGCGAAACTCTCCCCTGTATCTGCTACTCTTCAGTCATCAGGTCATTTGCTTTCTTCAACACTAAGCTCCTGCCCACCTGAGGATCTTTGTAGAAGCTGTTCTTCTGCCTTTAATGCCAGCTCCTACCTCCTCATGGAAATAGGGTATCACCTCCTCAGAGAGCTTCCCAGATTCCCTTGTAAATCCCTTTCCTCTTGTATATTATAGCACCCTGTTCTTTCCCTTCACAGTACTTTACATCCCGCATTTTTACATTGTGTAAAACAGATTACTGGTTTATGGACAGCCTCTCCCATCACACTGTGAAGGCATTTGGCACATGGCAGGCATTCAGTATACACACTGGTTAAAGGGTAGCATCCCGCCCAGCCTCGAGAGCCCCTGCCGCAAGGAACCCGTTTCCTAGCAAAGGATATTCCACCATGGCCTGGACTCCATTCTTCCGGAAAATGACAATTCTCTGGACAGGGCCACAGGGGTTACAGATAGTGTAAAGAACATCCTATAAAAGCAAAAACAGGCAAAATGAAGGGAGACTGGCAGGTCAATCTGGCTCGGGGAAGGGGACAAAGAGAAAGAGAAAAGGGAAACCTCACAGAGGAGCTTAAGGGCACACCCGCTGGCACGCACCGTGGTAATGGAATAGATGGGGTTCAGGATGGTAAAGAGAAGCACGCTGTTGACGCTCCGGGAGTCATCCGAGTCCCCAGGACGGGAGATCTTCTGGCTGGTAGAGTAATTGACAAAAGCTGGGTGGCCAGCAATATAGATTTGGTTGTCGGCAGCGTAGTTCACGGCGTTGCAAGCTCCCAACACATCTTCAAACTCCACCAATGCTTGTCTCTTTTTAGGCATTACCACCACATAGCTGGCAGAGAGCACATCGGTTTCAATTCTCTCAGAAGGATGGAGGCAAGAATTTCCTGTGAACTGACTCCTCCCTGGTCTCCAGACTCCTCTGTGCACTGTCATGGTTTCCTGACCTAAACATCCCTTGCTATAAGTGTCAAGACAGGCCAGAGTTGTAGTTTTGGCATCAAATCTCCTCTGGGAAGCCTTCCTTCCTGACCCCTCCTCACCTGACTCAAATGCCTCCCATAGACTCCTGAGCATCCCCTATCACAGTGCTGACCACTGTGCAAAGAGTCCAGGACAGTTTTGTTCATTTTTCTATTCTCAGCACCTACCATGTTGCCACATACTCAGTAAATATCTGCTGAATGGGAAAATGCTGATTAAAAACTACGAGGCAGAGAAAGGAATGAAGAAAGGACACAGACCCAAAGTACAACGGCCAACCCCTAGAGCAGAGGAACCGGAGGACCTAGCCAAAGAACCCTGGACCAAACTGGCCAACCCACTTCTAACCAAAAGCCAATTCTGCCAACTCAATCCTTGGCTTCTGAGTAAGATACCTGATGGGCCCAAACTCCTGCAAGGCCTCCACGAGGTCAGCTTCCACCACGCCGTCAATCAGGCCCCTGATGTGGACAACTGGGGAGGCGGGGGTTTTGTGCGGATCATCGTAGTTCTCCTGAAAAAGGAAGCAAAAACATTTTATTTCATGCAGGGCAAGATGGTGGCCCACTGGCCTTTATGTTCTTGGAGACCCAGTCAGATAACAGTTGAGTGTCATTCAGGAAGGACACACAGCTCAGACAAAGAAGAGCAATTCAAGCCAATAACCCCAAAAAGATTCTGGGCTTTGAGTGGGTGGCCACCTGTCTAATGCCTCTTGCTACAGCTTCTGAGGAAAGCAGAATAGAAGACACAGGCAAGTCTCATATCTTACCTTCCTCCCAGAACCTGTCTCTTCCCACTGGTCAAAAAAATGTGGGAGAAGAGTGGCTTAGAAATGGATACCACTGGCAAGAAGGGCTCACACGATTCTCTGCAGCAGTCTGAATAAGGCCATCTCTTTGCATCCATCCCAGCTTCTTCGCCCCTCTCCTAGTAGAGCAAGCTACCGTCACCACCCAGCTAAGCACTGCTTCTCCCCACCACTCATCCTCAGGTCCAGTCAAGGTAAAAGAGCATGTGCCCCAGAAGCTGTGGCAGCCAAGCCAGTCTCCACCACTTCCAGTCTTTAATCACTTTCCCACCAATATCTGTGTTGAAAACACTACCTAAGCAAAACCAAAGAAGAGTAAGGAAAGTCTTATATAAGGAAAAAAATTCCAACCCACACTACTAAAACCAAGACAGTTCCTTTCCCAGGGGAAGTAGCCTTCCATTCACAGCGGGAAGTCTCTGGGAATTAGAAAGAAACTTTCTCCACCTCTCCTGAGCTCTGGGCCCAGCCTCCTGTCTGAGAACCAAGCAGAAGCCCTTTGGATAGAGGGAAAATTGGATTGTATTTCGGGAACTAACTACACAAACCACAGAAGGCACAAACACCTGATAGTTACCACTAGCTCTGCTTTTGGGGTTCCATAGCCCCTGAGTTCTAATCCCAGCCCCTCCTCTCACTAAATGACCTGAACAATTTACCTCATCTCTGTAAGTCGGGAATAATACCATCCTATCTCACAGAGAAGTGTTGAAAATGCAATTAAAATGCCTTTAAAATGTATAGAACAGGCCTGACACAGACTACAATGTTAGTAAATCATAGTACAGATAATAGTTACTCTGAAAACCCTGCAAATGGCTGACCCGGAGATGACTTCATGAACTTGAAGGAGAAAATGGGCTTCAAGCCAAAAGGAACCAGTGCTCTCTTTGGATAAGACTGAAGAACAGAATCTCTTCCAAAATGCCCACCCTCAAGGTCCATTTTGGTTCATCAAACTCCCCACACCCGGTTAACCCCCAGAAATTGTAAGCAAAACTTGTGATGGCTCCAAAGCTTGGCTCAACTCCCAAATAGCTACATAGACTTTTCATAAGCTGTTCTTCCGGTTTTCAATGCCCACAAAAATAGGACACATACTCTCTTCTGGGAAAATATCCTCAAATACATCGATTTGCTTCGAAAGAAGGCATAATGCTAAAAAAATTAAAGTGATCGGACATAATTCCCCACTCCGGCGCAGAAAGGGCCACCGCCCACCCGTTCCCGCTCACGCGGTGCCCCCCCACCCCAACCGCCCACGAGGCCCAGGCTGGAGAATTGCGCCTGCGCAAGGGACGAGAGAAGAAAATGAGATTAAAAAAAAAACGGCCCGGCCGCGTGCCCGGCCCACTCCAGCCCGCGGCGCCTGCGCACTGCGCCACCCGCAGAGCGAGCTTCCTCTGCCCCCACACCCCGCTGTGAATAGCGAACACACGCAAGCGCCTGTCCTCGTGCAAACCCCGTTTGCCCAACGCCTGCCCCTCCCCCATCCCATCAACAGCGCGAGGGTATGGGCGCGTGCGCAAAGACACCCCCCCCCAGAAATGCCTTCAAGATAAGAAATTTTCCCTCCCTTCCCGGTCGTCCCCCGGCCTAGGGCCTTGGCCTCACCCCGCCGCCCGCAGCCCCGGCTCCTCCACCACCGCCGCCACCGCCTCCGTGCTGGTCGCCAGCGTTGTCAGTCTTGAGCCGCTTAGGGGCCCGGCCGCCCTCACTGCCGCCGCCGTAGTAGCGGCCGCCGCCGCCTCCGCCGCCCGCCGCCGCCATCTTCACCATCGCTCCCGACCGCCTCCGCTGCTCCTCCGGCTGCTGCCTCTGCTCGAGCCGCCGACGCCGCTTCTCCGCCCGGGGCAGCAGCCTCCGCGACATGGCGGCGCAGAACCCGCCTCCCCCCGCCTCTCATTGGGGGAGGGACACGCCCGTCACCCGCCGCCCCCACCCGATAGGGGGAGCCACTGGTCCCGCCGCGGGGGGAGGGGAAGCCTCTCCACGCCTTGCGCGCCTATTGGGTAAAGCACACTTCGTTCTACAGGAGGGCCCGCCCTCGTTTGTCTGGGATACTCTTGATAGGCGAGTGCTTTCTGCCAGTCATTATACCGACTTTACTGCCTTAAAATAAACTCCAATTTGATTGGTCGAATTTCTGGCACGGCGCGCTCCACACTCCTGAAAAGCCCCGCCTCCTTCCCAATGTCATTGGTTTTCTTGCTGTTCCATCAAACCGAAAGCCCTTAGTCTTCCAGTCACAACGACCACCTCCCCGCGCCACTCCGCAAGAAGGAAGCCCCTCCCTTTTGCCTCTCGCCAGCGGTTACTGCAGAGGCCCATCTTCTGCGTTTTCCTCACCAGACGGTAGAACCACTGGTGGTCTCTGATTGGGTGAAAGAGGGGAGCACTTTGGCGCAGTCTAGTAGGAACGAGACGAGAACGCATGCGCAAATGTGCTTTCGGGCGCCTCCGGAGGCGGGGCGACCCCCTAAAGGAGCGAAGACCTGGAGTACCCCGAGTATTTATTGAATGACTGTTGTGTGCGGCGCTACAAGGCTAGACAAGTATTTATTGAGTGATTGCTGTGTGCAGCGCGGGAACGCTAGACAAAGAGGCAACTACCAGTACAGCTCTGTCCCCGTCACTATACCCTATTTCTCTTCACCTCTTTCACAATGCGGGAAGAATTTTTTAACCCAAATTTGACCCTCTCCGTCAGTATAAAACCATTTGCTGCAGCCGATGTCTTCAGACCCCCGTCCAGTTCGCTCGTGGCTTTTCACCACTCCACCTCTAAATTCAGCTGCAAAAACTCGGTTTGCTCGAGGAGAAGCATCTTTCGCGCACCTCTTGACCTTTGCCCTACGCAGTCCTGCCCACCTTGAACACTTTCTCCACTACCCCTCCTTGCTGGAGCTAAGGAATAATTCCTTCAGCCCGTGCGGTCTCAGTTCACTCTGAAAAGCCTTCCTCGTCTCTACCAGCCCGGACCCTCGGGGCTCCCCCCCGTGATAACCCCTGATCACTCCGGCCATTGGTTTTCACGCGACAGCTCTTACTCTTCCAGGTCCTCACAGTCCGGTGACGGTCTGTTCCCTTAACATGGAAGCCCTGTATGGGCCAGGGAGCTGTGGTCCCTGCCTCGGCCTTAGTGGGGCTGGCTCGCCTACAAGGCACCCGGTCCAGCACCCGGCACGGTGCAAAAACTCTGCAAACAGAAGTCGTTATGGTGTTCAAAGCGTCTGGCGAGCCTTCCGTCCTCTCGGACGTTGGGCCACCTCGCAGAGAATGCCTTTCCTGAGACTAGGGTCCAATTACGCCCAATAGCCGGAACCTGGGGGCGGGGCCGGGGGCTGACCCAGGAACCGCTCTTAAAGCTCTAACGCTAGGGGGCTGCCAGCTAGGGGAACAACGGCACTTAGAAAAAGAGGAAACGCGGGGGATACCCCCAAAGATGTTCCGGAACCTTTCCATCCGAGTGAAAGGGGGTTCCCGAAATAGGGGGTCCTCGTGGAAACTAAGTTTGAAATTGGGTCAGTGGCACTAAGAGCGTGGGACAGACCCGCTGGGGCCGCGGATTTGGGGAGATAAGAAAGTTGGGCGTGGGATGATGGGCATCTTAAAACCAGCCCCCAACCACACTGGGGCCGTCAGAAAAGGCCCGCAGAATCGAGATGGGGGGCGGTGCCGCGCCTTCAACACGTGATCCGGGCGTCGCGATCCAGGCGGGGCTGGTCCCACTGAAGGGCGGGGCCGGGAGATCCGGACGTCAGAGGAATGCGGTGGGGGAGGGGGAGAAGGGGCCCCTCCCCTCCCCGCCCCCGCGCCGGGCCTGGACGCCCCTCGCGCCGGCGCGCGCGGACGGGACGTGGAGGAACCGTCCCGGCGCGGTAGTTCCTGGCCGCTCGCTTGCCCGCGCGCGTCCACGGAGAGCGACCGTGGTGTCTGCACCCCCGCGTTCCGGGCCTCGGCCCCTCCCCCCCTGCACTCGGGCGGCGGCTGCGGGCGGTGGGTTGGCGCCCCCCCACCGATCCCCCCCGCACCCCTCCCCGAACCGTCGCCCCCAGCCCCTACCAGCTCGGCGGCGAGCCTGGCCGGCCGTCCGGAATCGAAAAGAGAGCCGACACTGGGAAGTTTTGGGAGAGGGAGGGACGGGCCTTAAAGGGACCACGACCTCTTTTCAGCCTGGAAAAAAAAATGTGGGGGCTGGGGGGGCAGACCGAGAATTGCTCCGCAGTTGAATGGAGGAAACAACGCAAAAGGAATGGGGAGACTAGAGCTTCTGTGTTCGAGCTCTGTGTGCTTTTTCCCCAAACACTCCCCCGCAACGTCTTAAACCCCCAGGGCTCACAGAAAGTCGGGCAGTTGTTTGGGAATGCTGCCTCATTGCTCCTAGTCGGCCAAGTTGAGATAAATGTTGGGGTGCACGTTGCACAAATGGGGAAGTGGGCTCAGAGAACACAAGCGACTAGCCCAGGATCCCACAGCTTGTAAGTGGCATAGCTGGATTTGTGCGCCTCCAAAGACATACTGCACTACAGTGCCTGTTACAGTTATGAACGGGGCTGCATTATGCAATGGAGGTTTAAGGGCACAGGCCCTGGGGACAGGCTGCCGGGGGTTCGACTATGGAGGCCATACTTACTAGCTCTGTGGCTTTGGGAAAGTAATTTATTCTTTTTGGGCCTCTTGTTTCCTCATCCAACAGCAGGGTGGTAATACCATCTGCCTCATAGAGCGGTCTTGAGTGCTGCTTAGAAGTCTAGAGGCAGAGGGGACATCAGTGGCTTACCCCCATTTCACAGATAAGGTACAACTGAGGCCCAGGTAGGGGAAAGACCAGTTGAAAGTTACCGCAGCTGGGCAGCCTCTGAAAGCAAGTTGGTCTCCTTAACATCCCAAATAATTTGACCCTTGTAGGTCCATCTAAATCCATACACAACACTTCCCACTTTTCTCAACGTGGCAAAAACACTGGCTTTCCTTCTGTTGGTCAAATACCCAAAGCTCATTCTGGGCTTTGCACTGGCTGTTCCCTCTGCCTAGAGTACTCTTCTCCCAGATCTTTGGTCCTCATCTGACAGACCGTGACTCAAATGTCACCTCCTGACCACTCCAGCCTAGTTGGCCCCATACACAGTTATAATCTTGGCTCCTCGTTTATCTCCCTCTTTGCTCTTCTTGCCACTTGCAAATATCTTGTTTAGTTTCTGTCTCCTCACTAGACTCTGGATTCTTTGGAGGCCGGAGGTGGGTATGTTTTCATCCCTCTGAAGACCTCTGGGGTCATTCCTTCAACAAGTTTATTGAGCCAATGTGTTTTGGGGCACCTGGGATGAAATGGTGACCAAAATAAGGGGAAAAAAAACATCCATTTGGGGATTACGTTCTAGAGAAAGAGATGGACAATACATAAGTAAAATGTATCTGATGGTGAAGACTGGTAAATCTAAAGCTCCACCTATCACATGCCTGCTTCTGTGCAGTGGATGTAGATGGAGAAAAATATGCACACACGTTAACTGGTCTCACCTTAAATTCATGCACACTTGGAGTGGACCCACGATGCTGCCCAGCAAATTCACCGTGTCCCTCATCTTGACTTTCCCAGATGACATATCAAACCTCCTCAAACCTCTGGCAGCTCTTTCCTCATCCTCGCTCTCAGCAGTGACCTTGTTTCCTGAGAACCAGAGCTACCTTCCTCCACATCTGCCTTCCTCCCGCATCTTTCCCACCCACTCCAACTTCCCACCTGTGACTGGGGGAGCCAGCCATGTTCCCATCCGCTGGGCTTCTTTTTTCCCTATGCATATTCTCATTTTACTCTTACCCCATTCAAGAAATTGGTCTCCTGTGGGCTTAGGGTCTCAGGAGAGAATGTGATAGGCCGGAAAGCAGAAATAGGCCAGGTTTCTTTTTATTCTTTTAAAGTCTCTTCGGGGCTCCAAGCGGAAATAGCTATGTGGTCTATGGGGCCTCAGATTGAAAAATCAGATGCTTTTAGGGGCCAATGGGGAAAGCCAGTCAGTAGAGGAAAAATTCTCAATTGCATTACACAGTTGTGACATGTTTCCAGCTTTACTGAGGTATAACTGACATACAAGAAACCACACATATTTAAAATATACAAGTTGATGAGTTTTGATTTATGAATAAACCTGTGAAACCACTACCACAATCAAGATAATGACCATACGACAATGAACACATCCATCGTCCCCAAGTTTCCTTATGCCTCTTGGTTACCACTCTATCCCTCACCCCTCCACACACACGTCCCCAAACAACCACTGATCTGCTCTCTCTCACTATTAGATAGTTTGCATTTTCTAGAAGGAAATTATGTAGTATGTACTCTCATGTCTGGCTTTTTTCATTTAGCATAATTATTTTGAGATTTATACGTGTTGAACAAGAACTCATTCTTTTTATTTCTGAGTACTATTCCATTGCATGGAATCGTTTAAGTCACCACGATTTGTTTATCGAGTCACCCATTGATGGACATTGGGTTGTTTCCAGTTTGGGGCAATTACAAATAAAGGCGATATGAACGATGGTGTACCAGTCTTTGTGTGGACATTTCATTTCTCCAGCATGTAGATTTAGGAGTGGGATGCGTGATCACATGCGCGGTATTTAACATTTTAAGAAACTGCCAGGCTATTTTCCAAAGCGGTTGGATCATAGTGTCATTTAATAATAAGAAGAAGAATAATATAAACTGGTTGCAAATTCAGTCCTTATTTTAATTAATTCATTCCTTCAACAAATATTTGCTGGGAACTGCTCTGTGCCAGGCCCTGATCTAGGCACTGGGAATTCAGCAGTGAACAAGGCACACAAAATTCCCACCCTTGGGAGCTGAGGTTTATCTTAGATCCTCTCTCAGTACAGGTGATACGGTTTAGAGGTTGGGAGCATACCCGTGCTCAGGAGACGGATGGCCTGAGTCCAAATCCTAGCTCTGGCATTTCCTAGCTGTGTGACACTGAACAAATCCTCTTATCTCTGAGTCTCATTCTGTAAAAAGTAGATGGTGATAATGCAATCTTTACCTCCTGACGTTGTGGCATTGTTGGTTGGCAAACCGGCCCCTGTACACAAAGGGCGAAGAGAGACTGAAGAAAGAGGCAGACTACTCCAGATTGGTAGGTGATAGGTTTAATAAGTTAGGGAACTTTTGAAGCTTGTCTTAGGCATCTGGAAGACAGACAGATCTCTGCACTACCACCAGGATCTTAAAAGTTTATGTAGCGGCCTTAACCGGGCTCAGTCACAAATAGCATCCAGATGGTTTCAACAACACTTTTCTCTCTCAAGGCTATGTTCTTGGAATAGCTAGCTCCCACTGTGGACCGGTGGGCAAAAGTACATTCTGAGGATGTGGAGGGGAGTGGTAGTAGGGGGTGAGGAGCCTCTGATTGCCCCAGGTCCAGCTCTGGGGTCAACTGAAGGTCACATCCTCTCCATGACCTCCAACAGGCCTGAAGGCCACTGAGCATTAGCTAGTATCCATGCTGGGAGTAGCCAGAGAATAGACAAAACCTACAGTGTTCTTCAGTGTGTGGGAAGTGATGGCTCATTGTATTTGGATCTGCATTTCCCTAATGGTTAGTGACGTTTCGCATCTTTTCATGTACCTATTAACCGTTCCTTTATCTTTTTTGGAGAGATATCTATTTAAGTCCTTTGCCCATTTTTAAATGGGTTCTTTGTTTTTTTGATGCTGAGTTTTAGGAATTCTACTGTGTGTCCTGGATCTTAACCCCTTATGATTTGCAAATATTTTTACCCATTCTGTGGGTTGCTTTTTCACTGTTAACTGTTTCTCCTTTGATGCTCGGAAGTTTTTTATTTTGATGTAATCCAATTTATTTTTTTCTTTTATGGCCTGTTCTTTGGTGTCTTATCAAGGAATCATTGCCAAATTCAACATCTTGAAGCTTTTCCTTTTTTCTTCTAAGAGTTTTATAATTTTAGTTCTTATATTTAGGTTTTTGATCCATTTTAGGTTAATTTTTATTCATGGTGTTAGGTAAGGGTCCAGCCTCTTTCTTCTGTATGTGGTTATCTCTGTCCGATTTTCCCAACACCATTTGTAGAAAAAAAGCTGTCGTTTTCCTACCAAATGATCTGGGTGCCCTTGTTGAAAATCATTTGACCATATATGTAAGGGTTTATTTCCAGAATTTGCATGTTTAACAAGTTGCTGCTGAGAAAATATATATATAGTATCAGATTAAAAATAAAACAGAAAGAGAGGTTGTACTTTTCAAGAAGTCACAGAGAGGGTGACACTTAAGCAAAACCCTTCAAGAGGCAAGGGAATCAGACATGCATGCATCTCAAGATGTTCTAGGCAGAGCAAAGCCAGGCAAAGGCCTGAGATGGGCGGGTGCTTGGCAGTTGTGGGGAACAGTGAGGAGGCCCCTGAGGCTGGAGCAGGTGAGTGAGGGGGCCAGTGGGAGGAGATGAGAGTCTGGCAGTTCATGTGAGACCTTGTGGGCCTCAAGCGCCCTGGGAAGGACTCCGGCTTTTCCCTGGAGTGAGATGGGGCCATGTGACCTGTCGCTTAGGAAAATATGGAACTTGGAGATGAGAAGAGGCCTCAAGGTCAGCAGGCTGTGTTGTCTCCAGGTGACTGGTAAATAGGCCCGATGACAAACCAGGAGGTGATGGTGTTTAAAAGGATTAAATTCGCTGCCTATGTTAAAATTTCCTCCCAACAAAGTGAAATGAGGTCTCAACTTAGATATCAAAAAATAAAAAATAAAACTGCATTTCTTTCAAATCTAAATTTTGGCCTGAGAGGTGGACCTATGATCTATTTTGTAAATTTCTTTCGGCTGCCATGTGGGCGGAATTGGAGGGGATTCCCAGGACTGGGAGGCAGGGAGCAGAAGAGTGGGGGGTAGGCTGGGTCTGAACCAGGTTGAGGCCGTGGAAGCGGGGGATGGGGGAGCGGGGAGAGATAGGTGTCCAGGATGAGGCCCAAGGATCTGGCCTAGGGACTGGGGGACTGTGAGGGCCCCTGAGATGGGGACTAGAAGGAGGAACACATTTCTGGGAGATGCTGTGGCCAGTTTGGGGCACCATGAGAGTGAGAGCCCAAGAAGAGGCATCCAGCATGAAGCTCCGAGCTCCAGAGTGAAAAAGAGACTGAATGTGACCCCAAAGTCCTAATGCCTGATACCCCAAACATCTGTCATTTGAGTTTCACTTTCCCATGTTTGCCACATGTCCATGCATCACCTGTACTCTTAGCTACTTGATAATTTTCTTTAAACTGACTCACTTTTTAAAAATTCAACATATTTATTTAAACAAGAGGTGTCATTACACTCTAGGAAGTGGAAAGCCAGTGTCAACCGCCATACGTAGAACATAATAGTACAACTAGATCCAGCGATTCAGCAAGGATCAAGGAGAGGTGCTGAAAGCATTGGGTGAAAGATTGTTGGAGACATGTTACTTTCGGAGTCTCAAGGTACCCCCCACAAATGGCATTATAATTCAGAGAGGGAAAGGCACCTTTATGGGGGAGAGATCTGGCGGTCATTTCCTGTTATGGGCTGAATTGTGTGTCCCCATCCCCCCAATTCGTATGTTGAGGTCTTAACCCCCAGTACCTCAGAATGTGACTGTATTTGGAATAGGACTTTTAAAGAGGTAGACAAAACAAAGTCAAGTGGGTGGGTCCTAATGCGATATGATTGGTGTCCTCATAAGAAGAGGCAATACGACACAGACATACACACAGGGAAGACCTCGCAAAGACAAAGGGAGAAGACAGCCATCGACAAGGCGAGGAGAGAGCCCTCAGAAAGAAATCAATTTTGCTGACACTTTGATCTCGGACTTCCAGCCTCTAGAATGGTGAGAAAACAAATTTCTGTTCTTTAACCCCCCAGTCTGTGGTATTGTTATGGAAGCCCAATCAAACGAATACACTCCCTAACTCAATGGGCAAAGTTAGCATCACTAATCATGGGGCCCCTGATGGGAGGTAGTTAGAAGGACCCAGGGTCATCCATGGAATAGTCTTCCTGTAAGTACAGGCCCAGGATCTAATGATGAGGAAACACCGGACAAACCCAGAAAGTGGGAATGTCCACAGAACAACTGGCTGGCACTCTTCAAAACGCCAGTTCCGGGAAAAAAGACAAAACAAAAAAGATGAGGAGGCCAGTCCAGATTAGAGGAGACTAAAGAGCGATGGCAACTAAATGCAGTATGTGATTCTGGATTCAATCTTAGACTGGAAAAACACGCAACAGCTATTTTGGGGGAGACAATTTGGAGACATTAAGCTTTGGACCATATGTCAGAATGTGACTGAAACAGTGTTAAAAATACATACATACAACCTAAAACCATCATACTCCTAGACGAAAACAGGGGAAAGGCTTCATGACATTGAATATGGCGATGATTTCTTACGTGACAAGAAATCAGCGACAAAAGCAAAAATTGATACTTTGGACTATATTAAATTTTAAAACATCTGTCCATCAAAGGAAACAATCAACGGAGTGAAAAGGCAACCTACAAAATAGAATGAAATATTTGCAAACCATGTATAGGATAAGGAGTTAACATCTGGAATATAAAGAACTCCTACAACTCAACAACAAAAAACCAAAAAAATGGGCAAAGGAGTCTACAGTCATGCTACCCTGAACAAGCCCGATCCCGTCTGATCTCGGAAGCTAAGCAGGGTCGGGCCTGGTTAGTACTTGGGTGGGAGACCACCTAGGAAGACCAGGTGCTGTAGGTGTAAAAAATAAAAAAAATAAGAGATGATAAGCTGACAAGGTCCTTGCAATCTGTGAGGTCAACCAAGGGTTGCCTCGCCTAAAAAAATAAATAAATAAAAATGGGCAAAGGACTTGATAGACGTTTCTCCAAAGAAGATATACAAATGGCCAACAAGCACAGGAAAAGATGTTCAACATCACTAATCATTCACTAATCATTAGAGAAATGCAAATCAAAATCACAGTGAGGTATCACCTCACAGCCATAATGATGACTACTACCAAAAAACAGAACGTAAGTATTGGCGAGGATGTGGAAATATTAGAATGCTTGGGCACTGCCAGTGGGAATGTAAAAAGGTGCAGTCACTGTGGAAAACAGTTTAGAGGTTCCTCAAAAAAATGGAACATAGAATTACTATATGATCGAACAATTTCACTTCTGGGTATATATCCAAAATAAATGAAAGCAGAGTCTTAAAAAGATATTTGCACACCCGTATTCACTGTAGCATTATTCACAAGAGCTAAGAGGTGGAAGCAAAGCAAACGTCCATCGATGGATGGCCTGATAAACAAAATGTGGTATTATGTGTGCAATGGAATATTATTCAGTCTTTAAAAATGGGAATCCTGTCATGTGCTACAATATGGATGAGTCTTAATGACGTGATGCTAAGCTAAACAAACTAGTTCATTAAGAGACAAATGCTACACGCTTCCACTTTTATGAGGTATCTGGAATCATCAAAACCGTGGAAACAGGAAGTAGAAGGGTGGTTGCTGGGGGCTGGGAGGAAGGGGAAACGGGAGTTGCGTTCGATGGGTATAGTTTTAGTGTTACAAGGTGAAAAAGTTCCAGAGGACTGTTACACCTCAATATGAATATAGTTAACACTACTGAACTGTACACTTAAAAATAGTTAAGAGGGTAAATTTTATGCTTTTTACTATGTTTTAAAAAATTAAAAATACATACATACATAAACACATAATAAATACAATGACATTCTTGGCACTCTGCTTTCCATAGAGGTTGGCTCTTTCTTGAAGGAGGAGATGGTCCCCTCACATTTGCTGGGGTCTGGCTGTTCCCTGTAGTTCTGCTTGAACATAAGATCAGAGGCCACATCCTTCCTGCTTCGCTCCTCAGTGCAGTCTTCCTCAAGCTTTTGGGCTGTCAAAAACAGTTGCGATAAACTCTTTCCTGGCTCATTTTTTAGCTGACATCTAAAATTACAGAATATTGGTCATTTGTAAAATGTAAAATTTTAACAGCAACGCATCTCTTTGCCAGATGGATTAAGAGGGATCTTCCTATTTGTCAATCTAATTTCTGTATCTATAGATGAATGGCCCTTGTTGCTAGAATGGGACTGAGAAGGGTATCAATTTTGCTCCTGTTACGTTTCCCGTGGCTGCTGTAACAAATGACTACAAACTCTGTGCCTTAAAACAACAGAAATGTATTCTCCTACACTTCTGGAGGCTAGAAGCCTGAACTCAGCTATCACTGGGCTGAAATCAAGGTGTCAGCAGGGTCCCACTCCTTCTGAAGTCTCTAAGGAAGAACCGTCCCCTGCCTCTTCCAGTTTCCGATGGTTGACAGCATTCCTTGGCTTGTGGCTGCATCTCTCCAATCTTTGAGGTAAGTGTCTTCAAATCTCTGCTCTGCCTTTACATTGCCTTTTCCTGTTTGTGTCAAATCTCCCTCTGCTTTCCTTTTATGAGGATACACGAGATTGCAGTTAGAGCCCCCATGGATAATCCAGGATAATCTCCCTGTTTTGAGATCTTTAATAACAACTGCAAAGACTCTTCTCCAAATAAGGTAATAATCATGGATTCCAGAGGTATCTGGAATGGATATCTCTTGGGAGGCCCTCTTCAGCCTACCCCAAAAGCTTTGTTCATTGAATCATTTGGCAAGTATTTACTGAATACCTACTGTGAGCCAGGTGTGTGTCTAGGCACAGGGGATACAGCTATGAACAAAACGACAATCCCCAGCCTCTTGGAGCTGACAGTCTAAGGCTGCACTGTCCAGAATGGTAGCTATGAGCCCTTGCAATATGGCTGGTCCCAACTGAGATGTGCTGAAGTATAAACTACACAGTAGATTTAGCACGCACACACAAATGTTAAATATCTCAATAATTTAAAAGTGTTGATTACATGATTACATGTTGAAGTGATAATGTTTGGGATACATTGGGTTAAATTAAATGTTAATTTCACTTGTTTGTAGCTCTTTTAAAATGTAGCTGCTTGAATAAGTAGAATTACATGTGTAGCTTGCATTGTATCTATATTGGACAATGCTGTTCTAAGGGGAGGGAGAAGACTATGGACAATTAACACAATAAATAGGTATATTATATGATGTGTTAGGAACTGATCATTTCTATGGAAAAATAAAGATCAGAGTAAGGGAGTGTATTAGTTTCCCATTGCTGCTATAACAAATTATTATAGACTTAGTGGCTTAAAATAACAAATTTATTCTCTTGCAGTTCTGAAGGCCAGAAGTTCAAAATAGATCTTAAGTATCTAAAATCTTAAAAAGTGAAGGTTCCTGGAAAAAATCCATTCCTTGTCTTTTGCCGCTGCCAGAGGGTGCCTGCATTCTTTGGCTCCTGGCCATCACTCCGACCTCTGCTTGCATCGTCACATCTCTTCCTCTGACTCTGACCCTCCTGCCTCCCTCTCATAAGGACCCTTGTGATTACATTGGGCCCACCGGAATCCAGATCACCCCTCCATCTTAAGATCCTTAATTTAATCACATCTGTAAAGTCCCTTTTACCATGTAAGTTAACAAATTCACAGATTCTGGGGACTAGGAAGTGGACATTGTGTGTGTGTGGGGAGAGTGGGGTGGCATTATTCTGGCTACCCCGGGGAGAAGTTACAGTTTTCTACAGGGATGCCCGGGAGAGCCCCACTGAGACTTGACATCTGCCATGTGGATGTTAGGGAAAGGCATTCCAGGAAGCAGGATCAGCCTGTGCAAAGGCCCCGGGGTAGACCCACTTTTTCTTCGTGGGACCTCTTCCTCCTTGCGGCCTCGAAACCACAGGGCCGGAAGTTGGTGCTGTCCCAGGTGCCTCTGCAACTTGCTTGAGGAACAGAAAGGTTTGAGACCCCTAATTCGTCATTGGTCTCTCGGCACAGTCTCTATTGCCCATGGTTCCTCAAAAGGCAGGTCGGCCTGTGGGGAGAGGCAGGGGTCTGGGTCAGAAAGGCAACAAGGCCAGCCCTCCCCTCTACCTCGGTCTGACGGATGATCACCTGGGCTACGGTGCGGTCCTGTCCATGCAGCGTCCGCCTGCGGTGCCACTGGCGCAGGGAGGCACGGGCCTCGGAGCTGAGCCCCTGGGGCGCGCGTCCAGCCTCGGGCTGGTAGTGGGCAATGTGGTGCAGCGCCCCAAACCACGTGGTCAGGTAGTATCCGGCTGGAGAAAGACAGAGAGGTCGGCGCAGCTCCACTGAAGGCCCCTGCAGTTTTCCCGCCTGCTGTTCTGGGCGCCCCACTGTTGGGTCCTGACGTTCTGGGGATGCAGGCTCACCTTCTCCCAGTAGCTCTTCCGGATCCAAGAGCTCCATAAGAAACTCCACGTCCAGCTGTGTCTCCCCAATGTCGGGACTCCAGATCAGCTCCTCAGTCAGCGCCGGCAGGAAGGCGTCGGCCCCCAGGGGCTCTGGGGGAGCCAAGGACAGGGTCTGAGATGAATGGGTCGTGCAGGCACCTTCCGTCCCATCTCCAGGAGCGCGAGTGCTGGCTGCGCCTCCACCTTCTTGGGTGTGCAAACGCCTCTTCCCGGACCCCCAAGCCCGCATAGACGCCTCCCCTAGAGCGTGCCACTCTCGCCCCTCGTCTGCGCGCAGGCGCCTACCTGGCCCCTGCAACCCTCAAAACCGGTCTACTCCTCCTCTACCTTGGTTTTCGCCGGAAGCCAGGCCCGCGTAGACGTCATTGCACACCGCCAGTAGCAGCGCCACCTTGCGGCGTGGGGCACAGGCGGCGTGGAGGTGCGCAAGGCGCGCGTGGATGCGGCTGCGCAGGGCCGGACCCTGTCCCTCGGGCCCCGCCCCCTGAGCTCCGGAAGGCCCCGCCCCAGCCCGCAGGGCTATTTGTCGCCGTCGCAGTCGCCGCAGCTCCGGAGCGCGGAGTGTGCGGAGTCGCATCCACAGAGCGGGCTTCAGCGGTGCCAGTACCGCCCGGCACAAGGCCGCCTCCACTGCGGGGCCTGTGAGGGGTGGGCGGGTGAGGGGGGGGCCACCGGCCTGACGCTCGCGCACCCGCTCTCTCCATAGACCCACCCTAGCCGACCGCCCCTCCTCCCTAGCTTCTGGCCCCGCAAGTTTAGACATGGGTGATGGTGAACAGAATAGGTGTTACTCTGTCGAAAAGGGCGTGTGAGTGGAAAAAGAAACACGTGTGCACAGGATGGAAAGGAAGAAGTTGGGTGTGGACACATACGTAGGGCCAAGAGATGACAGACGTGAACCTGTAGGTTCAGGGAGTGGCCATAAGTTCCCTCCCATTCCTCCTCGTTACCAAGATCCTCGTCCTTCTGGGGTACCCCGGGCCCCCTGCTCCCAACGACAGCCCTGACATCCGGGTCCTTCGCTAAGTGATCCTGGAGGTCAGTAAGGAGGTGCCGCACATCTTGAAGCAGCTCTGTGGCGGGGTCCCCAGGCCTGTGGAGGCCCCCAGCATCTGAAGTGAGGCGTGCCCGAAGACCTCGGAGCTGCCTGGCCACGTAGCTGCTCCGGGCCCTGGCCAGCGCCCGGACATGACGAGTGAGCACATCCTCAGGCCCTTCCTCTTCATCTTTACAGTTGCCATCCTCCTCCTCCTCCTCCACCAGGCTGGCCAGAGCTGGCCCAGGATGGTGTACTTCTGGGCTGAGAGGGCCTTCTACCCAGGAGACCCGGTGAGGGGCGGGGTTCCTGGGGGCTGGATGTGAGGAGAGGGTTGGGTCCCCCAGAACAGCAGCAGCAGCTCCAGCGACTCGGGGGCCCAGGGCCCTGCCCAGCTCACCTGCACCCTGTCTCTCCGCGGTCTCTGAAGGTGTCTCTGGGGGGGTCTGCTCCACGCCCCACCCTCTATGGGCCTCCAGGTAGAGCTGGTTCACCACGGAAAGCACCCTCCCTGAGGTGTTGAGTTGGACATTGCCAATCTGCAGAGGATCTGGGGGCCAGCAGAAGTGAGGTGTCTCACATGTCCAAGGGGCCAGCCCTGGGTCCTTCAGGGCACCAGGAAACCTAATTCCCAGCCTCCTTAGTGGAAGAGCTGTGGCTTGGCCGGCCCCACTCATCCTCACTCAGGTCCGGGAGTCAAGCCCCGCCCCCCAGCTCCCTCAGACCCCCTCCCTACCCTCTCTCCAACCTAATAGTCTGGTCCCCCAAGCGCCATCCTCCTGGACCCAGTAGGTGGAAAGTTGGCCTTTCCCTCCCTTAGAGAGCCATGACTCACCTGTGTGTTGTTCCCCAGGCCCTAGAGTGGGAGGGGGCAAGAGCAGCGTTCTGGGCAAAACATCCCTGAGAAGAGACAAGGAGATGCAATGTGGGTGGGGTGTCTTAGGGAAGGATCCCCCTTAGCCCTTTTGACGGGTAACCTGTACCTGCTGGCTGATAGGAAGGCCAGGAGGTGGGGCAGGTCCGGCATGCAGAGGTTGGAGGATTCTAGAGACATACCTGGGGGGGCAAGGAGGGATGAGTTAGGAAACTTGAGGGGTGACAGCCTCCTCTTCCCTGGGACTCTCTCTTCCCCAGTCCTGAATCTCCTAAGAACCTTCAGAACAGGAAAATTTCCACCCTTCAGAGTCCCCATCTTTTTCTGTGTCTTTATGCTTGCATCCTACTTGTTCTGCCAAATATTCATTCATTAGACAAGTATTTACTGAGCACCCGTTCATTCTCAGATACCGAGGATACAGTTGACAAAAGGCAGACACCTTCACTGCCTTCCTATAGCTTACCTTTTAGCAGAGGGAAACAGAAAACAAATGAGTAGAAAAATAAAGGTAAGTGTATATTGTATTGAATGCCATGAACAAAATGGAGAGATTGAAAATGACCAGCTCTATCTTAACTGGTGGTCAAGGAAGATTACATTTCCACAGAAGCTGAAGGGGGGAGACTAAACTAATCGTACAAGGAAGAGCATCCATTCAGGGTGAACAAATGCAAAGGCCCTGAGGCTGGGACTCATCGAGTGTGCTCAAGGAACAGAGAAGAGAACAGTGTGAATGAGGGGCGGCAGATGAAGGGGTGGGCAGGTTGGCTAATACAACATTTTATAAGCCATGATGAGGAGTTTAAGTTTGTATGTAAGCAAGCTGCATATCCTTTGCGGGGTTTGAGGCAGGAATGTATAACGTCTGACTGATGTTCGAAAATAACCGCTCTGGCTGCCATGCTCAGAATGGATTGCAGGAGGGGAAGAGTACAAGCAGGGAGACCAGAGAGGAGGCTACTGAGATTGTCTGGGTAAGAGGTGATGGTGGCTCAAATTAGGGCAATGGAGGCAGAGCGGATGGGGAACGTTTGGAAGATATTTTGGAAGTAAAGCTGACCATTCTTGATGATAACTTTGCTGCTGACTGGAAACTTGGGGGCAATCTCCTCACCTCCAGGAAGCTTCTGGATCTGGTAGGTATTGACTTCCCCCGGTGAAGGTCCTGTCCTCAACATCAGGACCTCGCTGGAGTCATGTCCTGTGACCAGGAAACTCTAGGGGGTGGAGACAAATGTCAGCATGAAGAGGATTTGTGCAGATGTGTTACTTTTGCCTGCCCAGCATCCACTCCCCATATTTTGGGTTCCACACCCCAAATTTAATGAAACCCACTTCCTTCTTTCAGTCCATGCAGATAAGACTGATTTCCCCCAAGTCCTAGAGGTGGGTCCATGACCTGACCTAGCCAACAGGATGACAGTGCTCTATGATTGGTTCAGAGATGGACATGTGACCCAAGGTCAGCCAATGGGACTCTTCCACAGGATTTTTGCCGGAGCTCTTTGAGAAGAGGCCTCTTTTGACATTGGGGTTCTCACGGGGTGAGATGTGGTGCTGAGCTGGGGACAGCCATCTCTGCCACCACAAGGAAAGAGCCCCACACCCATCTGGAGGAGGAAGCTGTGGTAGACTCATTAGTTGTATTATTCACATCTATGACTTGTTCTTTGCAAAACTAGCTTTGTTCAGGGCATTAATATGCACAGCCATAGAAGATGGATAATCATCGATGCGGGCAGAACTTCCTATCTCTGGCTGTATAATTCCCAGGTGAGCTTAAAAAAAAAATTGCTACCTCGGCCCTATCCATATATTCTGAATCAAATGTGAAGGCTTTTGCTGGTAAAAGAAACAGATGAAACTAGTGCCTCCTTTCTTCCCTTCCTCCTGCCTGGAGTACATATGTGTGCCACTGGGCAACCATGATGGAAGTCCAAGAGAATTGCAGAGACGCTGGCCTCGATGTCACCCAAGCTGTTGAACTAGAGCCGCAGCTGCCTTTCTGGTTATTTTAGAAAGATAAATGCCTATTTGTTTAAACTACTATAGCATGAATGTTTGTTATTTATAGTCCAAAACATTCAGAATTCCTCACAGTTTAAAGCAAAGCCAAGAAATAAGATGAAGAGAAATTTATAAGTTGTCTGATGCTCAGGATCCAGGCATTCCTGAAATTACTTTTACTTCTGAGTTTTTCAGTCATTTGAATCAGTAAGTAGCCTTTTTGCTTTGGCCTGTTTGTGCTCTTTGTCACTAACAACCAGCAGAGTCTTTGACTAATCTAGGATGTCATGGGAAGGTGGGAACGAGTCCCCAGCTGTGAGTACTCACCCCCGGTGGCCACAGCTCCAGAAGGGCTTCTGCACCCTGGGCATCCAGCTCTGGGATTTGCCACACCCCCCATGTCCTCCGCAGGCGAAGGAGTGGCTCTGGGGCCGCCAGAACCCCGAAGCAGGTCTCGCCTGCTCCATTTTCCTGTGATAGGACCAGTCTGGGACGGGCAGGGTCCCAGAGACCAAGAATCAGAGGTGGGCATTGAGGCGGAGTCGAAGGTACAGGGAGAGCAAGCCCAGGGGTGAAGGATCAGAGATGAAGTTCAAGGTCCTGAGGGGGCAGGCATTGGATGGAAGGGGCTTCTGAATCCAGGGATAGGAGAGGGAGACCCCAGCCCCAATAGTCCTCACCTTTCCTCATTGGTGGGGTCTGCTGTGGCCTTGCCCTCTTGCTGGGCCATCCTCAGGATGTGGGAGGCCAGCAAGCCATGGTCTGGCCTCTGGCAGGGAGGAAGATAAGACTCAAAGCTGCTCCAACTCAGAGATAATATTCAAAATATTGACAACCAATAAGGCAGAGACCCTGACCAATCAGAACGGACCCGAGGCTCCTTGCCGCGCCAGGTGCGAATTCTCTCGTTGCTAGATGATGGGGAGATCTGGGAATGCCAGGAGGGAGGTTATTGTGTCTTGGGGTGGGGGACGAGAGACTCAAAATGACAGGTATTCGTCAAATGGTAGGAAAATATTTCCGATTTTAACATCGGTGCAGCCATATGAATGTGGACCAGCTGAGTAACGAGACTCGTCAAAACCCAGGGCCTGGAAAAGGGCTTGGCCCATAGTAGGCTCCACAAATGAGACAAATGTTACACTACATCCCTCTTCCTCCCTTCTCAGACCACAGAGGGTCCCTCAAATATTTCCCAATATTTTATTATGAAAATTTTCAAACATTTAGAAAAATGGAAAAAATTTTACAGGGAACATCCGTATACCTACTACCTAGATTCTGCCATTATTTTACTCATCGCTTTATCTCGCAGCTGTCCCTCTACATCTGCCCATCGGACCCCGTTAGGCAGGTCCAGGATCCTACAGTGGGTTGCCGGTCAAGGTGGGCATTCTTGACTAGTTTCCCTGTAGTGCTCCCAGGAGTGGGAAACCTGGGCCCATGC
>NW_011888984.1:1329559-1335976 GCF_000151845.1 Pteropus vampyrus | reverse complement strand
GGTGGTTAGAGGCTCTAAGCTGTTAGAGATGGGCTGCCCGAGCCTCAGCCCTCAGGAGATTTTAGAAGTTTGCTGGGGTTGGGAGGGCTGGAACCCCAGTTTGAGGAGGGAGCGGTTATGGGATTGAGGGAATGCTCTGAGCTCCCACACAAGAGCTGCAAGTTAAGGGGAGCCAGGGCTGCTTGGGGCTCATGTGTCCTAAAGGAGCTGGCATCCTGCCTGGAGAAGCAGCTGTCACTTGGGTTTCTCCCCCTCCGTGGTCCTGGCCTCCTCCTTGGCAGGAGGTGGGGACTTCCTGGGGGAAGCTGCAGTGGTGGGGTTGGGGCTTCCGGACCCCGACTGAGCGTCTATGCTGGCATGCTCCTTCCGGACCAGGTCCTCCAGCTCCTTCTACAGGGGACAAAGTTCCCAGGGGTCAGAGGTCACCATGCCTCATGGGGTCAGAGGAACATGGGACAGGCATCCAGGGACTGGGCTCAGGATGGGCTGGGGTGGTCCAGGCTCCTCACCTTCCATCCGAGGAGGTCGGCAAGGGCCAGACAACCCTGGTCACAGTCACCCAGCCAGGCCACGTCCCTGCGGGCAGGTGAGAGAGTCCAGGCGTGTCCAGGCTTGTCCCGGGCGCCTGACAACTCTGCCCTGTCCATGTACCATTATGCCCTCCCTCCCCTCTTGGACCTGTCCCCTGTAGGCCCCAGCCCACACAGCAGACTCAGGCCTCACCTGTAGGCCTTCTTGGAATCGAAGTCCATGCCTCCTCCGAGGCCCATCATCATTCCTAGGAAGGGGTCAGTCTGCAGGAAGCGGGGGGAGGGAGCTAGGAGCACAGACCCTTGAGCCAGGTGGCCTGGGTTTGTACCCCAGCTCTGTGACTTTGCTCAAGTGAGCGGGCCTCTCTGAACCTCAGTCTCCTTGTCTGTAGAGTGGGGGTGATCAATAAACCCACTCCTAGGGTGGTACTGTCAGTGCATTGGTACAGGGAGTGTGCTTACAACAGTGTCTGGCACATGGTATGCTATTGCCCCTTGGAAGAAACATCGCCCCCCAGGAGGGAGCCCGTGCTTGAGGGTGAGGCCACCTGGGGGAGGGGGCGAGCCGAGAGGTAGCAGGTGGCTCTGATGTCAGCGCTGAAGGCCTGGGCTCCAGCTAGCCCTGATTCTTCAGTCCCAGGAAGAGCAACATCCCAGTACTGGCTTAAGTCGCTCTGAGTTGGGATTCTATCATCTGCTCAAAAGGATCCTGGCCCAGAGGCCTGTGGAATCTTAGAGTCAGGGCAGCCTGGAAGTTGACCGACTCTTCTAGATTCTGGAATCCCTGGTCCTGAGCTGAGGGGTCTGAACTATTGGGTTCCCTAGAGACCTGTCTCTTCCTAGGAAGCCAGTGGGAGGAAATGGGGACCCACATGAGGAGGAGGTGGGGAAGAACGGGGGGATGTGATAAGAGCTGACTCACCTGGCCAGTCTTTTCCTTGTTGATGAGCAGACGAGGAGTAGAGAGGGGTGCCCTGGGGGGATGGTGAGCTGAGTGGCGAGGACCCGTCCTGGCCCCCCCAGCACCCACCCCGCCTCGTTCCCGCCCCTAACCTACTTGCCGATGAGGGATGCAAAGGGCTGCACCTGCAGGGAGGTGCCCATGATGATGAGCAGGTCCACCTTCAGGAAGTCCTATGAAGGGGGAGAGGCCATGAGGGCCCCAGGACCCTCCTCTGAGGCTGGGCCGCAGTCCCCTGCCCTCTACTACATGCCCACCCGAAGCTAGTTGGGGAAGTGACCCACCCCAGGGCAGGACCCAGGCTGTCCCCACATGGGCTGAGTGCAGGCTGATGCTGGGGACACTTACTGACTGCATGCAGGAGAAGAAACGCGCTGGGAGGTTCTCACCAAAGAACACAACATCTGAGGTGGAGACAGACGAACAGACAGACAACACAGGACAGAAAGGGACAGTGAACAGGGAGGCAGACACGGAATCGGAGGCAAGGACAGCTGGAGCAGAAGGCAGACCCGAGGGCTGGGCAGGGTGTGGGGCAGCGGGGGACAGGCCAGGGCTACAGGACCCTCTCCGTGGAGAGGAGGTGATCAGAGGCGGGATGGGTGGCGTGTGACCTTCTTGGGAAGGGGTTGGGGGTTCCCAGTCTGGCCCCAGGCTCACCAGGCTTCACCACGCTCTGACACTTCTCACACTTGGGGGTCACCTCGGAGAAGATCTTCTCTGGGCATGGAGAAGGGGGAGGAGGGGAAGAGGGGAGAGGCTGGGGGCTGCGGGCTGCAGCCTGCCCTGCTGCCTCCCCATGCTCTTTCCTTCGGTGTCAACACAAACATGCCTCAGTCACCAAGGAACCTTCTGGGGTGTCTGCCCTGCCCAGGAAGGACCCCTCTTCTCAGAGAACTGTCCCCACCTACCCCCATGCCCCAGGAGTCTAAGGGTGGCTCCTGGTATCAGTCTATAGCTACTAAAGGAAAGAATAAACAAATGAGCAGACTTATCGCTAACAGGGACCACTGCACTCCCCAACCCCCCACTCCCCGGGGACTGGACTCAGGGGGTCTTTGAGGGCGGCCCTATTTCATCCTGGGCCAAAGATGCCTGGTGGCCTCAGGCCAGGTGGCTGAGAGAAGGAAGAATACGCAGATGATCCTGGGATGGGTAGAAATCCTTAGGCCCACCTGCTTCCCACACTTGGGTTCTGTGACTGGCCCCCCACCCCTGACTCACACGCACAATCCTTATGACAATCATGCTCCTTAAGGAAATCTGAACGCATTCTGTCACTTGCAACACACAGACTCATTCATTCACTCATTCATTCCTTCAACAAACATTCACAGAGCACTGTTTTAATGCCTGTCGTTTACTTTAAAACATTTCTGCACTGATGGCTTGCTATTTTGGGGGTGCTGCAGGGGATACCGCTGTGAGTGACCATAATGGGGTAATGTTAATTGTAACTACTCCCAGCTGCACGCGGCTGGCTATTCAGGACCCGTCACCCCAGGGGCGGTCAGCTGGCGTGGCATCAGAAAGGCCACACTCCAGAGGCCCTACCACAAGTGCTGTCCTTGTCTGCCATGGACACCGGAGGCTTTGTGAAGTCAGCATAAAGAATGTCAGAAACGGGTTTCCATGGGTGAAATAAGTGACTTCTTAATCAGCACAATGGATGTCAGAAATAGGCTCTTGTTGGCATTCAAGAAACGTGGACTGGCTGGATTTTTTGTTCTTTTTATAGACACTCTGCCCTTACATGAACGAGGACTATGACTTTAGCAGGCCCCTAGGGGCGGCCCCAGCTTCACCCCCAGCCAGGCCTGTGTTCGGCTTCACACACCATCGATTCTGCTTGCCTGAATCCAATGGGCTAACTGAATTGTGGTGCCATCCAACATGGCCGTCTTTTTAAATTTAAATTAATAAAAATGAAATAACATTTAGAATTCAGTTCCTCACTCCTACTAGCCACATTTCAAGTGTGGCGGAGTAGCCACACATCGCAAGCAGCTGCCATGTTGGACAATGCAGAAATGGAAGATTTATTTCCCTCACCTCGGAAAGTTCTATTGGACAGTTCTGCTCTTGTTAAAATTTCGTTCCGTTTTCCTTGATGAGCACCTTACGTAAGACGGGGTCAGCGCCCCTCAAAGGACAAAGAGCTAGGGTCTCATGACCTCATGGAACAGGCTGTGCGACTGTTTGGGGGCCTCTCTGCTAACACGTGTCTGTGTGTGCGTGGAGCTCGTGTCCACTATAACCTGTCTGTGAGGTGGCGTTGGGAGCACGGAACCCCGTTTCTGCCTCAAGCCTTTGGGGGCTGCCGTTATCTACTGAGAAGAGCCATGGAGCTGTGTGGTGCCCACAGGCCAGTGACCCTATTCCTGGCGCTGACGAGCGGACGGTGGGCGGGAGGCCTGCCCGGCCGGTGCCCTCCGGGCCCTCACCTTTCATCCAGCTCAGCGCGTACTCCTGTCGGCAGAGGGGGCTGACGCAGTGCGACGTGTAGAAGGTGCCGTGGGCCTCCACCAGGTCTTCGGGCTCCAGCCCCGCCACTCGCTCCAGAGTGTCTATGTTCTGGAAGGAGGGCGGAGGGCAGAGGGCAGGGAGTGAACCACAGCCCTTGGGGGATGAGGTGAGGAGGGAAAGGTAAGGGGCAGGGTGTGTCCAAAACCTCTTCCCTCTGACCGTGCCACCGAAAGGGTAAAAGCTGTGGACACATCCAGGCGGGGGCCCAAACCCAAACAGCCATGAGCCAGGCCGATGGCCACCACGAGCCCTCTTGGCGTTTTTCTACAAATTCAGGCCACTTTGCTTCCATTTTTCAGAAAACTTGTTTGTTAGAACCACACACTTGAGTGCCACCTGCCAGAAATCTGTTGAAATAAATGTACAAATCTAGTTTCCATTGTAAACAAAGCCCCTCAGAGAGGGGTCTTTGTGCAGCACCCAACCTCCACGGCCGTGTGTGGTGGGGGGACTATTTGGTTTTAATCACGCAGTTTTCCTATTTAGCAGCTGAGTTTCTTACTGAGGTCAGCTTCATAGATGGCAAATTGACTTGTATTCTTTTAAGACACAGATACTTTCCCAATTGACAAAACAAGATTATTCTTTTCCACAAAGATACTTGTGCTCTCTCTTTTTCCCTCAAAACAAACAGCCCCTCTGGAGTAGCTTTTGTTTGCCCATGAGGCAGGTGGTGACGGAGGACACTAGCAGATGTCACAGAGAGATGGCCTGTCACATGTGGCCCACGGCTGAACCGACAAGTTTTCCATGAATGATCGGAAGGGTTCCTTCTCAACAGCCTCAACCGCCCTCTCTGCTCCTTGCCAGCAATCAGCTCATACCCAAAACATGCAGACAAGTCACTGTTCCCAGACCCTCTGAAGCTTTTCCTCTTCCCGCTCTATCAGAAATCCTAGTTTTCCCTTTGTTACTTGATTCAGTCTACTGACTGACTCCCTCACGCGTGAGTAAGCAGTGCGCGTGCAAATAACTCAATAGCATTTAGAAGAACTGCCTAAATGACTGTGTTATTCTTTGATGCCACGTTTAATCAAGAAACCGCAAGCAAACAAAAACCATGAGGCTGACCTGTATGTACTGATATGAAATGATCTCTCCAAGATGTTACAAGGCACAAAAGCACAAAGGCAGTGTGTATAGGATGTGAAAAAACACCTATGACTTTGTGTATCTGCCTAAGTATAGAACATCTTCGAAGGACATGCACAAAGGAGCCAACAGTAGTGGCTTGTAGGAAGGGAGCTGGGAGCTGGGTGCTACGGCCCAGGGAAGTATTGGACTCAAGGACAAGCACTGAACACGTGGTGATACGCAGGAACTGCCATTTGGCCCCGGTGCCTGGCAGGAAACAGGCCACGGGGTGGAGGCGGCCCCGGGCAGGGGTGGGCAGTGGCCACTCAGCTCCAGCCACAGCTCTGCCCAGGAAAGCCACCTAGGGTGCATGCAGCCAGCTCTTCCCAATTTTCAGGAGGAGGCTGAAGTCTGATTTTCATCTGAAATCTCCTCATTGTTAAACCTTGGTTCCCTTTTTATTTCCAAACATCGCATCCCTGATTGACACATCGCCGACTGCAGCTTTTTGAAAAAATGAAGCTGCTGTGTGGCTGCGGATATGGAAGGGTCTTCCAAGACAAGGGGTCAGGTGAAAGAAAGCCAAGCCCAAACCCTACGCGCAGTATAAACCCCATATATATATATTTAAAAGAATGTTTTGCTGCGGAGATCATAGTGATTTGAGTGAACAGGACAACTGTTTTCATGTTTGAATGGATACTTATGTATCGAGATAAAAATAGCATCATACATCACTTCAGAAGTGCTGCATTGTCACAATTCAGAAAAGAGTGAAGACAATGTGTTCCAAAAAACTGGGTCAATGACTCAAAAAGTGGCTGAGGTCGAGGAAGGTGACAGGTTTGAAAAAAGTGGTTTCACGAAATGTGAGAGTGGAAAGATTTTTTCCACCTTTGTCTATTTTAGGTAATATGCCATTTTGAATATTACATGTAGTTAAATTCCATGCATTAAATATTGTAAGTGTGTGTGTGGGGGGGGGATGCCTCACAGGATGCTCTGACCCCAGAATGGATTTGTATTGGCTCTCAGGTAAAAATAGAGGGCAGTTGGTGTGCTTTGTGGTCAAGGGCAGGGGATTTTGCCTCCTGTCAGAGCTGGGAAGTGAGCCCGCTGAGCAGCCCTGGCTTCTCATTCTAGGACCTGTGATCTCATCCTGTCTGATAATTTTAAACTCCAGCTCAAGTCCAGACTCTTACATCCAAATGCCTGTCCACATCTCCACGTGGGTGTCTGACGAGCATCTCTACCTCGACATGCCTCAAAGCAAACGCCTCCTCTGCCCCGCCCCCCAGCTGAGAGCTGTCCAGTCCTTGATTCCTC
>NW_011888984.1:1323509-1327954 GCF_000151845.1 Pteropus vampyrus | reverse complement strand
TGGCTCACTCGAGGCCTTTGTGCAAATTATAAACAGGTGCCTCTTCCTTAGGATACCACATCCACCAGTTAGGACATTGTCACAGTGCATGGATTTGGTTAGATCAAGTCACTTTGGTGTCATCTGCCAGAAAACCCTATGATGCAAATGATGTCCCCTCCCCTCAGATATGAGGTCCTCTCTCAGTACACACGGGACGGTCCCGACTGGGGTTCACTGCCACGTCACCACAGATCCGAGAGCGCAAAGCTGTTCTAGCCTCTGCTTTATAGCAGGGGAAACTGAGGCCGAGAGAGGAAATGACTCAGTGCAGGTCACATGACAAAGAAGCAGTGGCTGGAGCTCTCAGCGCTGAGGCCGCCCTCTTCCTCCCAGGACGCCCGCATCCCACTTACCTGCGTGTAGCAGCGCAGAAGCAGCCCCTTCTCCTTCAACAGGCGGATGAAGTAGTGACAGAGGGTTGGCTGCAGGGAGCAATCATGACAACGCTGATAACAGCAGAGAAGACGTCCCGCATCGCCACAGGCGGGGACTGGTCTAGGCGCTATGCCTGTTTTACATCATGGTATCATCATCACACTGACCCCGTGAGGCAGAGACTGTCATTATCCCCATTTCACAGATGTGGAAACTGAGGCACGGGGAAGCTGATCGTCTCGCCAAAGCCGCATGGCTGGCAAGCTGCAGAGCTGGGATTCCTACAAAAGCAGCCTAGATCCAGAGTCTGGGCTCTTCCATGTATCGTAAACTCATTTAAGCCTCGCGACAACCCTTTTCATGTACTTTCAGCTTCATTTTACAGATGAGAAAACTGAGGCTCAAGATCGCAAGAGCGGGAAATGAGGGACCGAGAGCTGGACCCAGGCAGTCTGGGTCCAGAGCCCATGTACTGAATGACTACATGATATTTGTCCAAAGGGCCCTTCCCATGCCTGCTGTCCCTTGGCCTTTTCTATCCCCCCTGCAAAGACGAGCTCACCTTGAATTGCCCAGGATAGAGTTCCTTGGCGAGGGCAAAGAAGGGCTCCGGATGTTTCTGTGAGAGAAAGAGCGGAGGGCAGGTGGGCACCCAGATGCCCCAGGTGAGATGGGAACAGGTGGCCCCATCCTTCCCACATCATGACAGACATTCCTTCATTCCTTCCTGGGGGAGTACATACCTTGAAGTAGCCGATCTCGAAAATGGCCTCCGGGTAGGGAAGATGGTACTTCTGCAGGTTGGCATAGAGGCCAGTGGATGGGGAGCGGAAGTCAGGGATGCCTGCAGCTGGGGGAGGAGGGGCAGGGAGCAATCCATCAGGGACCTGGGCCTCATCTATATCATAGTGGCTCCCAAGTGAGGGCCCAGACATGGCTCCTCCTCGCCCCTGGAAGGGGCTCCCCCAAACCTGGGATGGGCGACTGGGGGAGGGAGCACTTACATGTGGAGATTCCAGCTCCTACCAAACAGATGACCCTGCGACCTGCAGGAGAAGAGTGTATGCGTCACGTGACATGCTTTGCTTGGCCCTAAAAGATACTACCCATCACAGCCCCTGAGACTATTTACTTGGTGCCAGGCCCTGGGGCAAACACTTCAGATGCATGAATGGTCCCCCCAACCATCTTGGGTGGGTGGTGTTAACATCCCTGTTTTACAGATGAGGAAATCGAGGCTCAGAGAGGGGAAGGAGTCACACAGTCGACTGCTGGAAAAGCCAGCGCGGGGACAAAGGATCTACGGTTTGAAATTACACCAACTTAAGAATTGAGAAAAGATCACAGAGAGGTTTCTCCCCCTAACCAGATCTAGACAAAAAGCATAAGAGCTTAGTGAGGAGGTGGGGGCGGGGGTCCCCCAGAAGAGCTACGGGTTATTGGAAAACTCCCTGGCAGCACCTCACCTTGCAAGCACCACCTCGGGTGACCATCTATTTCTAGCATGTTATGCACATTCTGTCCTCACATTCCTTTCCTCCATAATCACACACATCAGCCACCAGAAGTTTGGTAATTTTCAGGTGAAGAACAAAGATTGGCCGCACTCAGCCCACACCCAGTGAACAGGACAGCGGGTGCGGGCTTCAGGCCCAGGCTCTCCTGCTCACCAGCAGGAGGCCTTAGTTCATTCAGATCACCACTCCTGGCTTCAGCTTCCTGGTCTGTAAAAGGGGCATAATTACCTCGCAGGGCTGTTGAGAGAATGAACTCATTCATGTAAAGCTTAGATCTGTGCCTAGCAGCCGACCCTAGAACAAGCCGGGGGTTAATCCACCTACAACTTCTGACTCCCCAAACTTAACTACTAACGGCCTACTGTTGACCAGAAGCCTTACTAATGACATAAACAGTGAATTAACACACACTTTGTATGCTATATGTATTATATACTGTTTTGTCACAATAAAGTAAGCTGCAGAAAAGAAACTATTAAGAAAATCATAAGGAAGAGAAAATACATTTACGGTATTTATTGGAAAAAATCTGCGTGTAAGAGGACCCGTATAGTTCCAACCTGTGTTGTTTAAGGGTCAACTGTACACGTGTCTATTCTTCTTTGAGTCAATTGTACTAGACTTGAGACCATGATTCATACACCTGTAAGCACTTTGTTCCCTCATTTTTACCAGCTTCCAGAAAAGAGGATGGGAAGATGTGGCGGGGTCAAATCATTTCACGAGCACATCAGGCCATGCAGAAATAGCCCAGTTGCCTCTTCAGCTGCTGGCTGGCAGGTGACCTTGCCACGCAGCACCCTGGCATCTGCCTGTTAGCTGATGGACAGACGCAAGTGAGGCCCTGTGAACCAGGCGCCTCTGGGGTGTCCTATCCAAGGAGGACAAGGGTGTCAGAGACGGCAGCCTGCTTCAGCCTCAGCCCTCTGCTTCCTCTCGGGGCTGCCATCGGACCAGGCCTGGCTGGACCCGGGGCGGGGTGTATCGTGGAGAGAGAGTCTGTGTGCTCTGGATTCAGGGGCCCTGGTGTTGAGTCCTGACTCTGCCTCTAACCAACTGTGTGACCCTGCCCCAAGTCACAGCCTCTCTGTGCCTGTTTCCTCCTCTGTCCAGATCACTCCTGTAATGACCTCACAGGTATAATGTGAAGATCAAATGAGAGGAGGCCTGTCAAATGCTTAGCCCAGTGCCTGACAAACAGTAAAGGCTAAATTAACTTATTATGTATTATTATCCCCTCATAGGCACCCCCATAAGCCAATTATCCAGAAACCCAGGCGCAGGAGGACAGAAGGAACAAAAGCTTTGCAGCCACTGCCTGCGTTCTCTGAGGCCAGCCGGAGCCAGAAGCGGACTGCAGACAGCTGCATGGCCTGCCCAGGAGAGGGAGGCCCAGGGCGGGGGTGGGGGGTGGGGGGGGGCGGTGGGGGGCGGTCTGGCTGCTTGAGGAGGACAGGGAAAGCGGAGAAGAAGTCCTCAACAAAGGGCTGTTCAGGACACTCAGAGGGGCCATTGTTGTAGCTGAGGACTGCCAAGGGCTTTGGTTTCTCAGACTCTGGTGACCTCAACTCGAGGCAGGAAATATAAATTACACAGTGACCTAGTAAAGGGGCGCCTACACATCACCCTTGTGAGAGGCTTCCTGTAATAATCACAGGGAACACTTGCACAGCCCTTGTGATGTTCCAGGTCCTGTCCCAGGCATTTATATCTCTATTAACTTTTTAAACCCCTAGTAACTCTATGAGGCAAATGCTATGAAACAGGCCTGGCCAATCAGAGCACAGAATTAATCTGCAATGGAGATGTGACCCAAGTCTGGCCAATCAGACATGGTGATTGGTTTGGGGTCAAAGAGTGACCCAGCCTGGGCCAGCTGGAGCCAGTCTCTGCTCCTGGGCTTGAACCACTGGGAGAAAGATGCTCCCTTCAGTGAGAGCTGCTAGGCTGGTGGAATTTGCATGCGGAGCTGCCAGGAGCTACGGGGGGGGGGGGGGGGGGGGGGGGATTAACATTCTTGACAACATGGAAGCCCCTGGATCCAGCTATGCTTATGCTGGATTTTAGTTAAAGGGGCAACACATCCCTTTTTTGGCATAAACCAGTTTGAGTTGGGTTTCTTGTTACTTGCAAACAAAAGGTGTGAATGGTTCGAGTGGCTGGGGCTGAGAAGTCACTTGGGGCCCGGAGGAGGAAAGTGGCCCGATACAGGGATGACTTACAGCGCTCACTCAGCATGAAGCGGGCGACCCCTTCCAGGGTTAGGTCGTCCAGCAGACGCTCCTTCTGGGTGCCCAGGCCCAGCGTTTGGGAGAAGAAATTCCGCAGAAAGTCCACTGGCCAAAAGGAAAGCAGCTGCTGGGGGCATTCAGCAGGGGAGGCCCTGAGGGCCTCTGCCCCAGTCCAGGGACCCCCTGTCTAGGCACTAGCACTGAACCCATTATTCCCTGTCTTGAATGTCACCCCTGGAGGTAAGAGGTATCACCCAGACCCGGGCCCTAAACCACCCTC
>NW_011888984.1:1319348-1323094 GCF_000151845.1 Pteropus vampyrus | reverse complement strand
TCTGGTTTTCTGAGCCTGGGTGCTCCTCCTCCTGGAGACCAGCTCAGAGGGCACCCCTCAGGGGGCTACTGAGAGATGAAATGAGTTAAACTCTGTGAGGTGCTCCGAACAGCACCTAGAGGGGGAAGTGCTCAGGGAGTGCTGGCTACTGCCATTTCACATGCCATGTCCACATCCTCCACTTGTATCTCTTCTTGTCCCCTGTAGCATGGACCTGCCACCCCTTCCTGGCGCCCCTGCAGCCCTCCTCACTAAAGTCACTGCGTAATGATGAAACAACGCCAGTGAAGACACCCAGGTCCTCGCCCGGTAGCTGGAACCCCCAGATACTGCCTTCCGACCTCAACTCCTCCCATTGGCCAGGCTCCCAAACTGCAGGTCTGGGGACTCTGTCCAGAGCCCTCCCTGCTCTCCCTCCTCACCTTCCCTCGGCTAGCTGCCTCATCCATGCCAATGGCCTTGGCCCAGTTGCTGATGATGCCACCTCTCTGGCCCCAGACCCAGGATTCCCATGACCTCCTAGATGCTCTCCCCTAAGGGACCCCAGGCCCCTCACTCCCACTGTGTCCCAACCTGGCCTGAGCATCTCCCCCATCCTGCTCCCCATCCCATCTCAGTGTGGCCGCCATCTCCCAGTCTGCCAGACGCGTCCCACCTCCCTCCCCTGTCCTCCCACCATGATTTGTCCCCTCCCCAGGGCTCCACTTGGTCCAGCCTGTCCTTTTCTCCAGGGGCTATCAGCCTCAGCCTCCACCTCCCAACTACTCCGCTGTCCTCCACGTGGTGGCCTGTCAGGCCCTCCTATGCCCCTCCACTTCACAGGCCCTTCCTTTTGGCATCTCCAGCCTATTCATCAATCACGAACATCTACAGGGTCCACACGAGGTCAGCTCCACCAATACAGGGGTTTTCTGTGTTCACCACTGGATGTCCAGCACCCAGAATGGGGTCTGGCACCTGGCAGGAGCTCCAGAACTATCCACCACTGAACGAATGAATAGCTGCTGTGTGTTAGGCCAGGGCTGGGCCCTGCAACAGATCTCGTAGAAACACAGTTCTGACCAACTCACTATCCTGCTTTAAACCCTTCCAACAATCCCTCTTCCCCATCACTCACTATCTTGTTTCAAGTCTTTTTGAATAGGAACCTCCCTTCCAAATGTATTTAAAAATTTGTATTGCATTTTAGATTGCCTAAGCTTTGCAAAAAGTCTGTTAGACAATGTATAACTTGGGGCACCTGCTTCGTAATCCCTCCCCTAAGCCCTGTCAAGATAACCATTATTATTAACACTACAATGGTAATTAATCCAGTTTTTCTCTGCATATAAAATCCATTATTTTTCTAGAAATGGCTCATGCCATAGTACAATGTTGCATCTTGCATCTTCCACAGAACACGATATTATAGACCCACCTCGTTCGTTTAAGAAGCTGCACAGTGTTATGTTGTAAGGAGGCCTCATAGTTCATTTAACTTATCTATTGACAGCCACTTGGGTTGTGTCCAGTTTTGCCCCATTATGGACAATGCTGCAATTTACATCCTCGAATCTCTCTGGAACCAAGGATCCTTTTTAACGTTAACTCTTTTTCTCTGACAGTGGTCCTGCTTTGCAAAATGAGCGAGGGAGAAGCCTGGTCCTGAGAGAAAGCTCTCGTACCCTCTGCCCTGCACCTGTGAGGTGCTGTAATCACGGCTTCTGCATTACCTACATAGGAACAGTGCTCTCGTGGCTGTGTGTTGGGGGCGGGGGCGTGGGGAGCGGCGTTCTTTCAGGCCACAGTGAGGCTCTGTGGAAAGACTTGAAGGCCCTGACTAGCCCGTGGGAGCAACTTGGCCTAAGCGGGAGCTGGAAGTGCTGCGGGGACCTTCAGGACTCTGGAAGGCAGCCTGTCTACCCCTCCTCGAAATATCTGGAAGGCAGTGTGCCGGGTGCTATGGGTTGCAAACCCTTCCCGCTCTTCTAGCCGAGGGACAGAGGACAGTATGCTTAACAACTCTGCCTCAAATTCCTCATCTGTAAAATGACCGCAGTAGGCCTTGACCTCAGCAGGGATGCTAGGAAGATGAAATGAGATGTGGCCCACAAAGCACTAAGCAGAGCGGCCAGCTGAAGTAAGTACTCAATAAATGCTAACCATGCATGTAATCAGCTGACCACCCCCGGCCTACTGAACACATCATGCTCTTCCATGCTCCCAGGCCTTTGCACTAGCTGTACCCTCCGCATGGGACACCATTTCTCACCGTGCCTAAGAAAATTCTAAGTTACTCAGCACATACTACAATGTGTCTGTACCTCAATCTGACTCTTAGACCAGTCTGGATTCCTCCAGGAGATGTACTGGCTAAAATCGTTGTGCTCTCACAGTGCCCTGGGCTACTTTCATAATCACCCTGTAGGGTCATTTTCTAGTCACCTGTCTATGAAATCCGTAAGTTCAAGGACCAAATCGGATGCCTGTCTTTTCCGGGACCAGCATAAAGGAGGTTCAAGAAGGGATTGCGGGGTGGGGTGGGGGGCAATGAGAGAGGAAAGTTCGGGAGGGCAGGCCTAGGGTTGAGGCTGCACACCCTTCTCTGACAGTCCCAGAATCCACCATTCCCCAGGAGGCTGAACTGGGAGGTGGGATGAAGGACTGGGGCAGTGAGCCAAGGGCCCTGGGTTAACTCTTCCCTCTGTCCCCTCCCCCCTGGGGAGTGGGGTGTGGGAACCAGTCCACTCTCTCCTTCCCTCCACCCTTCCCCCATCTCACCTGAGCCTCCTGCACCTTCCCTGCCTGGGTCTCCAGAGGGTCAGAGGCTAGGGGAGGAGGGGGAGCAGATGTGGTTACAGTGGGGGGAATGGTTAAGGGGTTATGAAGGGCTTCAAAGCATGGGGTGGGGGGTAAGAAGACCCACCAACCTAGTTATAACAGGGTAGGGGGTGTGGCAAAAACAGAGTAAAGAGAGGGGAGGGATGGGGAAGAGAAGACTGGAGAGTGCTGGGAAGAGCGGTGGTCGGTGAGGGACAAAGGGGATGGGGAAGGGAAGGTTTAGGAGAAAGAGAAAAGATACAGGGCATTGAGGAAGCCTTAGGAGGAGTTAGGAAGGACATTGTGAGTGTGTACTGAAGGGTAATATTTACAAGCAGAGGTAAGTTTGGAAAGGAAGAGAAAAGAGATACTCGGGCAGGAGGTGGGTGTTGGAGAGGAGATGCGGTGGGCATGGTATGTTTAGGAGAGACACAGAAACTAGAGGGACGAGATAAGCAGGGACACCAGGGGTCCCCTAGCATCCAACAGTTCCCCCTAACAACCAGGTACCCTTAGCAACCGGGACCGCGGCAATCTAAGTCCTTAGCAACGGGGGTCCTTGGCAACCCAGGTTCGAGAAACACGCGATCATTAGTAACTCGGGAGACATAGCAAACGAACCCTTAAAACCTCGCGACCCAGAAACCCACAAACCTAGCAATACGGGTCACTTAGCAACGGCCCCCCGAACCTCACTCTTCCCCATGCAGCCCCTACGTCCGGACTCACCACACCCGCCCTCGGGCCCCGGGGCCTGCAGCCCTCAGCCAGGCCCCGGCGCGGCCCGATCCTCCCACCGAGGCCCCGACTCACGGTCCGGCTCGGCCATGGGCGCGGGGCGGGGGCCCTCAGGGCTGTCACCGACGGGGCTGTCACCGACGGCTCTGTCCCGTGACGGCACCGGAAACAGGAGGGGCAGAGATAGGCAGAGAACTACAACTCCCAGC
>NW_011888984.1:1317313-1319103 GCF_000151845.1 Pteropus vampyrus | reverse complement strand
GGTGAGGGACAAAGGGGATGGGGAAGGGAAGGTTTAGGAGAAAGAGAAAAGATACAGGGCATTGAGGAAGCCTTAGGAGGAGTTAGGAAGGACATTGTGAGTGTGTACTGAAGGGTAATATTTACAAGCAGAGGTAAGTTTGGAAAGGAAGAGAAAAGAGATACTCGGACAGGAGGTGGGTGTTGGAGTGGAGATGCGGTGGGCATGGTATGTTTAGGAGAGACATAGAAACTAGAGGGACGAGATAAGCAGGGACACCAGGGGTCCCCTAGCATCCAACAGTTCCCCCTAACAACCAGGTACCCTTAGCAACCGGGACCGCGGCAATCTAAGTCCTTAGCAACGGGGGTCCTTGGCAACCCAGGTTCGAGAAACACGCGATCATTAGTAACTCGGGAGACATAGCAAACGAACCCTTAAAACCTCGCGACCCAGAAACCCACAAACCTAGCAATACGGGTCACTTAGCAACGGCCCCCCGAACCTCACTCTTCCCCATGCAGCCCCTACGTCCGGACTCACCACACCCGCCCTCGGGCCCCGGGGCCTGCAGCCCTCAGCCAGGCCCCGGCGCGGCCCGATCCTCCCACCGAGGCCCCGACTCACGGTCCGGCTCGGCCATGGGCGCGGGGCGGGGGCCCTCAGGGCTGTCACCGACGGGGCTGTCACCGACGGCTCTGTCCCGTGACGGCACCGGAAACAGGAGGGGCAGAGATAGGCAGAGAACTACAACTCCCAGCTGTCTTTGCGGCCGCACACACGCTTTCGCACACCCCCGCGCGGGCCCCTTTTAGGTAAGGAAAGCAGGCGAGAGCCGGACTACGAATCCCGAAATGCCCAGCGCTGGAAGCCATGTTGGTAAAGGGCGCCCGGAAAATGTGAGAACGGGCAGAGAGCTGAAGCCCATCTAAATACTATGATTGGTCACGGTGTGATAGGGGGCGGGGAGTGAGCGATTTATCCCACTCTGATTGGATGAGTCAGGGGGCGTATTGGGGAATTCCCCCAGGGCGGAAGCGCCAGAGCTCAAGGCAGAGCCCAGCGACAGGCGGGCGGCCGCGGGGGCCCCTGAGGCTTCGGGGGCTATGGCCGGGGTTGCGTGCTTGGGGAAAGCTGCGGATGCCGATGAGTGGTGCGACAGCGGCCTGGGCTCTCTGGGTCCGGATGCAGCGGCCCCCGGAGGACCGGGATTGGGAGCGGAGCTGGGCCCGGGGTTGTCGTGGGCGCCCCTCGTCTTCGGCTACGTCACTGAGGATGGGGACACGTGAGTGAACCTTGGGCTGCCAAACCGGGCCCTAGGATACGACATTTGATTCTCTGTTATTCTCTGATCCCGAATTCCCAACCTCTCCTGAATCTGACTTCCGATGTTTGACTTCTTGACCTCTAACGCGCAAGTCTTAACCTTTAATAAAACCAATTTACTATCCAACTTTTTTCCTAACCCAATAATTTCTGACCTTTTTTGAACTCTGATTCTCAGAGTTCCACATCCCTATCCATTGATCTTCAAACTCGATTTGATATTCCTGATCCCAGCCCTGAGACCTTTATTAGAATTGTAGCTCAGACCCTTTCCTCCTGACCTCTAACCTCCGCAAATATGGTCTTTGATCCTTAGCTCCTTATTTATGAGAGTTAGATATTGATTTCCGAAATAATACTTGGTCTTTGACTCTAAGATCCCACCTTCTGTACACTGATCTTCGCATCTTACATTCAAAGAGAAAATGTAAATTCCATGATAAGCAGGGATTCATCTGTTAAACAAATACTTATCGAAACACTAC
>NW_011888984.1:1314258-1316213 GCF_000151845.1 Pteropus vampyrus | reverse complement strand
CCTTTTTTGAACTCTGATTCTCAGAGTTCCACATCCCTATCCATTGATCTTCAAACTCGATTTGATATTCCTGATCCCAGCCCTGAGACCTTTATTAGAATTGTAGCTCAGACCCTTTCCTCCTGACCTCTAACCTCCGCAAATATGGTCTTTGATCCTTAGCTCCTTATTTATGAGAGTTAGATATTGATTTCCGAAATAATACTTGGTCTTTGACTCTAAGATCCCACCTTCTGTACACTGATCTTCGCATCTTACATTCAAAGAGAAAATGTAAATTCCATGATAAGCAGGGATTCATCTGTTAAACAAATACTTATCGAAACACTACCACCGTCACTGGCCGTTTTGGATGCTGGTGATGAAGCAGTGAAGAAAACAGAAATCTATGGCCTGTGGAGTGTACATTCAGAGGAGGGAGCATATAGACAGAAAGACCAACAAAGAAAGGAAGGGAGGGGAAAAAAGAAAGGAAGGAAAAAAGAGAGAGAAAAAAGAGGGAAGAGAGAAATAAAGAACGAACGAAAGAAAAAGAGACAGAAAGACAAAGAAAGAAAAGAGAAAAGAAAGACAGGAAGAAACAAAGACAGAAAAATGAAAAAAAAATATATAAAAGATAACAAATGGTATGCCATAAGGTAGTAAGTTCTGTGGAGAAAAAGCAAGCAGAAAAATGAGACAAGAAGATTGGGGAGGGCAGTCAGGGAGAAAGAACAACTTTGGAAAGCCCTAAGTGAGGGATTGTACCTGGGATTTTTGTGTGTTGTGTTTTCTGCTGTATCCCCTGTGACTCAACAGCGCCTGACCCATAGATGGCACTCAATAAACATTGGTCTCAAAGAACCCACTTTACTTCATTAATTCTCTCCCCTCCCTCCGCAACCACTTTCTATTCTATTGATCTCTGTTCTCATTTCCATTATTTTCTTCTTCAGCTTACTTTGGGTTTAATTCTTTTTCTAGATTCTTAAGGTGGAAGTTGTCCTAACACTGATTTGTGACTTTTCTTCTCTAAAAGGTTGTGTGCTGTAAATTTCACCAAGAACTGCTTTAGCAGTATCTCACAAATTTTGATGTGTTGTTATTTTCATTCAGTTTAAGATACTTGATAATATCTCTTACGATTGCTTCTTTGGCTGGTGGATTATTTAGAAGTTTGTTATTTAGTTTCCAGATATTTGGAAACATTCTTTTGTTGCTTTTTAATTTAATTCCATTGTGGACCGAGAACATACTTTGTAAGAGTTGAATCCTTTTACATTTTTTAGACTTGTTTCATGATCCAGAATATTTTGTGTGCACTTGAAAAGAGTATGGATTCTGCTGTTGTTCGGTGTAGTCAATTAGAGGTTGTATTGGTTTATAGTGTTGTTTTGGTCCACTATATCCTTCCTCATGATTTCTGTCTACTTGTTCTATCAATTACTGAGAGAGAGGTATTGAAATCTCCAATAATAATTGTGGATTTGTCTGTTTCTCCTTGTAGTTCTGTCAGGTTTTCCTTCATGTCCTCTTGTGTCATTGACCTCTCTGTCATTATGAAACGAGCTCTCTTATCCCTGGTAGTGTTCCTTGCTCTGAAATCTACTTTGATATCAAAATACTCCCTCCCGCTTTCCTTTGACTGACTGGTGGTCACAGGATAAAGCTTATTCCACCCTTTATTTTGAACCTATTTTTTAATATTTATGTTTCAAGAGTGTTTCTTGTAGGCACATAGTTGGGTTTTGCTTTTTTAGCCAACCTGACAATTTCTGCATTTTGATTAGAGTGTTTAGACAATTTGCATTTAATTATTGACATGGTTATGTTTAGGTTTATCATCTTGTTATTGGTTTTCTACTTATCTCTTCTTTGTTTCCCTTCTCTTTTTCTGCCTTCTTCTGGAACCAGTACATTTTGTCCCATTTCTTTTGTTGGCTCAATTGCTTTAACTTTTTGTTTCTTCAGTGGTT
>NW_011888984.1:1298217-1313058 GCF_000151845.1 Pteropus vampyrus | reverse complement strand
TAATTATTGACATGGTTATGTTTAGGTTTATCATCTTGTTATTGGTTTTCTACTTATCTCTTCTTTGTTTCCCTTCTCTTTTTCTGCCTTCTTCTGGAACCAGTACATTTTGTCCCATTTCTTTTGTTGGCTCAATTGCTTTAACTTTTTGTTTCTTCAGTGGTTGCTCTGAAAGCCGGGCAAGGCAAACTCTGGCCTTCAGGCAGAACCCAGCCAGCCACCTGCTTTTGTGCAGCTGTGAGCTAAGAACGTTTTTCAGATTTTTAAATGGTTGGGAAAAAAAAGACGACTTTTGTGGTCAGTGAAAATTATATGAAATTCCAATTTCAGACTCCATAAATAAAGTTCTGTGGAATACAGCCCTGATCATTTGTTTCCATATTGCCGGCGGCTGCTTCCACACCACAGCAGAGTTGAGTAGGTAAAAGAGAGACCACGTGATCCCCAAAGCCTAAAATATTTATCTGGCCCTAGACAGAAAGTGTTTGCTGACTCCTGCTTTAGAGTTTATAGTGTACAACTTTAACCTTCAAGTGATATTATTCCACTTCTCATGGAGTAAAAGAACCTTAGAATAGTTTATTTCTCTATGTCCCCTCCCAGCCAAAGCTTCTTACACATGTGCTGTAAACTCCACAACATTGTTATTATTATGATTAAACAGTCAATTACTTTTTAAAAATTATCTTCTAAAGAGACTTACATGATAAGAAAAAAATCATGTTTACCCATAGCGTTACTATTTTCAGCCTTCTCTGGCCCTTTGTATAGATCCATAATTCAATTTGATATCATTTTCCTTTTGTTTGCAGGTTTCCTTTAAGGTTCCTTGTTGGTGCTGGTCTGCTGGTGGGGTGTTCTTTTGGCTTCTGTGTATCTGAAAACATATATCTGTTTAATGTCTTCATTTTTGAAAGCTACTTTTGTTAGGTTAAGGAATTCTAGTTTGACAGTCATTGTCTTTGAGTAGTTTAAGATGTCGCGCCATTGTGTGTGTGGTTGGTTGGTTGGTTTTGCATTATTCTCTTATTTCTACTCCTCCATACTGAAAGTATCTTTTTCTCTGGCTGCTTTTAAGATTTGGTCTTTATCATTGGTTTTGAACAGATTCTTTTGTGATGGGCCTTAGTGTAGTTTTCTTCATAGTTCCTGTTCTTGGCAGTCATTCAGCCTCTTAGATCTATAGGTGTAGAGTTTTCAGCATTATTTCTTTAGATGCTTTTTCTATGCCCCTCTTCTTTTGGGGACATTGTCCCAAGCTCACCGATGCTCTTTGCATTTTTAAATGTTCTCTTCATGTTTCATTCTAGAGAGTTTCTGTCATTAAGTCTTCAAATTCATTAACCTTTTCTTCTGTGATGTTAACCTGTTGTTAATCCCGTCTGGTGTGTTTTTCATTTCAGATGCTGAAGTTTTTACCTCTGAGTTCAACTGGACTCTTTTTCTTTTATCATCCATGTCTCTACTTAACATTTGGAATGTATGAGATACAGTTATTCTTATTTGCTAATTTTAACATCTGGGTCATTTCTGGGTTAATTCAGTTGATTGATTATTCTCATTACCATCATGTTTCCCTCCTTCTTTGCCTGCCTGGTAATCTTTGATTAGATGCCAGGCATTGTGGATTTTACTTTGTTAGGCTGCCGAGTGTTACGTTCCTATAAATATTCTTGAGTATGGTTCTGGGACACAATTAAATTACTTGTTAGTAGTTTGATCCTTTTGGGTTTTGCTTTTATGATTTGTTAGTTGGGTCCTGAGCAGTGTCCCATGTAGAGCTCGTTATTCCCCACTGCCGAGGTAAGACCTTCCAGAGTATTCTACCTGATGTCCTATGAGTGGTGGGTTTTTCCTAGTCTGGCTAGTGGGAGCACACACTATTCCTGGCCCTGTGTGAGTGATGGACACATTTCTCTAATCCTTTCGGATGTTTTTTTTCCCACCCCAGACCAGGGTAGTTTCCTCACACCCATACCCTGATCAGTAGTCTCCTAAATACTTGAGAGGCCCCTCTGTGGATCTCCAGGGTCTCTCCCCTTGCAGCTCTCCTCTCAGGTCCTCTGTCCTAGTAGCCAGCTGGCTACCCCCATACTCAGCTCCGCCTCCTCACCTCAGGCAATCTGCCGAGCCCTGCCTGGGTTCCCCCTCCCTGAGCCCTGCCTGGGTTCCCCCTCTCTGCACTGTGGCTTGGAAACTCTCAAGACAGTAAGCTGTGGCAGTCAGTCGAAGGGCTCACCTCATTGGTTTCCTGTCTCTCACTGTCGTCATTGCATGACGTCCAGTATCTTGGAAACTGTTGTTTCACATACTCCGTTTTGTCTGATTTGTTGGTTAATTCAGATGGGAGGGAAACCTGGTCCATGTTACTTCATCTTGAGAGGAAGTAGGAGTCCTACTTAAGAACATTAATTAAGCAAAGTTGCTGAATTAACTCTGACCTGATCCTCTCAGATTCCTGACAACTAGTTCCAGAACTGTGGTTGCAATGCCTAGCACACAGTAGTTACGCCATGTTTGTTGAGTGAATAAATGCCAGAGTACTTGACTCTGCCTTCTGACCCCTGTCCTTGTCCTCAGGGCACTGCACTTAGCTGTGATTCATCAGCATGAGCCCTTCCTGGATTTCCTCCTAAGCTTTGCAGCTGGAACAGAATACCTGGACCTGCAGAACGACCTCGGCCAGGTGAGCAGCTGGGGGAGGGTATAGGGCTTGGGGGCCAGGATTCTCAGTACAGCCCCTAACCTGCCCTCTGCTCCTGCAGACAGCCCTACACCTGGCAGCCATCCTAGGGGAGGCATCCACAGTGGAGAAGTTGTATGCGGCAGGCGCTGGGTTGCACGTGGCAGAGCGTGGGGGCCACACGGCGCTGCACCTGGCCTGCCGTGTGGGGGCACACACCTGCGCTCGTGTGCTGCTCCAGTCCCGCCCCCAGCGCCCTAGGGGAGCCCCCAATACCTACCTCGCTCAGGGCCCTGACCACGCTCCTGACACCGACCACACCCCTGTTGCCTTGTACCTCGAATCCGACCTGGGGAAGGAAGAGGATGAGAACGAGGAGAACTGGAAGCTGCAGCTGGAGGCTGAAAACTATGAGGGTGAGGGTCCACAGGCACGGAGACCAGCCTGGCTCCCTGGCAGGGCGAGAGCACCTGGCTCTGGGCTCAGCTCTTCCGACTCAACACCCAGCCCCGTGGGGAATAATACCGAGGCTTCAGGGGCCCAGGCACTGGGACCAAAGACTTTCACTCAGGCCCCAGGCTGTTGAGAGTTGCCTATGTGGGACCCAGGACCCCCACTTGGAGGCCCCAGACCACTTGGAACCCACAGGTCTAGAACTACTAGGTTAGATCCAGTTATTGGACTCAGTCTCCCCAGCCGGAAGGCACAACGCACCTTGGACGCACCCCTCCCCCAACCATAGGTCTCAGCCCACTCAGGATGAGGGAACTCAAGGCCCAGACCCTCTGTGAGACTCTGGCAGCCCAGGTTCCCAGAGACTGACATCAGGGTTCAGGGATAGCCCTCCTCAGCTAGGCCTCATGGGAAGAAAAGACCCTGTCCACCCAGGGCCTCGCATCTGAATGTCAGCTCCCCAACCTCTAAGTCCGAGTACCTGGTACCAGGCCCCTCCACAGAGGGACTAAGGTCATCCAGGACCCAGTGTTCAGGGTTTATTCCACCTCCAAGGTCACAGGCCCTTCGGCTACTCAGGACCCAGGAATTTGGGGTCCAGGTTCTTTGTGAAGTAAGACTGGAGACTCGGGTTTCCTTGCCCCAAGACCCAGGGCTCCTGTCCTCAGCCCCAGGCTCTTCGGCCGTAGGCCTTGGACATCCCACAACCTAGCCATGGGCACCGCCAGCAAGCTCCAGTCCACCTGAGACTTAGGCATTTGTGACGCAGGTGCCCCTTTGACATGTCCAGGAATTCAGGAGCCAAACCCCAAAGTCAGTCATCCTCAGGCCATGAAGCCCTTCCCAGGATCATGACATCGGGGACCCATGGCCCTTACCGCCTCCCCATTGTCTGACACTAGTCACTGTTCCCCAGGCCACACCCCACTCCATGTGGCTGTCATCCACAAAGACGCGGAGATGGTCCGACTACTGCGGAAGGCTGGAGCTGACCTCAACAAACCTGTGAGCTGCCCTAGGGGGACGGCGTGGCAGGGCTTGGTTGTCCCCGGAGTGGGCCGGGTCTCCTCTGACCGCTCTGCTGCACCCTCCAGGAGCCCACGTGCGGCCGGAGCCCCCTGCACTTGGCAGTGGAGGCCCAAGCGCCCGATGTGCTGGAGCTTCTTCTGAAGGCAGGTGCCGACCCCGCTGCCCGCATGTACGGTGGCCGCACCCCGCTGGGCAGTGCCACGCTCCGGCCCAACCCTGTCCTCGCTCGCCTCCTCCGTGCACATGGAGCCCCTGAGCCCGAGGACGAGGACGACAAGCCTGGCCCCTGCAGCAGCAGTAGTGACAGCGACAGCGGGGACGAGGCCGTGAGTCAGGAGGACAGACTGGGCAGTCCAGCTGGGGGGTCGGGGTAGATGGGCAGGCAAGGGGGAGAGAAATTAGGCAGCACATTGAGCCTGACCTCGGGCTGCTGTGATTACAGAACTAAGGCGGGAGAGCAAGCAGTGCAAGTGACCTGGACGGGGGTGGTGGGGGTTGCTCAGGCTGTGTGATGAGAAACGCAGGCGGCGGTAGGGGGAGAACTCAGGCAGAGGTAGAGCCCTCCGTCATGGTGACTGGTAAATAGGCAGCAGTGAGTGGGCAGCAGTGTGCGGAGCGATTTCGTGGAGCAAGAGTTGGAGAACTTGGGCTGTGGGAAGATGAATTCAGGCTGTGGGCAGCAGTGACTCGAACACTGGCAGCGGGGGGCAGAAACCTGAGCCAGCGGAGAGGAGGTTTCTTTGGAGAACCTACAGCAGAGACACTACCGTGGGCAGGCACCATGTTGAATGGTGGAGGCTGAGGAAGTCGGGTAAAGGCAGAGGGAGGGGGCGGAGGAGGGACACCCTAAGGGCTGTGGCTGCTGAAGAACTGGAGAAGCAACCAGGCTAGAGCCCAAACGGCAGCCGTGGGAGAACAGGTCACCCTGAACATGGTGGGTGGAGAACGAGGAGCGGGGAAGTGGAACTCGGGCTTCAAAGCAAGACTCAGTTCTCAGGGTGGGTGGGAGGACTCGGGCAGCAGGCAGGGTGGCAGCCGCCTGAGCCCCTCTACCTGGCCCCCTCTGCCCCCAGGATGAATATGACGACATCGTGGTCCACAGTGGCCGGAGCCCACACCGGCTACCTCCTACCCCAGCCTCAAAACCTCCCCCTGACGACCCCGTCTGACTTAATTGTTAATAGAATTTCCAATTTAATAAAATCCCAGTTCTGACACCCAGTGACTAGACTGATGGTTGCCTTCCCAGTCCTCCAGTTTATTCCCGGGCCTCATCCCTCCAGAATCCAGTGCTACACAGGAGCCATGGTGGTTTTCTTTGTGCTTTATTCACTCGGAAGGGTTGGGGTGGGTTGTCTGGGGGGCGGGCTATTTCCTGAGCCCGGCCCTTCTACCCAGCACAGACCGGCCCTCAGGCCTGGTTCCAGGGCGCACCCTTCTCCCCACTCCTGCGGCTGGGGAGTGGAGAAGGATGCGAGGCGAGGTGGGGGCTTTGGGAGTCAACAGGCCTGAGCCACAGGGTGTCTGGAGGGAGGAGGCCCCGGCGTCAGCGCTCCCTCCTGAGCTCCGCCCCCAGCATCTCCGCGGCCTTCTTCAGCTCCTCTCTCACGTGCTCCAGCCGCTCCACATCCTGCTCCTGGCGGGATCAGAAATGGGGTGATCAGCGCCCACCTTCAAAGGCAGGCTACCTCAGTGCTCACCCGTGTCAGCTCGCACAATGGCAGCCAGAGTAGTCCTTCTGCTCATGGTGGGCTGTGATGATGACCACAGTGGTTGCCACAACCCCGGAAGAGTTACGTTGGCCAACACGACCAGCTGCGAGGTCTCTGGTGACTGCCAAGGCCAACAGCAGCAGACACAGGACCAGCAGAGGTGCCCAACTTGGATGCCATGACCCATTTGTAAAGTGATGGTCATTTTGGTTACTGTCACCAATCATGGATACATCTTACTTTCCGTGACCCAGCAATAGTGTCCATCTGCAGCCCAGTGAACCAGGCGCAGCAGCCATTTTTTTTTGTGCTCAGTTTACGCATCAGGAACTAGCAATGGTGGCTTACTCAGATGCCTCTGTGCGCTAATGTGGCCATCTGGGTTACGGCAATCTCAGAACAGAAGCGTCGCTGGTCAGGGAGAGGCTTAGCATGTTGCTGCCTAGTCCCTGTGTCCGTCCTGGTCACTGTGACCCGTTCCTGGTGGATCTTGCTGTCTATGGCCCAACGCCGGTAGCTGTTTCATAGTTACTCCACTGACGCTTGGTCCGTCCCCGCCCCACTGCCCCCCCCCACTCACCTCCCTTTCCGAAGCGTCTTCCTTCTCCTGCGTGGGCTCCGTTTCTGGCTGGCGGAGGTGGTGGCGGTGCAGCGAGGTCTCATGCCTCTCTCTTCCCCCACTCTCCGCCCCCTGCCACAGGCTGCGGGCCCCGCCCAGCACCTGCAGGGCTGTCTCCTCGTCCCTGGCCTGCTCTGCCACCCGCTTCTGTGGGCGCCCTCCACCTTCTAGGCGCTGCTTCCACAGGCCCTCGAAGGTCTCCATGGGCCCCTTCTTCTTCTTTTCCTCCTCCTCGTGGTCGTCCCCCTGGCAGAGCCGGCTGTGGAGCTGCTCGTGGATGGCCTGTTCCCGCACCTCGGACTCGTGGGTCCTCTCCTCGGCCGTCTCCTCTTCCTCGTCCCTCACCTCCTGGCTGGACCTCATCTTCCCAGCCTCCCGCTTCTTGAAATCCTCAACCAGCAGGCCTTTCTCGTTGGTGGACGCACTGCCGTAGGGCTCTGTCTTACACACCTCTGGTGGAGAGAGAAAGGTTGTTCTCTGTGCAGCCAGCTGGGAAACACCTCGAGGAGTTTTGGGGCCCACTTGACCTCCCGTGAGGGCACTGTCCGGAACTGGGAGAGGTGGGTCAGGTGCCCTGGAGTCTCTGCCCCTGTCCTATACCTGCAGGGAGCCCCAAGGCTGGGCTGGGGGCCAGGCTGGACGCTGGGCAGTGCCACACCAGCCCAGGCAAGGGGACTCCGGGACGAAAGGAGACGACACCTCCTCTTCAGGCAGCCCTGCACAGAATCCCAGGTGCAGTGGGGGCTCCCGGAGGAACTGGGGCCCGGGCCCTCCTTACCTTTGTGGAGGACAGCCATGCAGGGGCCTCGCGGGGCCTGGCCCAGCGTCAGCACTTCTGTGACCACCTCTGCCAGGCAGCGGGTCAGCTGGGGGCGAAGGGTCAGAGGTGAGGTCGAGGGCAGGGCAGATGGGAGTAAGGAGCGCAGTTGGGCAGTTGGAGGGTGGGAGGGGCGAGGATCGTGGAGGAGGCTGGGCAGGAAGGGCCATGGCTCCAGGGAGATGACGCAGGGCCAGGGGTTCACACTCCTCACCTCCTCCTTGGAGGGTCTCTGCGCCAAGGGAACAGCGATGGCTGTGGAGGAAGGAAGAGAAAGCTGGGCTCGGGTGCCCCATGCGCTGTCCTCGGCGCTGATCCCAGCTCCAAGGGCGCCCTGGTACTCACAGTCCCCACCGCAGCCCACCTTTCAGGTGCACCGTCCCCACCTGTAAGCTCTGCCTGTGAAGTCTCTAACTCGCCCCTGCTGGGTGCACCATCCCAGCCCCCAGTCACCCGAGTCCCTGCTCACCAGGCTGGCTGCTGAGGTACCCCCTCCCCCGGCACTCACCTGCCCCCAGCAGCGGGAACAGCAGTGGGGACAGTGGCAGCCACGGCAGCATGGCGGCAGCCCTGCGGCGCTGCATGGTGGCGTCTGGACCAGGGTCCTCAGCACCGTGAGGCCAGGGCAGCATCTCCTTATAACCTGCTCCGGTGGCCCCGCAAGGGAGAAAGTGACGTCGCCACCGCCTCCTCCCTGCCCAAGGCAGGGCAACAGCTGCAGTTCTCTGACCTGAGACCCTCAATTATTCATGGGGACACACACCCTGCACAGCTCCCCGCCCTCCCCTCCTGCTTCGCGCACCTGAGCACCAGCATTGGGGGAGGGAGCGGGCCCCCACGGAAGCACACCTGACGAGCTTAAGGCCTCACTGGGAGGCGGACCGGATGAGAATCTAGCGCAGCCATGTAAATGGACTAAACAGACCGACCCCAGGCAATTCCTACCCTCGCCCGGTTTCCTCATCTGGAGAGTGGGTCGCACGGCCGATTCCCTCAGAGGTTGAGGGGATCAGTGGAGCCTGATCCCCAGCTCCACTGCTACCAGCCCTGCAGCCCTGGGACAGTCGCTTAACTTCTCTGATCCTGTTTCTTCATTTGCGCAATAGGGTCTGTGCGACCTGCTCCACAGGCGAGGAGGCTCCACGGTGAGGATTGAGCAAATTAATGTGTGAGCAAACTCAGGCAGTACCAGGCACTGGGAACTGCACACGTCCAAGCACCTTCATGCCAGGAATTTTTATTGAGCACCTACTATAAAAGTCCAGCCCTCCTCTAAATCCTGGGGCTGCACGGGTGAGGACCTGGCAAACTGCCCTGCCCTCCTGGACATTTGAGAAGTGGGAGACAGACAATATGGGAATAAACACACGCCATGTGAGAAAGAAGGGAGTGACTGGTGTGTCACATGCTTGCGCACGTAGATACTGAGTGCTGGGGTTTGACTTTGGCCACGGTTGTCAGGAGTCGTCTCTGAGGAGCTGACACTTGGGCGAAGGCCTGAGTGACAAAAGGAAGGCAATCGCGTAAGTTCCAGGGGGAGAGGGCCCCGGGAGGCGGGGCGGGCGAGTGCAAAGGCCTAGGTTGGGAATGAGTTTGCAGAGTTGGAACATCAAGGCAGGTTGGGGGCGGCCAGAGGACAAGAGGCAGATGACATGGGGCCTTGTGGATTATGGTGACAATTCTATCTTCTCCCAAATGAGATGGAGCCATGGGAGGGCTCTGAGCAGGGGGACGTGCCCCGACGCAGGTGTTCACAGGGTCCCTCTGGCTGCGTGTGGGAACAGGGAGCAGACAGACAGCAAAAAGGCCGTGTGACTCTCCAAATGGGATATAATGGTGGAGAGGACCAGGGAGGAACCCAAGACAGAGCAAGGGCAGGTTCTGGAAACACTTCGAAGGTGGGGCTGCCAGGGTCTGCTGACTGAATGGATGTAGATGTGGGAGGAGTCAAGAATGACTCCCAGGGCCGTGGCCTGAGGGGCTGGGAAAATGCCCACATGCTGAGATGTGCTCTAGGGGTTGCTGGACACTTCCGCCCATAGTCCCTTTGATGATTCAGTACCTCTGAGCAATTGCCCAGCCCCGCCTGCCCCATCCCGCCCCATCCCGCCCCATCCCGCCCCTTCCCGCAAGTCAGCCAGGGCCATCTCCCTCCATCACAGATCCACAAAGGCCTTTGTTCTGACCATTTATTGGGAACTTTCTGCTAAGCACTGAGGGAGGGAAGAAGAAAGGAGGCATGGAGGCCTCTCTCCTTCCCCCATCCCTACAGCCTGCAAGTCCCCAGATGTCCTGCTTCCCAGTGCAGGCTGGGCCCCCAATCAGTCGAACTTGGCCACTGACTGATTCTGAGGAAAAAGGGAAGGAAGAGAGGTGGGTCCTGGAGTCCAGAGGCCCAGGAGTGGAGCTGACGTGAGGAATGCAGATGTCAGGACAGGCCAAGGACAACAGGTCCCAGGGGTCCAGGGCCCCTGAGCTCCAGGAAACAATGATGACCCTGGTGGCTGATAAGGATGAGTCCTCAGCTCAAGGCAGGCTGGCCTGGGAGCCTGGGCTTCTGTGGCTGGTTGGGGCCGATGTACTGGAGAGGCACGTGGGTGGGGGCCGTGATCCGGTCGGTGCCTAGGTAGGGCTGGAGGGCAGGGGGCACGAGGACTGAGCCGTCCTGGGGACAGAGCAGACAGGCCTCAGGATGCTGCTGCTGCGCCAGCCCTCGACCCTCCGCTCTGGGTGTGATCCTTCGACCCCCTCACCTTTTGCTGATTGCTCTCCAGGAGGGCGATGAGGAGGCGGGGGACAGCACAGGCTGTGGCATTCACCTGGGGGAGACGCATGCTCAGACGGAGGCCCCAGGGAGGGGCTGAGGCGGTGAGGGTCTAGGAGTGGAGGCACAGGCGTGCAGGTACTCACCGTGTGGGCAAACTGCAGCTCCCCGGCCTCCGTCTGGAACATGATGTGGAGGCGGCGGCTCTGGAAGTCCGTGCAGTTGGAAGCACTGGTGACCTGTGAGGAGGCGGGTGGGCTGAGAGGATCAGCTGTGGGGGACGGCGTCATCCTCTTTCCGCGCTGTGTCCCCACAGGGGCAGGGGCTCACCTCGCCAAAGCGGCCACGGCCTGGCATCCAAGCCTCAATGTCGAACTTGCGGTAGGCAGGAAGGCCCAGTTCCTGGGTGGGCATGTCCAGGACCCTGTAGCCATGGTGAAAGACAAGGTCAGCGAGTGAGAAGAGGAGGAGGAGGAAAAAAAATGGAGGCTGATGGACGAGAAGGCAGCCAAAATAGTGGGCAAAGGAGGAGACGGTGACACCTCCGAGAGGCAGGAGGTGGTGATGGAGAGAGTGGTACAGGAGGAGGAGGTGGAAAAGGAGTTGATGGGGGAGGAGGCAGGAGGGGATGTGGCTGCATCTCCAGGCTGCTCACCATGGCCATTCCCACCATCTATAATAATGGCAACCCAGATTTTTGTAATGGGTCAGAAAAAAGTCTGCATTTCTCAGCGTCTTTTCAAAGCTACATGTGACTATGAGAGAGGGAGTAGGCTTGCAACATCCAGGTCACCCCTTAAAGGGAAGGAGTGTGCCCTCCTCACCTTCCCACTGGGTGGTGAGAAGTCATCTTGGACCATGTGGATGAGGCGACACCCTAGGGACTGGGAGCAGCAGGAGGGGAGAGACCTCCGTCTAGACCCCGGAGTGCCCTGTGCCGCTTATGCTACAGTTCCAATCCCACAATCCTGTACAGGACTTCAGAGATTGACAGGTAGACGGCCTACATGTAATCTTAATACAGGGAAAAGGGGGCAGGGAGGAAAGGGGGGAGCACTGTCGTCCCCTCTGTACCGGAAGTGCAAGCCCAGCTCCGTCAAGATCTCCATCTGAAGGGACAGGAATTCCTCCAGCAACTGCGAGCTCTGCTCCAGTCCAGGGCCTGTTACCCCAAACATCTCCACCTGGAACAGGGCGGGGAGTATAGGAGTCAGGAAGCCCTGGGCTGTTGGGGTGATCCCCCTCAAAGTCCCAGCTACACCAACCTTGGTGAAGTGGTGCACTCGATACAGCCCCCACGGCTCCTTCCCCGTGTGTGTTTCCGCCCGGTAGCAAGTACTGGAACAAACCATCCTGGGGGAGCAGGGGAGGTGGGGTCGGTCAGGGAGGGGAGAGGGAATGTCACAGGTGGGGACAGGGTCTAAAGGAACTGGGCATCACCTGATTGGCAGGTCCCTGAAGGCCACGGAGTGGTCCATGAAGTAGCCTGGGGGAAGAGGGGGACAGGATGAGTCAGCCAGGACCACCCTCCGTCCAAAGGAAACCTTTGTGAGAATTAGAAAAGGTCTCCCCTCGGGCAGACACGACCTCACGTCACGACCTGCGGCTGGATCCTCACTGTACTGTTGTACAGTGAACAACCTGCCCAACTGTACACGGGGGCAGGCAGCCGCACCCCCCCAAGGTGCTCCTGGTTGGTTGTACCCCTATAATCCCTTCTGCTCTGAGGACATGAGGGGTCCTGACAAGCCCTGGCTCCTAGGCAGGTGCTCACCTGCAAGCCCCACCTCTGCTGTCCCAGCCAGGTTGAGGTCTTCAAAGCGGGAGGGGTCGATGTTGTAAATTTGGGATGGGTTGGCGTTTGGCGTCATCCCACAGCCTTCCTGGAGAGGTGGCCAAGCACAGAGGTCAGAGGACAGGTAACCTGAGTGTCCTTCATTTTGCAGTCACAACCCCTCCTCCTTCCCTGGAAGAATGTGGAATCACTCTGGCCCCCCTGTTATGGCCTGATCCCCTCAAGCCGGCCCCAGGGAGGCTTCCTCGGGGCAGGCGGGCTAGTGTCCCGACTCACAAACACAGCTCCTCGGAGAAGGTCTGGCACCGTCATGGGGGTGAAGCCCTGTGAGGGGGAGGGAAAGGGGTGAGGAGCACAGCCAGGACCACCAGCCCCCCGGCTCAGGCCGGGAGGAGAGACACCACAGGGTGGGCCAATGGCGCCTCCTCGTCCATTCCACTTCGGAGGAAATCGAGGGAGGTCCGAGCGGTGGGCTTAGGGCTGGTGTCCCTGTCACTGGGGCCCTCTTCCGGCGCTTCACGGTTTCCTCACTCAGATCATACCACCCAGGGCGGCCGCAAGTGTAGTTCGAAAGTACAGATCTGACCATGTCCCTCCCGTGGCTCCCCAGGGAGCGTCCAAGTCCCTCAGCAAGGCTGACGCCCCGTGCATTCAGCCTCTGCGACTTCTCCAGTTACCACAGATGCCACGTTTCCCCAACACTCCCTTCACCCCAAAGGCAGGCGGTGAGGAGCAGCGGTTAAAAGTGTAGGCTGGAGCCTCGAGCCTACACACTAGCCGTGAGGCCTCGGGTTACTTACTCCCCTCCCAGGCCTCAATTTCTCCGTCTCTAAGGTGGGGATAATACTAGCAGCCGCCTCATAACGTTGCCATGAGAATTAAATGTGTCAATGATATATGTAAAGCTCTGAAAACAGTGACTGGAACAGAGGTCACAACCCCTTCCTTCCGCCTTGAGCCTTCTGAGCTCAGCTTCAATGCTGCCCCCTCCAGGCAGACCTCCCACCCTGGCTCCTACCCGATGGACGAGCTTGTTGAGTGTGAAGTTGACCAGGCCGTGCTGCAGGAGGGCCCCAGCCCCGCGCAGGTAATAGGAGCGGTGGCCGGACACGTGGGACAGACGCCTGGGAGACAGATGGGAAGACAGGAGAGGGCATGTGGGCCAGGGCTGCACCCCAGAGCAGAGGCCCAGCTGCCAGGCGGGGGACTGGGCATCAAACATTCATGCTGGGAGGAGCCCTGGCGGTTCCAGGTCCCGTGCAGAGCCCCGTGCTGAGCCCCGCGAGGCAGAGCCGGTCGCCAGCTGCCGAGGTGGGGAGGGCCGGGCGGAAGGGGCTGGGAGGCGGCTCACTTCTGCCGGATGATGTCGAGTTTCTCGGCGATTTCCAGGTGGCCTCGGGGTTGGAAGGAGAAAGCTGGATGTGGATGAAAAGAATGGGGTCTAAGGGGGAGAGAGAGCCAGGGAGCAGCGGCAGAAAGACAGGATTAGAGACAGTGGGAAGAAGAAAAGGAGAAAGAGAAAGAGAGAGAGGAAGCAAGAGAAGAGAGAGACACAGAAAAGCAGAGAGGACACGATGGAGGCAGAGATGAGAACAGGTGGAGATGGGACGGCAGAGGAGGAAGAGGGGAGGAGAGGGAAAGAATGGGAATGCTGGGAGGAGGAGAGACAGACTGAGAGGGAGACACACAGAGAGCTGCGGAGGAGAAGCCCTGAGAGACGGGCCAGAGAGAGAGACAGAAGGACAGACACACACGTGGACACGTACACGGCGGGGACGGGGTGAGCAGGCCGGACGGGGTGAGGGGAGAGAGAAGGGAGACAGAACCGCCCTGCACACATGGCTGGGGCCCAGCCAGTACCGGAAGATGGGGCCGCCGCCCGAGGCGCCTGGGGTTGGACCAGCGCTGGCGCCGTCCCAGACCCCAGGACCCCCGCCCCCCGCCTAGGGTCCCTGGGCCCGAGGATGGCCCACCTGGCTTGTTTCCGATCACGTGGAGCACTCGGGCCTGGCTCTCGTCCCCAACGGGCTGCAGAGACAGCAGGTGTCACCGGAGAGGTGGCACTGGGTGGCCCCTGCCCCGCCCCCCCCGCCACTGCCCTGCATGGCGCTCACCACGTCTGGGTGGGTCTGGTTGGGCAGCCTCAGCGCTCGCAGGTAGAACTGCTCCTCGAGCCTGGCCTCCCTGGGGTACAGGAGCACGAGCCGCTTCCGGATCTCCCGGCCACGCGCCCGCAGATTCTGATACTGGGGGTCCTGGGGGCAGGGCGAGCAGGGTCAGCCCACAGCAGGGTGAGGGGTCCCTCGACCAGCGTGACCTGGACCCCTGCCAGCAGAACCTCTGTGGTAGACACTTGTTGCCTCCTCTTTTGGCTCAACATCCCGAATTTCCTTTCGGGAACCTCCCCTCACCACTACATGGCACGTCCATGGGGACACGACTCAGCCCTGGATTAATGGAACATTCCACAGCCTTGGCCACAGCGACTGGCCAAAGACAAGCACATGACACAAGCTGAACTCATGAGACTCGGACCCTGAACGATGGCTGGAGCTCTCAGGGACGTGGTCTCTGCACCGACCCTGCCTCCCCATTCCCCGGGGGAGAAAGCCGGTCTGGGAATAAGAGAGAAGGACCAAATACGGAGCCAGGACCAGAATCCAACGGCACCTGAAGATTTTTAATTTCAGAATCAAGAGCCCAGTTTTCTTTTTTTCTTAACCTTGTTTGAGCTGTCACACACCATGGAGGCGTGTGACTGATATGGTGTCCGCGGCCCACCCCCATGGGGACAGACATCCCCTCCCTTAGTACCTGCTGCACTTGACTGCCGTCCTGGTTCACCTGGTGGGAGAGACAGGGTGATTAGGCTGACGAAGCTGGGGGTGGGGAGGAGGTAGAAAAGGGGGTGAGAGGTCAAACAGGTCCAGGGCATCTGAATTCCCTGCTGTGCCAGTGCCTGGCTGGGT
>NW_011888984.1:1285464-1298167 GCF_000151845.1 Pteropus vampyrus | reverse complement strand
GCACCTGAAGATTTTTAATTTCAGAATCAAGAGCCCAGTTTTCTTTTTTTCTTAACCTTGTTTGAGCTGTCACACACCATGGAGGCGTGTGACTGATATGGTGTCCGCGGCCCACCCCCATGGGGACAGACATCCCCTCCCTTAGTACCTGCTGCACTTGACTGCCGTCCTGGTTCACCTGGTGGGAGAGACAGGGTGATTAGGCTGACGAAGCTGGGGGTGGGGAGGAGGTAGAAAAGGGGGTGAGAGGTCAAACAGGTCCAGGGCATCTGAATTCCCTGCTGTGCCAGTGCCTGGCTGGGTCCCTCCTTGACTGTGCCTCAGTTTCCCTGTCAATGAAGCTGGGAGGAGGCAAAGATAACATAACACCACGCCGGCAGCCCTGTTTATCGGGTGCTGCCTTGTGCCTGGTTCCACACAGGGGGCTCTCGCACGGTCCTATTTCTTCATAACCCGCTCCACGAGGTTGGCGTCAACATGACCTTGTTTCGTAGCTAAGAAAGCTGGGGCTCGGACAGGTAGCCTGTGAGTGTGTTTGGAGACCTGCAGCCAAGTCCCTTTGACACGATGAGCCTTCTACACCTTGGGCAGCCGATGGAGTCAGACAGACCAGGGCCTGGGTGCTGGACGCTGACCAGCTGTGTGCCTTCTCCGCTCTGAGCCCCAGTGTCCCCGTCTGTGACATGGGGTGATAACGGGGCCTGTGGAGCATGGCTTCCTTAGGGAGAGGCATTAGCAACTCACCGAACATTAACTGAGATCGACTGTGTTGTGTTTGTTGGCTGCCCCTGTGACGTGTGTAGCCGGGTCTGGCACACACGGTGGGTCCCTGGGAGATGTAATCGGTGTCACGAGAGGCCCCGAGCAGAGTGGTAGAAAGCAGCCCAAATGCCTGGATGCGAATCCTGCCTCTCCCACTTCCTGGCTGTGGGAGTTGGGCATGTTTTAGCCTCCTGACACCTGTGTCCTCAGCTGTAGAACTGGGTTTGTATTGTCCCTGTCTCAGGGTTGTCGTGAGGATTAAGAGTAAGGGAAGCATCTAGAACAGTGCCTGGCACACAGTGATTGCTATATGAACGTCTCTATGATTTTTATGATTATTTTTCAGCCCCCTGTGGCAGATGCTGTTGGCTAACTCCTCTCACTTGCCCTCCTTCCTCCTTTCCCACAGACCCTTGACTCGGTTTCCCTTCTGGGTAGCCTGTAGTTCAGGGAACATGGGCCCATGAGACTTGAGGAGACTCTGCTGGACGCTGCAGGAAAGGTCTCCCTGCTCTCGGAAAAGGCACTCAAGCCAGAGAAATCCCGTTTTCTGCCTCTGGCAGAGTCACACAAAGAGACGCTGTACTACAGCAGATATCCTGGAACTGTGAGAGGGGAAACTGAGGTCAAATCACCTCGCTGAAGTCACAGGTGGAGACAGAGAGGGACAGAACCTGGGCTGGGGATGCTGGGGAGCTGCTAATTCTTCAGCCCCAGGGACAACTGACCCTGGACCACTTGTGGTGTGAGGTAGTGAATGTCCACGTCCGCCATGTTCCCGTTACCAGCTGCCAGAGCCAACCCACTGAGGACCCGCATGCTCACCAGCAGGGCCCGCACAGCCTCGGCCACGGCCCCCTTCTCCTCTTCCAGGCTCCGGATCTGCTCCCGCAGCTGCCTCAGCTCCTGCCACGTCGTGATCTGGGGGTGGACAGCGCAGGAAAGGATATGAAGCGGCCACTGTCCTTTGCCTCTTCTGGCTGGAGGCTCATCCTACCAGCCACCTGGACCAGCGGTGGCGAGGCAGAGACCCCTCGCTGTCCCCTGGTTGCCAGACCCCGCTCCTTCTCCTCAGTCCTAAGGCCCCCTGACGTTTCTCTTTCTCAGTCCCTTGGACTGGACAACGGACCCAGAGGAGAGCTGAACAGGACAACATCCTAGGGGATGCAGAGCACGAAGACGAAATGACCTGAGTGGGCTCTGAAGGACACGGAGCCGAGGCCCCCACAAGCACTTGCCTTTCTGTTCCCACATGACAGCGAAACAGCCTCTAGCCTAGGGCCTGTCACAGCAACTAGCCCCACACTCTGAAACACGGGGGTCCAGAGCCGCGAGAGAGACCAGCACCCCAGCATCATTTCTTGGACACACCTACTGTCGTGGAGGCCCTCTGTGAGCACCCTCTGTGAGTCCGGATCCCTGGGCAAACCCCTCCGTCCCCTCTGGGTGCAGTTTCCCTTGGGCAAAATGGTACAGACACTGTCTCACCACCCCAGGGTGGTGGGGGAGGGAGGTGGCCACAGGGTGGGCTGCTACTCGCTTGGCGGCTGCCCTGGACGGACCCTGGACACGTCACACTCACCATGTGCAAAATCGACTCTAGGAACAGTATCTCCCTCCAAGTCTGCTCCTCCTCCTTAGGGACAATCCCACCCACTCCCACCCACAATCCAGAGCCCTGGGCCTCCTCCTGGATGCCACCCCAGCCCTGTGGCCAGGCACCACGTTCTGTCCTTTCTGCCTCGTGAACATCCATCAGGTCTGTGCTTCGCCCACCCCACCCATTGTGCCCATTCCCGACTCCATCATTTCCCACGAGGATCCCTGTCCAAGCCTCCCAGCCATCAGGCTCGCCCCCTCCAGTCTGGTCAAAGTTCTTACACAATCCCTCTCCTGCCAGAAAGCACTCACAGGTCCCCAGTGCCCCTAGGAACAAGTCACATCCCTTGCTATTGCCTGCAAAGCTATATGCCACATCCTTCTTCACACCCGCCATTCTACTTTCTATGAATCTGACTACTCTAAGTACCTCATGTAAGTGGAATCATATAGTATTTGTTTTTTTTTGTGACTGGCTCTTTTCACTTAGCATAATGTCCTTGAGGTTTATCCATGATGTAGCACGTGTCAGTATTTCCTTCCTTTTTAAAGCTGAGTAATATTCGTGTGTGTGTGTGTGTGTGTGTGTGTGTGTGTGTGTGTACACGTACTACCTTCTGTTAATCCATCCATCTGTTAGTGGACACTTGGGTTGTTTCCACCTTTTGGATGTTGTGAATAATGCTGCCATGAACATGCACGCACAGAAATCTGTTTCAGGTCCCTGCTTTCAGTTCTTTTGGGTACATACCCAGAAGTGGAATTGCCAGGTCACATGGAAACTTTAATTTGTTGAGGAACTGCCAGACTGTTTTTCCACAGCCACCGAACATTTATTTACATTCCCTTTAGCAATGCAGAGGGTTTTTAAGTTCTCCACATCCTTGCCAACACTTGATAGTTTTTGTTTTTTTGATAACTGCCATTCTAATGGGTGTCTAAGCCAGCATGTTTAAAATTAAACAGACTGTAACAAAACATAATGTATTACACAGAGTAAGAGCAAGAATTGTTAATGAAACTTTGGTTTCAATCTGGGGTGTGTGTACTGGGTCAGGACGTGAAATACACTTCTTACCCTTGGCCACGAAGTTTGAAAAAGGCTACTAAAGGGTGTGAAACTCTAAATTACCTTCATTTCATCCTACATCTAGGCTTTAGTAAGTGCTGGTCCCTCTACTTGGGATGCTCCTCTCCCGTTTCCCTGGCTAACCTTACAAACTCCACAGATGTTTGCCTAACACCACCTCCACCTCGTGAGAAGCACTCCCAGTACTGTGTCCTCTGTTGTCCTCATAGTACTTACTAGAGATTATGTTTTTAATTGTATGTTAAATATCGCTCTTTCACTAGACTGTGAACTCAGATTACCTTGCTCATGAGTAAGCACAGCACTGGTAGTTAAGGCTGCGTTCTGGGGCCAGACAACATAGGTTCAAATTCTCACTCTGGAACTTAACCAGCTGCAGGATCTTGGGCAAGTTAATTAACTTCTCTGAGCCTTAGTTTCCCCTCTGATAAAATGGGGACAATATTGGCACCTATCTCACAGGGTTGTTGCAAAACTTAAGTGAAGCTAATACGTATAAAGCACTTAGAACAGGATAGTAAGGGAACCCACGAGAGGGAGGGGAGGATTTGGGGTCCCCACCATCCTCAGCACCCCAGCAGGGCCTGGAAGTATAGTGACCCGGGTTCTAGTTCCTCAAAAGGTAGTATTATATAAGTGCTAGGTATTTTATAATTATTCACCACTTTATCCTCAACAGCTGGAATAGTAGGTACTCTCTAAATATCTGGTTAATAGAACCATTCATTAAATAACCTTATTTAACTGCCTACTTCGTGTAGGTCAGGTGCAGGACTCCATCGCTCACCAAAAGCCAAGAACCAACCCCTTTTCTCTTCCTCGTCCCTCCAACCCCGACCCGCCTAATTCCCATCCCTGTCTCCCCTTTTCCTTTGGATGTGGACGCAGAATAAGCCTGGCATGATGTCACGGGACATTTGCACAAAGTTCCTAGCGCAGTCGGTACCCAGCAGGCTTTATGGAACAGGCGCATAATAGGTGTCTAGACAGCAGGCCTTAGCACCCGGTGCACAACCAGCGCTTCCGTGGGAAGCAAGCACAATACGCTCGCTACACTTGGGCAGGAACTAAAATTCCGGCCAGGAGTCCGCCCCCTGCTGGAGAGTATCTTGCAAGCCTACTTCGTCCGTAAAGCCAACAGCCAATAGGCAAAGCGCCCCGGCGGACGGCTGCCCCGCGCAAGCGTACTCACGATCGCCGGCAGGTCTTCCGGCCGCAGCTCCCCTTTGCGGAGCTCGAGGGTACGCGCGGCCTCTTCTGGGCATGCGCACAGCGGCTCCATGTCCAGCTGAGGGAGCGCGCTGTAGCCCTCGCGTGCATGCTCGTACAGGAGGTTCCGGTGTCCTTTCTCCGTCGCGAAACTTCTTCTTGGGTTCTGGTTGCAGACGCAGCCTCCCCGAGGCAGGAGCCCCTGGCAGGCCACCAAGGGCCGCAAGCGCCGCGCTATGGACGCAGCCATCTTGGACGAGGGACAAGGAGTCACGCACTTTTCGTCCCGCCCACTCCGCGTTTAGACCAATTGCAAAGCAACCGTCCTGCTCGAGACGAGCCAATCAAGACCTTAGAAGGGGCGAGCACCTCCCGTATCTCAAAAAAAATTTTAAGTGACAGAAGTTAACCGAGGTTGATTCTGTTGTGGCCCAATCGTCATCTATGTCCCGCCCCTTCGGAGTCCGCGAGAGGCAGAACCAGCCAATCCCTGCGGTGCTAACCCCCGGCAGTGGCTGAAGCTGGATTTAGCGTGTCTGCGGATCCTGCTGGGGTCGGTGAGGTCGATGGAGTCCTGGGGTCTTCCAAACTTCCCCAGCCCTCTGCTCAGTTTTCACTTTCCTCCAGTATGCGAGAGGGGGCGGTTGGGTTCCCGAGAGTCTACTCGGAGGAAATTTCTTAGATTCAACCAGAAGACCCCGAGAGCGGGAATGGAGAATTTGGACCCTCGCCCTTCTGCGGCCGCTTTTCCCTTCTCTTTTCTGAGTCTCTTATCCCCTCAGGGGCGCTGCAGGCGGCGGGATGTCCTGGTCCGGCTTTCTCCGTAGCCTCAACACGTCCCTAAGTTATGGTAAGTGGGGGGCTTGGGCCGCAGAAACGAAGCCGGATGAAGGTTATCTCCTCTGGGACTTGTGTGCCTCGACCGCAACCCCGAGGGAATCAGGGTTTTAAATCAGGGTTGGTTACGCGCTGTGCTTTGGCGGAGCTCGGGCTGCAGTAGCAAGATGTGAGAAGTTGTTGGGTTGGGGCTACTACACAGCAGGCGAGTACCAGGAGTTGGAGTCAATTATTTATTTCTTCAGCGAATGCCGCACCTGCTAAATACCTTCCGTAGGTGAGACATCCAAGCAAGGCGTTTAAGTCATTCATTCAGCTGATATTTTTCAAGAGTTTTGTAAATGTCAGGTAGTGAGAGTGACGCTTTATTTATGAACGGATTCATTTAATAAATATAAAATGCTTCGCATGGGCCATGCCCTTTGTGAAGTATTTCAGTCACTTATTCACTCTGTAAACCTTTATGGAGCACCTTCTGTTTGCCACTCACCAAGGATCACAAGGCTTGGGCAAATCAGGCCTGCACCCTGCCTGGGGAATCTGGGTGGCTTGACATGCAGATCTCATGGTAGTCTCTTCTAGAAATATCTCATCCTGTTTGAGGATCCTTCTCTAACTTGAGATATGAGGACATATGGAAATACACAGTAGGGCCAGGATCTGCCCTGGATGTGGAGGGAAGTGTGAAGTTTAAGTGTGAAAGGACATCTGTGCTTATGATAAAAAGGATGGACCTCAAAGCTCTGGACTGGAAGCTTCAAGAGAGTGTGGCTCAGTCACCACTGTGGCTCCACTGTTGGGACCAGGGCACATTAGGTGCTCAATGAATGTTTATTGAAGTGAATCCAATTATCTTTGAATCTTTTTACATCCTACATCCTACCTGTGAGCAAATCTCGTGGGGCCTCATTTTGTCTCTTACTGTGAGTAAGATGGCACCACAGGAGGGCTTGATCAGGGGAGGTGATCAGACTCAGGTGCGCCCAGGGTCCCTCTGGTTGCGTGTTGGAGCGGATGGTAGGAATGGGGAGACCTGGGAGGAAGACACAAGAGGGTGGACAGACTGCAGTGGGTGCAGTGGAGGAGGGAGAAAGGGTTTATGTGAAAGTTTAGCTGACAAGATCTGCTCACGGAGGTTGAAAGTGGGTGTGACCGAAGGAGGAAGAGAGATACTCCCCGGAACACCCACAGCGTTGGTGTGGGGAGCCATGAGTTAACATAAGTATGATGCAGGAAACAGTATGTGACACAGTGTGAACCTATTTGCTTTTATTATTCTGTTTAAACAGCATTAAAATTAATACCTTCTTTGCAGAATAAAATGAGTTAATTTATGTAAAATCTTTAAAATAGAACCTGACATGTGTTGCTCAATAAATGTTATTACTATTGTCTGTGAGCACCCCTAGATATAAAGAAATGCATCCTTGTAAAGCGCTTGGAACGGTGCCTAGAACACCAGAATTCAGTCTCTGATACTTATCTGTTCATTGGGGTAATAACTCCCTCCCTCCATCCTCTCGGGTGTGTCTCTCCAGGCCTAGCCCTGGCCCCCCGGCTCTGGGCCACCCGCCCCATGGCCACCCTGAACCAGATTCACCGCCGGGGGCCTCCGAAGTGGCCGTCTCCCGGTCCGGGTCCCACCGAGGGCCGGCCGCAGCTGAAGGGTGTGGTTCTGCGCACGTTCACCCGCAAACCCAAGAAGCCCAACTCGGCCAACCGCAAGTGCTGCCGCGTGCGGCTCAGCACAGGCCGCGAGGCCGTCTGCTTTATCCCCGGAGAGGGCCACAGCCTTCAGGAGCACCACATCGTACTTGTGCAGGGCGGCCGCACCCAGGACCTGCCAGGCGTCAAGCTCAAGGTTGTGCGTGGCAAATATGACTGTGGCCATGTGCAAAAGAAGAAGTGACTGCCAGGGCCACGCATGCTGGGGTGCATGTGGAACAAGAGCCTTCCTGCAGTATCCTTGAGCAGTCGCTGGTCCTGGTTCAAATCCTGTTTCCACCTCTTCCATCGGAACCACCATCAGCCCCTGGGGGTCCTGGGTGTAAATTGGAAAAAGGTGCCCTCTGCCAACACTCTGGTGTCCACGTACAGAGTGTTGGTGCAAGGGGCCTCTTCCGCTGTGACTGTACACTACCACCATCTGATGGGAAGGGCTTGTAATAAACACACAGACCCTGTGGTTGTGATGTGTACGCCTTGCCCGTTATTCGCTCTCTGTGTGGTCTTGGAGGCTGACATCCCCTCTGGGCCTGAGTTTTCTCCTCCACTCACATCATTTTTGTTGGGTTTGGTGAAGATTAAATTAGACACTACATGCAAAGCACATGCAGATGGTTACATAACTGTTTTAAGCTTTGGAATCACAGACCTGGTTCCCCTTGGGGGTGGTGGGGCTGGGAAAGGAAAGCCCCACCCTCAAGCTTCCTCCTGAAAATGGCAGTAATTGTAATGGTGAGGAAGGGACATTGAAAGGATTAAATGGGGTGCACTGCTCCCTAAGTGGAAGCTTCTGTTATTCTCAGACTCGGCACACGCCTGGCTTCCAACCCTGCCTCTAGCGCTTAGCTCTGTGGCTTTGGATTTATTGGTTCTAGTCCTTGGGCCTGTTTCCCCTCTTGGAAATGGTCCTGAGAGTAATACTGGCCTCGCCTGACCATGTGCTTGGCCACCACGGTGCTTACATCCTTGAGTTCTGGAGCCCGACGCCTGAGCAAGCCCTGCCTCTCCTGCTTGCTGGCCAGATGACCTTGGGCAGGTCACTATACTCCGACTAAATGGCTTCAATTACGGTGCCTGACTGAGCTGTTTGGAGAACTGGCGTGGGAGCTGCTCAGTGCTGCCTGTAGCCCGCCTCGGTTTCCAGCACGGCATTTAGCACATCTCCTAAAGTTCTCATGATTTCCAGGAAGTTCCCATGAGGCCTTTTAGGATCAAGGTGGGGGGCAGATGAGTGCACTGAGTACAGACAAGGGTCCCCCACAATCTCATATTTAGCACCCACTTTATTGAGCTAGTTTGGTGGCTGTGCCCAGCTGGAGGAAGCCGGAGTTGGAACAAGAGAGCTTTCCTTCACGGCAGGCCTTGCTCCTGGAATCTGTGTGCAGGTGGGCTCAGAAAAAAAGAGGGTTGTCCCCCACAAGACAAAAGCCCCCCCAGACACGGGCAGGAGGTGGGAGTGGAGGACGCTTGGGGGTCAGCAGGAACTCCGCCTCAGGAATTCTGCAAGAAACAGTGCCAGTGTCGCCTAAGGGGAGGTGCCGATGGGCAGTGGAGGTCTCATGGAACCTACAGCTGAATCCCAGAGACTCCCTGAAACAGAAGTGGTTTCCTTAGATGCCCCGTTGATCCCCTCAAGGACAGGCTGCCCCAACTGGCTTCTGCTCCCCACCAGCAATCAGCTTACCCCGGAAACATGCCATCAAGATTCACTGTCCCAAGTTGTCGGCAGCTGTACCCCATTAGAAATCCTGGTTTGGCCTTAGTTTTTTGACTCAGTCTGCCAGCTGACATCCACATGTGAGAGAAAACAATTTGCAGGCAAGGTAAAAGTCTCAATTATTCCTTGAACTCCCCTGACTGGAGAAGCCGTGAGCAGCCTGGTTGGACCCCTGGTTCCTGGAACAGCATGTGGGCCACTGTGCTGAAGCAGCAGAAAGTGGGGTTCGCTGGGGGCTGGCCAGGAACAGGCCACAGGGACCCCCCCCCACGCCGTCCCTGGGCATCCTCTGGCTCCCAGCTGCAAAGCCGCCCTTGATTGGCATTGATATCCGGCAGATGGCAGTAGGTCCTGCAAGGGCTGATCCGGCTGGCGGGCTAGGACAGGCGGATCCGAACCCTCACGCTGGAGTGTGGCACAAGGGCGCCAGAGCGCCCCGCCCAGGCACGTGCGTCTCTCCCGTACTGCTCAAAGGACACGTAGCGGATGCCCTTGCCAAAGCTGGTGAAGACGTGGGAGACCTGAGTGGGGAAGGAGAGCCAGACGGTGAGGACCTGTGGGCTCCTCTTCCTCCTCCTGGACAGATGCTCCCCGACGCTGAGTCGGGGCCAGCCCCTGCTCTAGGCACTGGGAATACAGCAGTGTAGAAAGCAGCACATAGCCCCAGCCCTGGTGGAGATGACTAGCAGGGGACACAGGCACTGAGGATAGATGGGGGTAAGAGGCAGAGGGGATTCTGCAGGAGGGTGGGGTTGTAAAGAGCGAAAGCAAAGTCCCCACTGGGGTGAAATTTGAGCAGAGACCTGAAGGAGGGGAGGGCACCATGTGGGAAGCTGGAGGAAGAGCGGTCCAGACGGGACCAGTCAGTGCAAAGACCCTGGGGTAGGAGTGTGCCTGGAGCAGGGTGGGAGCAGTGGGAGGGGGTCAGGGAGGTAATCGGCAGATGGGGCGGGGCCTTCAGACCCAGCTAAGACTTTGGCTTCTGGCTTTTAAAAAATTTTTTTTTATAAGTTTATTTGAGCCAAACTGGCAACATATGCCAGGGTGTAAGATCTCAAATGCTCGCTCCCAGTTTCTGGCTTTTTTATCTCTTCCAGTTTCTTATTGAGCTAAAATTCACCTACCATAAAATGAACCATTTTAAACTGTACAATTCAGGCGTTTTTAGTATATTCACAATGTTATGCAACCATCACCACTATCTAATCCTGGAACATTTCCATCACCCCAGGGGAAAAACCTTGTACCCATTAGTCACTACTTCCAGTTCCTCCCTCCTCCTACCCCCTGGCAACCACTAATCTGTCTGCTTTCTGTCTTCATGGTTTTACTAATTCTGGACATTTCATATACCTGCAGTCACATATGTGGCCTTTTGCTCCTGGCCCGTCACTTAGCATACTGTCTCCAAGCTCCGTCCATGTTGTAGCCGGGATCCGTACTTTATGTCTTTTTATGGCTGCGTCACAGGACTGGTTTTCACTCTGAGATGTAGCCATGCGGTAACTCACAAGAAGGGGACACCTGTGATCCGATTAACTTTTTAATGGGATCTTTCTGGCTGCTGAGTCTGGGTGTTGGGTGAGGGTTGGGGGAAGGAGATCGGGAATGGAAACAAGACCACCTGAAAGGTTATGGTAATAACTGAGGTGCGATGATTATGACGACACAGGCTTAGGAGCCAGCGTTGGCTTGAATCCGGCCCTGCATGCTCTATGGGGCCAGTGCCTTCCCAGCACTTAGAGCAGTGCCCAGTGCAAGTAGGTGCTCGACCAATGTACTTCGCACCACTAGGCTGTTGTGCTAATGAAGTGAATTAATAGGGCCAACTCTTGGAACATGTACTAAGGGCTCAGTGTTTGTTAGCTGTTATTATAAATATCCAGCGGTGATGCAAGCCGAGAAGGGAATCTGAGCAGGGTGAGAGGTTTGAGCAAGCAGGTCAGGGGTAGTCTGGAAAGCCGTCTGGACCCACCTGCCGGCAGCCTCTCTCAGTCCACTGAAGGACCGGGTTGGGTGAGGCGGAGAACTTGACCACTTCGTTTTCGTACACGTCCAGTAGGCGGACCCGAAGCCGGTAGATGCAGCCGCAGTTCTCCCGGGCACCCCACCTGCCAGGTGGCAGTGAGCCTCGATGCCGCCCCCACCCATCCAGTTTCTGGGATGGAGGGAAGGAGGCTGAAGGCGGGGCTCCCTGAACTTTGATGAGGGCCACGCACGCCCACCCCATATGGAGAGATGTCAGCTTGGGGTTCTGGGGTAGGAGCCTGGGTGCTCCTGGAGGTGGAGCCAGAGCCTGAGGGAGGAGCCTGGGTGTTTCTGGGGAGGAGCCTAAGGGAGTAGGAATCTGGATGCTCTGGGGTGGCCACAGCTCTGTGGAGGAGACAGGGCCCTAGGATTTTCTGTGGAGGTGCAAGAGCATGAGGGTGGAGGAGCTGGGGTGATTTGTGAAGGAACCAGGGTGCCCTGGAGAGGAAGGGGCTCATCGTAGTCCCTCAGGCACCAAAGCCAGCCAGTGCCCCCAGCCCAACTCTGCCCCTTCTGAGTCTCAGTGTTCAGAGTACAGTGCTCCATATCCTTCTGAGGCCTTGTTGTCCACAAGCCCTTAGGGTCAGCGCAGAGTTGCAGGCGATGGGGGTGGAATGGGTGAGGGAGACACCTTGTTTCAGACCAAGCCAAGGCAGTCAGCGGCCCCCATGCCAGGAACCCTGGAGCCTGCTGGGTAGAGGGTGGGGAGGAGTGCAGAGTGGGGGCTCTGGGTTCACTAAGGCTCCACTCCTCCCTGGCTCTGCAACGATGAGATCATCACTTTTCCTCTCTCAGCCTATGAAGAAGGTACCGTAACAGTGGTTAGCCCGAGGCATTGATGGGGGCACAAAATGAGCCCCTTTTGCAGGACTGCGGCCACCACCATGGGTTCTGGGGGCAGGCTGCCATTTTTAACTTACCAGTCAGCCACACAGATCTCGATCTGGGCGCTATCCAGCAGCTCCTGCCACATCCCCTCCATTACCAAGTCCACAAGCTGCCGCTTGAAGCACCATCTGGGAAGGGGAGATGGTGGTGGTGGGGATGGAGCAGACTGGAAATCACATCCCCCCAGAAGGCTCCCCCAACAACTCTTGTCTAAAGCCTGCTCCTCAGGGTTTCCTCTCTAGACAAGCTGTATGCTGGGCTGGGCGTCCCCATTGGCCTCTCACATCCCTCTACCATTCTCTACCCCACCCTGGTCTCCAAGAGGCTGACCTGGATACGGGCCTGTCTCTAATATTTGTGGCGACTGGAACCTAAATATAAACGGAGGCCCACATTGAGCAGGGACTGCTGGGGCCTTCTAAATTGCGGGGGCCCAAGGTCTGAGGTTTTTTTTTTTTTTTGCCTGTATGGACTCATCTCCCTTACCCTCTACTTCCTGTTGGGTTAGCCAACGGGAAGCTCCAGCAAGAGACAGAAGGGAGAAAAGAGTAAAATCAGGGTATTTATCTTCCTGGCTCCCTCTCATGGGATCACAGTGGGAATGCTGTGTCTCTCAACAGAAGGGGACAGCTCCACAGTGCCCTCTCCTCAGTTTTCTCTGTCTTAATGTTTCAGTAACTGCTTCCTCTCCTTACCCTTGTCAGGCCTAGGGGTGGCAATGACCCTTCTCTCCACTGTTACTAGCCTGGGGGTCATGCAGTATCCCATGTGGTCTGCCTACACCTTTGTAAACAGCCCTTCAGCCCTCATTTGAATATGCCATAATAATGTAGATAGTATAGTACTGA
>NW_011888984.1:1277492-1283874 GCF_000151845.1 Pteropus vampyrus | reverse complement strand
GCCTTGGCACCCACACTCGGTCAGTTCCTCCTCCCCACAGCCATTCAATGAAGCCTCATATTTCCATGCAAGCCCCGCCCCCATCAGCACCCAATCGGCTTCTCAGCTCTCCCCTGGCTCCTCCCCTTAGCCCCGCCCACTGAGTCTACAGTTCCAGCGCTTCGCCACGGTTCCGCACCCTGGTTCCACCTGCTCTGTATCATCCACCCATTTCGTTTTCCTCCACTGTCCACAGCCTCTGGCTCCTCCCATCTAGTCCGTTTCTTCCCCAACCCCACCTGGGCCTCGCCCATCCAGGTTCTCACGGACCTCTTCCTAGACCACGCCCCTGACTCCCGGCCCCGCCCCTCTCCCCTCGTCCTGGCCACGCCCCGGGCCCCCATCCCGCACAGGCCTTCGGTCTACCCCGCCCTGCCCCCGCCGCGTCCCCGCCAGGTCTCCGCCCCGTCCCCGCCCCCGTGGTCAGGCCCCGCCCCTGGCACTCACGCTCTCCGCAGGAATTGAAGATGAGGTTGCGGCCGAGGGGCGCTCGCAGGCAGTAGCGCGCCAGGGCGCAGAGCGGAAACTCCTCCTCCTCCTCGCTGTTGGGCGGGCAGCGCTGGGCCACCGCGTAGAGCGCGCAGCCCTCGGTGCTGCGGTCGCGGGCCAGCTGCAGCAGCCACACGGTGGGCCCATCCACCACGTCGCGCCATGCGCGGCACACTGAGCGGCAACGCGTCACCAACGCGCGCGGCGGCACGTGGCTCAGCACCTGCACCAGCAGCTCCGGAGGCAGCGCGTCCAAGGCTATGGGCGGGTCCGGGGGCAGCCGCCGCCGCGAGGGCCGGGCGCCCATCTCCGGCCTCTGGAATCCTGCAGGTTGAGAGGGGTTGGCGGGACAGGGCAGTCTGCCCTCCCTCCACTTCTCCCAGGACGCAAGGTCCCTGTGACTTGACCGTGACCCCACCAGCTCCAATGGACGACAAGGCGACTGCCACGGCCGGGAAAACCCAGCACCTAGTGCCTGCCGCCTAGGGCTCTGAAGGGTGATAGAGGGCGGAGGGCTTTCCCTCTGGGGCAAGACAGCTGGCCATGACTACCAGGACTGCTGACCATGGTTTCCATCTCTGGCCGGCGCCCTTGGGTGAGGCCAAGCACTTTATGTGCATGACTGTAAGTATAATGGAGACAGATGAGAAAAACCTGAGGAGGAAACCATTTCTATCCTATCCCCCAACCTGTCTCAACGCCTCGGGCCTTAGGAATTCATGAACTATCTTCAGCAAAATCTATTTCCTCAATCTCTTCACTGAACATTCTTGTCACCTTCTCGCTCTGACCGGAACCCGCCTCTCCTGTAGCCCTTCCAAATGGATAAATCTCCTCCCTCCTCCGTGCTGCTTCCCGACCAAGCTGTCTCCATCCTCCACCTAAGTCCCCAGCTATGAATCTTGTCATCGGAGTAGATCGTATCCCACCTTATGCACCGTTTCCTGACCCAGATCACTACATCTCACTTCACGATTTTAGCTCCAGGCTCACTGCCACTCCCCCTGTTATCATCATTCTTGGTGACTTTCCATATCTATGTAGGGGACCCTTCCTTCTGCCACCACTGCCTCTCTGGTCCCTGATCTGCTCTCCTCTCAGCCCCTCTCTCCCTGGTCACCCTTGTCTCAATAACCACGGCCTCTCCAGGACTTCAGTCACAGGCATCTCTCTCCACCCTTCATCTCCTCTCTTTCCAGCTCTCCCTCCAGTGCCTCACAATCCTTCCAACCCACTGTGGTCTCCCATCCTTTGTGCCCGCCTCCTTTTCACTTCCCCTCACCCCCTCGAGTCCTCATTCCTAATCTGGTTTATATTTCTTGATTAATCATTAAAAACATGCTTTGCATACACCCTGCCTCCTCTGGCTTCCTCCTACAAGTGACCTTGGTCGAATTCAGCCCTCCACCTACCCTGTGCCTGTACCTACGCAGTTTAAAGTGGCTGAAGGATAATACACAACTCCACTTCAAGTTTATGAACTTGACCCTCAAGCCACTAAAGCTGCCCAGCAATTGGACTACATTTCTCTCATCTGCTAGATAACGACTTCACGCCTCCACTCTCCTCCTTTCACCACACCCGCTTCCACCTCTTCACTCTCCCTTTGCTTCTTATTCTGCAGAAAAAAATGCAATGATGAGAAGCGAACTTCCACAGGCCCCCACTGCCCCATCGACCACCTACCTGTCCTGTGCCCACCCACACGTCTGCAGCTGCACTTTCCCACCACGACTGCCCCTGTGTCCATCAACCCGCCCCTCCCGAGCACTCCAGGCCATGGTCTCACAGTTGTCCCTTCTCTCTGCTGCCTCTTCAGTTTCCCCCTCTGCACTAGATCATTCCCATCAGCCCACACAGTGTCAACTCTCTTAGCTGAAAACAAACCCTCTTGACCCCACCTGCCCTTCCAGCTATGGACCCATTTCTTTGCTCCTCTTTACAAAAAAGTCGTCTATACTCACTGCCTCTGTATTCTCTACAGTTCTCTCTTAAACCTTCTCTAATCAGGCTTTGTCTCCTTCCTCATCCTGAAATGTCAAGGTCACCAGTGACCCTCTTGGGGCTGAGCCAATAGTCACTGTTCAGCTCTCACCTTGCTCAACCTATCAGCAGCACTTGATACAGTGGGGTTACCCCCCCCACCTTCACTTGGCTCGGGCCAGCCCTCTGGACCCCTCCCGTCTGCCTGGTGGCTCCTAGTTGGTTCTCCTTGGCCATTTCATCCTCCTCCCTCTGATCTTGCAATGTCAGGGATCAGCCTTCGAACCTCCAATTCTCCATCAACACTCACTCCCTTGGGGATCCCATCCGTTCTCATCACCTCTCACCTGGACCATCTGTCTCCCTGCTTCTTTTTCCAGTTGTCTTCCTCCTAAGCAACCAGGTCAGGTGTGAGCACCTGAGTCAGGTCCTGCCCCTCCCTGCTCAGAGTTTCTCCTGTGGCTCCATCTCACCGAGGGTGAAGTCAAAGTTTTCACTGTGGCCCACAAGGCCCCCTACCACATGCCCCCTCACTTCCCTGCCCTCATCGCCCCCTCACTCATCGCCTCATTCACACCGGTCTCCATACCCCAGGGCCTTTACACAGGCTGTTTCCTCCACCTTAATCCAGAGGATTTCTTTGCTCACCTCCATACTTCCTTCAGGTCTTTGAGCAAATGTCGACTTCTCCACGAGGTCTTCCCTGGCCATCTTATTTACAATTTCAGAGCCTCATGAGCACCACCTACTCCCCTTTTTCTTATTTTATACTTCTCTAAAGCTCTTATCACCTTTGAACACACCCTGCACCTAAGTATCTAAAGTTTACTTAATTATCTTCTTTATTACCTCCACACTGCAATCACTATGAGGACGAATTGTTGTTTACTTTGTGTACTGTATACCACAGTGTCCATGCCAGTGCCTGACACATAATAAGGGTTCGATAAAGAGATATTAAGTGAACAAATCATCACATTAGAAACCCGCTTCACAGATGAGGAAACCGAGGCACCTTTGTTTAACAAGAACTCAAGTGTTTAGTTCAAGAACTATTGAGAAACTCATTTCATTTCTCCATCAAGGGCAGACCAGACTACTGACAGAAACCTTAAGCATGGATCTAGCCAGCCAGGGTTCGAGCCTCAGCTATATTTCTTGCTAGTTACACGGCCAGGGGCACGTCACTTACCGTGTGCCTGTTTCCTCTTCTGAAAATAGGGATGTTAACAGCACCTACTTCATAAGGTTGTTAGGAGGATGAAATGAGTTAATATTTGTAAAGCACCTAAGAAAAACTGCTGTTGTCTCATAAATAAGGGTGACATTCATTTAAGATTAAGCACTAAATTGTGTTAGCTGCTATTACTACACATCATAAAAAGATGACAAGCAACCATTTAGCTATGATATTTTCATCTGGTGACATCTATAGGGCCCTTTATGCCCCTGTGCTGAGCATCTAAGCTGGATCATCTCAACTGTATTCCATCATCTTTTTTTTAATGGCCACAACAATCCTTGGAGGTTGTCCTGGGTTAAGGTGCTGCAATGATCTAATGCTTATTCTGTTACCCAGTGCCAGTAAGTGCTTGATTCCTGTCAACTGTTACGATGTTTAAAAAAATTGATGAAGGTCTGGTTAAGAAATAAACCTGTCTCAGGCAAGTGGTCTGTGGACAGGGCAAGAAGCCTGACACTCCTTCGCCCCCACTACTAATTGAGTGACTCAATTACCTGTAATTTACGAGCAGGTCCACCAGCCTGCAGGGCAGGATGGGAAACTCACCAGAGTGCAGCTCCCCGGGTCAGTGCTCCTTAGGGATGTGTGGGTCACGGGCCAGCGGGAGATTCTGGAGCTGGGGGTGGCCCCTCACACTTCACCGGGAGCAAAGCCCTTCAAGTGATGTACCCTATGAGCCCTGGGTATACAAAACTCTTGGTTGGGACGCTCTGCTAAAAGATACAAGGTGCCCCATAGCCACAAGTCCACACAGCTGGGTGCCAAACACTGGCTGGGTCAGTATGGGATACGTAAGGCACAGCACCGTCTGCTGCCAGGGTGTTTGGAAGCATGTGTGTGTATCTGGGAGTGGGGGAGGCTGTTTTATTTGTTGTCACTAGTGACTAGTATTCAGTTTTCAGGGACCTGTGATGCTATGGCCGACTGTATCTTCCAAAATGGCTATAATAATACATCCTATCTGTCATGCTCTTCCAAGACTTGACCACTGTCCAGTACGAAGTAGAGTCTACACTCTTCCCCTTGACATGGTCAGGCCTTTGTGACCACAGAAGTGACGTTGCTAAGAAATTTGCGAGGCCAGATTACAAAGAAGGATACGGCCTCTGCCTGATTCTCTCAGGACGTGGGCCCTGGACGCCCTGAGTCCAGCGCTGTGCTGCCGAATGTTTAACAGCTGGTCCTCGGGGCGGGAAAAGGAGTCTAGGTTTGTAATGTTTGCTGACTTTTGCAGTGCCAATATACCGACCATGGCTGACTGCAAGCAACTGACGGGAAGTCCCTGGACAGTGGGGTTGGAAATAGTTGTCCAGGATGGACTAGAGTCGGTGTGAGCCGCTCCAGCCGCTGCCTGACTCACCACTGAAGTCTGACTGCCTCGAAGTCACCAGACGGGAGAGACCGTGGGAAAAGAGAAATGCCCGGAGGTCCCCAACCATTGGCATCCATGCAAGCCCCTAAGAATTGCTTAGCCGAGCCCAGTCAATCCTCATTAAAAAAAATAATAAAGTAAAGGCTATTAAGCCATTGTGTTTTGAGTGGGCTGTTATGCAGCATCAGCTAAATGGAATGATGTTCAGTGACCTGTACCGCGTGGGACTGTTGTAAGAGACGCCTGCGGTCCTGGCAGGATGTCTGGTGCTTGGAGCAACAAGAACATTGGAAGAAGATGTGGACTTGCACACAAGGACACGTTACAGGAAGGGCACATACGCCTGACTGATTCCAAGACTTCTTGCTCTAGGGACTAGAAGTAGCTGAGAACACAGAGGTGGCTTGGAGGCTGAATCTGGGAGTTGGCTGTAGCTTGTACATACTGATCTGAGAGTAACTATTATTAAATTACAAAGCTAGCATTGTTGAGAAGCTCAATAAAAGGCCATGGAGATAGGAGGCGGGAGTATCGTCCATCCTCCTCTCCTTTATCCATGTAAGTTACACATGTCCAGTCTCCGACTCTTCTTCCAAACCGTCTCCTCTACAAGTGGTGCCCAACGTGGGGCTCGAAGAAGAGGGTACGGAACTACGCTGGAAACCGAAAGGGGTAAGTCCGCTCACGGGTAAGCGATCCCTTCGGCATAATTTCATCATGGAGAATTCTCCGTCAAACGTGGAGGCCCAGTACATCAAGTTGTTGCGACATTTATCGTTGTCTTCAGGAGTGAAAGTAAAGAAAAGTCAGTTTCGTGAATCGTTTATAGCTATAAGTAGACATTGCTATTGGTTCAAGCCAGAGGGAAAATCCCAATTAAACGCTGAAGTGTGGAAACAAGTCATGCGAGCTTTGCAGAGAGCTCATCAACACGGGGATCTCATCCCTGTTTCTGTTTGGTCCTTATGCACTTTAATTTCTCAGGCTTTACAGCCTCTACAATCTGACTCTGAGGGCACTAAAAAGGGCGAGTGTTCATTTAGCCCTGGGAAGCTGGGGAGAGGTGGACCTCATAAGCCCTCGCCCCACATAGCAAGTATCTCATGAAGGGGCTGCTCTCTCCTCCAACAGTGGAGGCTCAAGCACTTCCAAGCTCCAGTTAAAAAAATCCACCATGATCGCAACTGTAGAACCTCAGGTCACCCTTGACATGGCAAGAGAAAACTAAATTTTTACTAGATACTAGAGCTACCTAC
>NW_011888984.1:1275687-1277442 GCF_000151845.1 Pteropus vampyrus | reverse complement strand
AAAAAAATCCACCATGATCGCAACTGTAGAACCTCAGGTCACCCTTGACATGGCAAGAGAAAACTAAATTTTTACTAGATACTAGAGCTACCTACTCTGTCCTGACCCATCCCATAGGCCTCTCTCCAATGCTGACTACGTGGTGATAGGAATAAAAAGTCAGCCCTCGAGGCAAACAGAAAGGGCCCTACCAAGTTTTGTTAAGTTCCCAACTACCGTCAAATTACAAGGAATCGGCAATTAGGTTCACTTATCTCAAATTAACTAAGTTTCTTATGAGTCCTCACAGGTTCCTTCAGAAAATAAACCAGAAAGTACAACCTGTTCCTGTGAACCCATGAAAGATCTTAAGCTCTTGTTCTGGAAACTAGATAAGTCCACACGTCCCAGGAAATCAGGAACTTTTGTGTACCTTGAATTAACAAACTGCCATGAGAAAGTAACTTCATTGTCAATTACCTCTACTATTAACTTTGACTTGTCTTTTCTATCTTTTTCTAAGTTTGTATCTTCCAGGTTGCGAGGCTTCCTACTACTTCTACATGCTGGAATGACCTCACGCTGTCTGTCTCTGGGGCCTTTAGAATAGGCTTTCGGAGATTTTTATTCCCAGTAGGCAGGGACTACATACAGCCCTATCTCAGCTTTGAAGAAGTTACAGAAGACAGACCTTCCTCTCTCAACATCCCTTTAAGATTAAGGGAATAAAATCTCTGAAGGGAAATAATGTAGGGAAGAGGCAGAAAAATTAAGGTATTGGTTAGGTCACTTGTTTTTGTTAAGTCTGGAGGGATTTAAAAATGTTACAGAACCTGTGGATGACACCTCTGCACCTGGTTTTCCGTGGTGTGTCACTCTGAAGGTTCAGACGCTTGAACATTGGGTTCAGTGGACTCAGTGTCGAGCTGAACAGACTCAGGTTTTGGTTAATACTTCCTGTGGAAGAGTCATTGATTGGAGTCCTTCCGGCTCCGCCCGAGCGAAAGGAGAAAGTGGAAATTTGCGGTGGCACCGAAAGGTAGAGAATGGTTCAGTAAGCATTTCATCAGACGGAACTTGCAATAACAGTCGTCTGGCATAATGGAGGGTTTTCTCCTCCATCTCCCCAACTACCCCATCAAGGACTACAGAATCATATATGGAAGTTAGGGGCCGCTTTATTTCCCATGCCTGCCTGGAAGGGTTCCGTAAATCAATCTGAGAATTCTTCTCATATCACCTTTCATCAAAATGTTACTCACTTCGCTCGAGCCTGCGTTTAACTCCCCTATATCATTACGAAGGGTACAGTGGAGTGGAATGAAACTTTAGGTTATATTTCATGTAAAAACTGTTCCTTTTATACTTGTATTAACTCTTCCATTCCTTTTAACAAATCATATGAAAGCTTATATATTCTTAGAGCTAGAACTGGAGTATGGATGCCGGTTAAATTGTCTCGACCCTGGCAGGACTCCCCCGCCACTATGATATTGCAGCAACCGATGGACCACGTTAAAAGAAGAGCTAAAAGATTCCTTGGCATGTTGATCGCTGCTATTGTGGGTATCATCGCTGTTACTGCTGCTGCGGCTGGAGTGGCTCTGCATCAATCTGTACAGACTGCTGAATATGTTAGAACCTGGCATCAGGATGCTGAATAATTATAGACTTCTCAAAGATAAATTGACTCCGTATTGCAGAGTCAAGTGGCAGATTTACGGCTCGCAGTTATATTGTTAGGAGATCAAATTGTTAGTTTGCAGAAACGGGTGC
>NW_011888984.1:1263142-1275068 GCF_000151845.1 Pteropus vampyrus | reverse complement strand
TCATTGTTAAAATATTTTGTACCTATAGGCAGTGATCCGGCCAGTAAATCCCTTTAGTTAATAAATTTTTAGCAGATAACTAACTAGAAGTGAGACATGGCGGTTAGCACGTACCATGTCTTATCCTTAACCTATTGTTTCTAAAGGTGAGGTCACTACACCCCGACAAAGAACCAGCCTGCTCCCAATGCCTACAGCCCCCCATAAGAAACCATGGCTGCTCGACTGACCAAACTGGGTTCAAATCCTCACTCTACCCACTTCCTATCTGCGTGATATGGGGCCAAAAAAAGGCATCTCCTTTAAGCCTAGTAAATGTAATCCAAGAATAGCATGGGGTTTGTTATTGTTGTTTTTAACAATGCTGTTTTAAAGCATCTTTTTTTTTTATAACCAGAAATCTTCTTTATTGTTTTTACCTGTTGCCTATTCTAATGTAGGGAGGAGGTAAGAGAATTAACACGTTAATCAAGCCACATTCAGAGACTGCCGTGTGCTGATCAGTTCTCCAGCCAGCCTGGGACACCTGTGAACACAGGGAAATTCCTGCTGGGGCTGCTGACAGCCCATTCCCCACACCTGTGAAGGGGAAACGGGAACCAAGAGTCATTCCCTGTGGTTAAACCCATGGGGAACCTATGGATTAAAGGCTGGGAACTGCCCTCAGGCCTTTCACTCTACAGATTCTTACCTTTTCACACTGCATACACTTCCCCTTCCTCACTGTATGTCTGTATCAAAGGAAATGGGTTGACAAAGTCTTTTAAACTGTAACTCACGGGAACTAAAGCATGACATATAAAACAGAATTCCCTGGACACTCAGGGTCCCTCTCACTCTGCCTCTGAGAGGAGCCCACGCTCTGTGGAGTGTTTACCCCTTTACTCATAAACTTTCCTTTGACTTGGTCTCCCCGCAACTCGGGGAAATTCACCCTGTCCTGCGTCAGTTTCATGGGGGGGGCTAATTCTTCCTCTTTTTTCCTCCAATTTAAAATTGTAAAATCCCCATCACATAAAATTTACCATCTTGACTGCTTTTAAGTGTCCTGTTCAGTAGTACTAAATATATTCACATGTTGAGCTACCGTCACCACCATCCTTCTCCAGAACTCTTCCCATCATTTAAAAGAATAATTCCCTGTTACCTCCCCGCTTCTGCCCCAGTAACCACTATTGCTCTTTCTGTCTCTGGTTTTGCCTAAGTAACCCATATGAGAGGAATCGTACAGTATTTGCCTTTTTGTAACTGACCTATCTCAGTTAGCATAACAAGGTCAACATCCATGTGGTAGCATGTGTCAGAATTTCCTTCCTTTATGAGGCCAGATAATGCTCCATCCTACAGACGGGCCACATTTTATCTATTTATCCGCTGATGGACAAGGGTTGCTTCCGCGTTTTAGCAGTTGTGGCTACTGGTATTTTTGTTGGTGAAATACCTTTATTTCATTTTATTTAAAAATCCAGAATCTTTTGCATCTTGAGATTGCGATTTGATGATTCACTTCACGATGAATATGTGCGCTGAGCAGCCAAAACTTCTCTGCCAAGAGAATTTCAGGCAGCGTTCAACTTTTAAATTGGGCAGAGGTATACTCATTTAGACAGCTTTTTATTTTTCTGTTGTTGATCTGAGGGCTGGCTACATGCATGTTCACTTATAAAAATTCATCAGCCTGTACATTCGTGCGCTTTCTATAAAAGGTTTACTAAAAATGATAATAATAAAACAGAGACGATAGTCCATGGAAAGGAATGAAGCACATCCAAAAACCTCTCCCCAAAGTTATCAAACAAAAGATAGGACTATTTTAAAGGGAAGGAAGGAATGCACGGGAGCTATTTAGAGTTAGCTTTTCTCCCTTCTCAGCAATTCCTCAAATCGTGCGGGGCCAAGACCTTTTTATAGTTACTGGAAAATCGTGCACAAAAATACTCGCATGACTCAGTGAAGACACCATTGACATGGTTTGTCTGCTGGAGGATACTTACTATGACCATGATTTTATTAATTTTTATGGCTCTGGGGATTGATTGGGCTTGACACGGCAGTTCTTAGGGGCTCCTATGCAGTTGCCCTCAGCCTGAAGGCTTATTCTGTCTTATGACTAACACCAGGGATGCGGAGACTCAAATATCTGGGCTGCACAGCTGGGGCTCCTCAGGCACTTTTCCATTCCCACATGGTCTCTCCAGCTGGACCACACCTTTTCCAGTGTCTACTCTCTTGACAAAGACTGAATAACATAATTTCATTGTCAAGGCTCATGATTCATTAAACTTTCATTTTGTAGGGTTTTTACTTAATTAACTTTATTACTTACTTTTGATTAATTTTAATAATTTTATTTCAATAGATTTATTTTTATTAACTTTATCAGTTGTAAACATATTAAAAATAATTTATGTGTAACTCTTATATGTTTATTAATGTATGTTTTTACTTGACTCGATATACATTTTAGTACCTGAAATGTCCTTCCACTAACATTTTATTTTGTTTTATCGATTTGGAAGACTGAAGAAACTGTTACTATGCATAGTTACATTTCAGTATTAGGCTAAAAAATATGTGGGCATTATCATTTTTAGGAGCCAGTGTTTGTTCACTGTATAATTATTTCAACTTTTCTGTATGCTTGACAATTTTCGTGATAAGATCATGGGAGTAAAGATATCCACTTGGCGAAGATTCGGTGTCTATAAAGCCTACCAGGAGCCTTCTGCAGAGGGCAGGCGGCATCTGAGGGTTTCCGGGAGCCTGGCTGCTGCCCTCAGCAGGTCAGGTGGGGGTCAGGAGCCCCCACTATGGCGGTAGATGATCTCAGTTCAAATCCCGGTTCCTGGGCAGGCCATCTCTCAGTTATGACCTCTGAGCCTCAGCTTTCTGGTCTGTAGCATAGGGATAACTTCTGTTCTACCTCAAAGGATTGATGTGAGCAGCGAAGGACACATACCCCTAAGCGTGCCTAGGACTTGAGGAAGGAGACCCAACGGTAATAGAAAATGAATGAGTTTTAGCTCGTAGGATGGGGATTTGATCATCTGAAAGAATTAGGAACCTAGCATTGAGATGCCCTCTGTGGATTCTCTTTGGGGAGGGAAAAAACAGAGAGCATAGTGAGTGCCTAAACTCTGTCAACTATCCATAGGACGCATATTGAACTTGAACTCCTCAGGGATAATGAGAGCAAGCCACCCAGCCCCAAACCATCTCCGACAACACCCGGTGGCGACACATTGACCAGGGCAAGCTGGGGTATCTCGGTGGCGGGATTCAGGTGGATTTCTGCTGTGAGCACATGCACCTGCATGCTTTCCCATTTCCATTTTCACACAAGCCCTGTGTTTCCCAGAATGGGCACCTTAAAAAGGAAATTACCTTTATTGATGTATAATTTATATCCAATAACAACTGCATACAAATGTGTAACAATCATCACAACCGAGGTGTGGAACCTTTCTGTCATTCCAAAAGGTTTGCCCACTGGCAGTCAAGCCCCAGCCCCATCCCCACCCCAAGGCAACCACTAATCTGCCTTCTGTCACTATAGATTCGATTTTCTTTTCTAGAATTTCATATAAATGGAATCATACTGTGTGCCAGGTATTGATTTACTGCCTCACAGATCCAAGTTGCGAAACTGGAGTTTGGCCCTTTGAATCCCTTTTTGTTTTGGTCGCAGGACGTGATGTCACGTTTTTCCAGTAGAGGGAGCCAGAGAGACGTTGCAGGAAGAAAGGATTTTGCCTCCAGCTCCCAGACTTGGTTTCCACAGGGCAGGCAGCTTCTCCTGCCCAGCTCCCTCAGAGAGCATGCTTCTCCAGAGGCCGGCAGTCAGCAGCGCCCCGCAGCCAGCACCTTCCCCTGGCACCCACCTTAGGTGGTTTCCTAGCCCAGTGCCTCTGGCGAGACACTTCCTTGTGAACTGCTTCACCAGCACTTTAGAGAATAGACTTCTGGTGAGTTCGAAAAGGGTGGATGGATTTCCAGCAAGTTCCACAGGTGCAGCACCCCAGGGACTCTTTTGCCCTTTAATGGCCAAGTGTTCTCCAATGAGATCAGGGTCCCTGGGGCTGTCGTCTTTTTTGAGCTCTCTCGTAGATCTTAGGGGTAGCGGCTGCTCCTAGCCGTTGTTTCTATGTTCTTTAGCTTTCTCTTTATTTCTTAGTCGCCAATCTCTCTTACTCCAACCCCAGACTATCATTAGTAACCCTGTATGTTAAATATTCTCCCTTGAAATTTCTGTGTGGGTTCAGTCTCCTGATTGGACCCTGACCGATACATATCGTATATGCTTCCTGTGTCTCCTTTCCCTCAGCGTTACATCTGTGTGATTCATCCACACTGTCGCATATATGCTCGGTGGTCCATTCCTTTTTAGTGCTGAGTAGTATTCCATTGAACAGACAAACCACAATCTGTTTATCCACTCACCACGATGGACATTTGGGTTGCTCCCGGTTTGGGGTGATTATGAATAAAGCTGCTATGAACATTCATGCATAAGTGTTTGTGGGAACGTATGTTCTCATTTCTCATGAGGAAATACCTGGGAGTGGAATTCTTGGATCACATGATTAAGGGCCTATTTCACTTCGCAAGAAAACGCCCAGTGATATTTTCAGCCTGATCGTGCCATTTACATTCTCATCAACAATGTATGAGAGATGCTGTTGTCAGCACCTGGCACTGCCAATCTTTTAGATTTCAGACAGCATGGCTTCCTTTCCATGCCTTGTGGAGAGAGAGTCCTCTACATGACATTGTCTCCCATCTACTTTAACTCTTTGCTCTTGAACTGTAGCGCCCGTGATTTCTAACCTGCAACAAATGGTTACATAAAAGTCATAGATAAGACAAGATTGGAATCCTTTGTTCTTTAAAATTATGTGTGTGTTCAAAGAGTCTGTGCTGCTTCTCCATCAAGAAGGCAGAGTGAGCTACTGATAATCAGAGTCTATACTGGCCTCTATGATCCTTTGGGTAGATTTTTTTTTTTTAAAAGCACCCCTTCTGGGTGAATGCAACCCTAGGGTGACAGGGTCTGGTGATCAGAGCAAGGCTTGCATCTGAGCCCCCACCCCTACCCCTAGCTGGCCTCATCATAATAACAGCTCATTTGTGCCTGGTCCTGTGCTAGATGCTCTCAGAACAGTAGCCCAAGAACTCCAAGTTCAAATGCCTGCAAGAGACATTTAGGCAGCATCCTAAACGAGGCTGACTGGATGGGAGAAGCAGGGAGTCTCTGGCAAATAAAACAGCCAGCTATAGCCTGTGCCAATACTCCCTCTGCCTGATTTACTGCTAAGTAGGAAGGTGGGACCGGTTTGGCCACATCTTCCATTTTTTGTAGAAGAAACCAGCAATGTCGACTTTTATGTGAACTCACCCAATTTTGAAATGTTAGCAGTGCATTAAAACAATTAAAGCACAGTATTGGCCAGGTAAGACGGATTGCGGATTCAGGAACAGGCTGGGGGTGGCTGTTTTGTGACTTCTGTATTATCCCAGTTGATCTTCATACCAGGAGGAAACTGAGGCCCTGAGATGTGAAAGGACTCACATAAAGTCACACGACAGCCAGAGTGGAGCGGGGATTGGAGCCTGACCTCTTTTTCAAAGCACATTCTCTCCATGTCCGGCAAAGAAATAGAAAAACAAAGATAACGGGAAGTAGACCGTCAACAAAACAGAAATGTCGACATACTTCTAAACGACATAAAACAGACAGATACGTAGGGGCTGGGACAGAACTCAAGGTGGGGAAAATGGAGGCTCCAGGACCCCCCAGAAGCTCTGGACCCAGAGTCAGGAGTCCAAGGGGCACGAGAGTGGTCGTGCAGGTCAGGAGTGGGAGGGTGGAGTGAGGACAGAGGTCAGTCTGCCTTTTGTGCCTATGGGCTCCCTGCTCCCTCTGCTTCTGAGGCAGGACGGGACAAATTCCTCAGAGTGGGGGAGGCGGGGAGACCAAGCCCGGCACGAGAGAAGAGGGCCCTTTGGCGGAGAGTGTAGAAAGCGTTCAACACATGCCAAAGTTAGCGTCAAAGGGAAAGTTAATTAGAGAAGGGGCAACACTCCACACACACAGCGTGGTCTCCTCTCAGGCAGAGAGAGGGGGACCCGAGTGTTCAGGGAATTCAGTTTACATGTCATTCTTTAGTTCTCATTGGGGAAGGGGAAGGGAAGAGCTGTAGCCTGAAAGGCCTGCTGGCAGTTCCCCTCCTTTAATCCATAGGTTCCCCACTGTTTTAACCACAGGGAATGACTCTTGGTTCCCGTTTCCCCTCCACAGGTGTGGGGAACGAATGGGCCGTCAGCAGTCCCAGCAGACATCTCCCTGTGTTCCGAAGGTGACCTCCCGGCCTGGCTACAGGGCCGATCAGCACATGGCAGTCTCTGAATGTGGCTTGATTATTTTAATTCTCTTGCCTCCTTCCTACATTACTTCCTCCCTCACGCTCTGCCACATAGATTTCAGGCTGCCAAACATTCACACACAGGACAAACAAAACGACACTAGATGATTGTTCTCAGAGAAATCGCATGAAGCATCTGGGAAGAGCCCAGGCTGCTGGTGTCCCCGAGTACAGCCCTCCCCATTCTGGCATCTGGGACTGAGCTCCCTTTAAAGACCGGCCTCCTCCGTGCTGACACCAACAGGTGCTGCCCCCAAACAGTTCCGGTCATCCCTTCAGCTGGAGCCAGTGGGAGAGTGGGACTATCTTTACAACAGCCCCAAATCTCATACCAGTGACTTCAAAAAAAAGTCACTCAGCCCTGGTTTGAAAATGTGATTAGAGATTGGAGATTTTGCTCCCCAGCATATGTCGTCAGTTTGGCTCAAATAAACTCTTATAAAAAATTTTAAAAAGGAAAAGAAAAGAAAATGGACATGCTTGAAGAAAAATAGCAGCCTGAAAGAGAAATATTGAGGTAAACAGGCAGAGCTAAAGCGAGCTGACCCCAGAGGAAACAGAGACGTCAGAGGGCCAGAAGAACTTAAAGGAAAAAAAAAAAAACAACCCCTAATTAGCACAGTCAGGGCCAGCTTCAGGCCTCATGGGCCTGGGACCGGTACAGTCACGCACGGCCTCATACTTAGAAGGGTTCCATGCTTATTTTAACGCTCTCCTGTCGCCAACTTGAAGTTCCTAATCATTTTTGAACAAAGGGCCCACCTTTTCATTTTGCATTGGGCCCTGCAGATTATGCAGTCAGTTAGGGACACTCAAAACAAAACAAGAACAGGATACTATATAAAAGGAAGAATGCCTTCAGGAAGAAACAAAATTCCAGAGAGAAATAGATTGGATGTGTTAGAAACAGGAAAATGCTTCTCTCAAAAGGGAAAAATTAAAGCTACGTAAAATTCCAGGAAGACAAAAAACTGTTTAAGAAATCGTGGTCCAAATACGATACACACTAAACTATGTCCACGGTAGGTCCATTTGACAAAGAGCAAGGGAAAGGAGTCCATTTGACTTGAAGGCCAAGGGCATTCTCCTTATAGTAGCCCTGTTTATTGGTTTTCATGGGGAAAAGACTTTTTTTTTTTAGTTATAACTGACACATAGCATTGTGGAAATTTAAGGTATACAATGCATTGATTTGAAACATTTACATATTGCAATATGATTACCACCATGCCGCTCTATCGCATCTCATAATTATCATTTCTTTTTTGTAGTGAGAACGTTTACTATCTGGTCTCGTAGCATAAAGATTATCTTTTCGACAAATGGTGCTGGGAAATTTACATGCAAAAAGATGAATTTAGGCTTTTACCTCACACCGCACACAAATAGCAACTCAAAATGAATCATAGACCTAAACGTAAGAGTTAAAACTCTCAAAAGAATTTTAGAAGAAAACCAGAGAAAATCTCATTACCTTGGGTTGGGCCAAGATTTTTTAAAGACAGCACCAAAAGTATGATTCACAAAAGAAAAAAAATGGATTAATTAAACATCATCAAACTTTAAAAGATACCTCTCAGAAAATGAAAGACAAGCTATAGATTTTCAGAAAATATTTTCAAACTACATATCCGATAAAGGACTTGTATCTAGAATATATAAAGAATACTTCAAACTCCATAATGAGACAAACCAACCAATTACAAAATGGACAAAAGATGTGAATAGACATTTCACCAAAGAGGGTACACAAAAGACTGATAAGCACAGGAAAAGATGCTCGACATCCATCATTAAGGAAATGCAAATTAAAATCACAATGAGACACCACTTCATGCCCACTTAGAATGGCTAATGTTCAAAAAGATTTCCGAGGAAATCTGGAAGCCTCACACATTGCTGGTGGGAATGTAGAATGATACAGTCACTTTGGAAAACGGTTAGACAGTTTCTTTAAAAGTTGAACACTAAAATAAAGTTAAACATAAACTTAGCATGAAACCCAGCAATTCTACTTCTAGACTACCTACCCGAGAAAACTGAAAATGTACGTCCACACAAAGACTTGACTGCAAATGTTCCCAGCAGCATTGGAAACAATCCGCATGTCCATCCACTGGTGAATGGATAAATAAAATGTGGTCTATCCATATAACGGACTATTGTTCAGTAATATAAGGAATCAAGTACCGGTCCATGATCCAATATGAACGAACCCCCAAAGAGTACGTATGCTGAGTGAAAGACGCCAGACACAGAGACCACATACTGTACATTGTATTTATATGAAATGTCCATAACAGACATGTCTAAAGATATGGAAAGCAGAAAGTAGTCATCTGGGGCTGAGCATGGGAACGAGAGTGACCACAAATAGGCACGAGGGATATTTTGGAGGTGACAGAAATGCTCTAAAACTGTGGAGATGGCTACACAACTCTAAATTCACTAAAAATCACTGAATTGTACACTCGAAAGGGCTGAATTTTATGGTATGTAAATTATACCTCAAAAAAGCTGTCCCCCAAAAAAACCCCTGCATACAGTTAGAGTATGTAAGACTTAAATATGGTAACAGAACAGACTATAGATGGAATTAACCTTGACAGTGTGAAAGGAATTGCATAACCGGCAAAAGATGGGAAATCAAACGGCGGGGGGAGGGGAAGCCGAAATGCTCGGCTCACCTACTTTATAGCATCATGGCAATCGGAGTTGCCAGAATGAAGAGAAGTGAAGCATAAAATGTAATGTTACCAAGACAAATAAGATATGATCTAAAAAAAGTAGCATTATTAAAAATTGATGGAGTGACAAGCATGGAAAGATGCAGTGGGCTAAACGCCGGCTTTCACAGCAGATGCTCACAAATGATTTTGAATTTCTCTGTTTCTGCCATTTCCCTGTCATTACCCTCTCGGTGACCCATCTGCCCTCTGGGCCACAGTGTGGGTAACGTGGAGGTAAAGTTACTTCAGCTTTTTGGTATATTCTCATTGAAATGTAATGAACACCATGTATAATAAAGAATATGCTTTTTATTTTAAACCAACCAACTGACCAACCGACCGACCGACTGACCGACCAATCAGTGCGATGTTGCCATAATTTACTTAAAACGCTACCAGTGAGAATTTACGTACCTTCCTGGTGGGTGTCTGAGTTGGTATAACCACTTTGGAAACTAGTTGGGTATTTTTTATGTCTGCCCCAGAGCCAGGAAACACATACCAAGACACATTCACGACAGCACTGTTCCTACCAGCTCCAGTCTGGAAATACCCAGACGCCCATCCGCCGCAGGGTGTGTAAACACGTTAAGGTAGCCACAGAGTGGAATACAAAAAGGAGTTAACAACGGTACCCACAACAGTACAGATGAAGCTCAAAAGCATAATTTTGGGTGAAAGACGCCAGACACGACAAGGCTTACATGCGTGTTCACCTTGTAATTATTTGTTAAACTGTACACGTGTTTTATGTTCTTCTCCGTATGGATGTTATGTTTTGTAATATTATGTTAATATGAATGTATATTATATTAGAATTATATTTATCTTCTATTAATATTACATTATCATGTAAGATGTTAATATAGTAATATGAATGCTCTCCCTGAATACCATGATTATTTAAGCCAAAGAAGGAAATAGTCTAACTAACTGCATCTTAGTGCAAATAATAATTAGCATTTGTTGAGAGCTTTCTTTGTGGAAGGCAACCTTGAAAATTCTTTACATGTATCATCTCATTCTCAGGAGGAAGCACTGACATTTCTGGGGGAGAGGGTGTCACAGGGCTAGTGAGAGACATTGTTTTGGGGACTGGCTGGTGACAGCCCCGGGGAGAGGTTACATGTTGCAGGCCCTACAGCCAGTAGGCTCTGGGTTAGTCCCAGCCCAAACCTGAATTTCTCATGACCTGGGGCAAATGGCCTTCCCCTCTCTGAGTGCAGATTCTCCCTCTGTTAAATGAGAAATATTAAGGACCACGTGTCTTCTCACAATCCCCCAATCCAAAAGCTCTGAAAACCAAGTCTTTCCCGGACCCACTGGTGGCAGAGCTGACTGGAAATGCTGTGAGGCTTTGTTTATCTCACTGCGAACAGGCACGTCGCTGAAGAAACATGAGTGTGTTTGATGACACGATGCACCCCAGCCCCCACCAGGGTCCTATGCAATGCACAGAATGGGTTCCCTACGATACGCCTCATATTCAAAAAGTCCGGATTCCCAAATGCATCTGAATCTCCAAGAATTTCGGATAAGACACTGCAGACTTCTAGTAATGCCCATCTCTGGTGATTACAGGAGAATTAAATGAGCTCAAGGCCTGGCCCTTGACAAATGTGAGCTGCCACTGTGACCCCGTTTGCTATGATTAGCAGCTAATGTCCAGCTCTGGGACCAGAGCCTGCACCTCCACATGTGGGATCATGTGGCCACTGGAACCTTGACCAGAGGAATGCGGGCGAAGGGGAGATGTGCTTGGGACGTAATGTGACGAGACGGAGCAGAACGCAAAACAACCAAAGGCAGGATTGGAGCCATTCGAGGAATTTTAAGAAGGAAAAAGAAAAGGCCAAGTTCAAAATCCATCTCTAGGAAAAAAGCTTAGAAGGAGGGGCCCAGCAGTAGTTAGCATTTTAACAGCAGTTATTTACAGGTGAGCAGACGACAGTAGTTAAAAACCCTCTGCAAAATACAAACGGCTACTGTTAACTGTGCGGGAACTCTGCGCTAGGCACGTGGGAAGTACTTCCAGAATCTCACAGAAGCCTCACAAACCACCCCAAGAGGTAGGTGCTATTTTTCAGCCAGGTAAACTGAGGCTTGGAGGACCCAAGGTCACCAGACGAGCAAGAGGCAGAGCCAGGATTTGAACCCAGTGTGGAGGACTCTGGCATTTGTGCCACTGTGCACATGATGTCTTCATCTCTTTCTTAGCTTCTAAATCGTCTTTATTTTCGCCAAATTTTTACCATAAAAATTTCTCATAAAGAAAAGTCGAAAGAATAGGAAAAAGAACATCCACTTTGCCAAATTTGCTTTCTCTCTCTCTTTGGATGAATTCCGAAATATTTGAACATGCATCTTCTAAGAAAGAAGAAGGACGTTCTACAGGTCTACCCTGTGGTCCCACCCGCTTACCAACAGTAAGCGAGACCCGTCGCGCCTTCTCACACCCAGCTGGTGAACCATTTTCCTCAATGTCCCAAGAAGGTCTTTGTCTTCCTAACAAGGTCAGGGCCTCGCACACACTGCTGGGCATGCTTTCATCTCCTTAATCCCTTTTAATCGAAAACACCGCCTTGCCTCTTCTATTTTCCTTAAAGAGATTACATTATTTTTATCATAGAAAAATATGCGGCAAACTCACCTCTATTTGATTTGTGAACCATATGTCTAAATTGATTGGATAAAAAATAGTATTTAAATAAATATAAAACTTTTATGTGAAAAAACATTTTAAAGTGGATTCAGGCCTTACAAAAAGGGGAGTCG
>NW_011888984.1:1252722-1261977 GCF_000151845.1 Pteropus vampyrus | reverse complement strand
GAGGAGACCCAGCCCCCGCGCTCGCGGATCGGGGGGCCCGCCCCTGGAGAGCCCACACTCTCCGCAAGTGGCCGCCAGCTGCCCGGACGCCCCGCGACCTGACACCCGGGTCCCCGACGCACACCACGGGCAGCTCCTCCGGGCGAGTCCCGCCCCCCGAGCCCCCGCCGTGGGAGCGGTCCTGGCCGCCCCTCCCCCAGATCCCGTGTTTTCTCCCATTCCGGCCTCCTGCCTACGGCCGCCTCCGGCATTCAAAACATCTGTCCCACCATCTGCCCAGTGCTAGTGAATGGCCCGGCTGTGACTCCGACCGTGGGCCCAGATCGAAACACCTGGATAAAGAGTTCTCAGCCACGGGGATTCCCTCGTACTTAACGTTGCGTCCCTAGAGTCTCAGAAACCCCCGGCCTGTTCAGTGGAACCTCTCTATCACACATCTTACTTTAGAAACCTCCTCCTCCCTCCCCTGAATTAATTCTCAAGTTTAGTATCAGTAAATACGGGGCCGCGACCCATTTCTCCCTTGAAACTAGCCTTGGGACTTCACATTTCCTTCTGATCGCCCTAGGTCCTCCCAAGGGACCTCAAATGACTGACTTAGACATCCCGGAGCCAAGTCTGAACGCCAGGCCTCCTACAACTAGTAAATAGTTGCCAGCCTCAGTCCCCAGCCCTCGCTCATATCAGGCACTGTGCTGAATGCTTTCTATGCATGATCCCACGGACGCCTCTCCAGGAAAACTTAGGCCCAGAGATACATGGTCTGTGCACGCGGTGCAAGTCACTTGTTTAAGAGGTCAAACCACTAGAGAGGGCTTGGGCGTGGGGCCCGCAGGTCCGTCTAGCTGGAAGCCTCAGCAAGGAAAACAGCGCCACCGTGAGGACAGAGTGAGATCGTGCGAGTGCCGAGAACACGTTACCCCTTATTGGTACCAACTGCCTTTTGAAGCACTTTCTACTACGGGGTGTAAAATTATCGTATTATTGTTCGCGTTTTTAGTGCAGATCCGCACACAGTCCCTTGTCCTAAAAGCTTAGAGCTAGATGGTTTGGTTCTGGATTTTTTTTTTTGAGGGGGGAGGGGTATTTCAGAATATTCCTAGCAGGGTGGGCAGTACTCCATTATCACATAATAGTTCTGCTTCAAAGCGTGTACAGAGAAAAACACACTTAGTTATAAGTAACTCGAGATCAGTTAATTCAGGTCTAACTGCTTGAAGAGTTTGGGGACCTAATTTACAAAGACAGTTTATGTTTGTGGGTAAGAGATTGTAGCCCACCACTGGGATGATTTTTTAAGAATTGATACTATTTTTAAGCACCTGCTGTGAATCAGAACAGAAGCAGACCACATGGATTATGGAGGTTTACAGACACTAACCGGTTTATTTCAACAAACAGTAACTGTGTATTGCAGATAAATTAGAAACACACACACACACACACACACACACACACACACACACACACACACACACACACACACACACACAGAGGTCCCTAGAAAAATAGCTGGATCGTCAAAGGATGCTAAAACCATTGGTAAGAGGTTGCTAGGGAATAGTCTGGAATTAATACCTGTTGGGTGAGGGGACTGACAAACAAAATGGATGCAGTCAAGCTCTCTTCCAGCAAGCCATGCGGTGTCGGGGCAGCCTTAGCTACAGCATTCTGGGTGACCCTAGAGACAGTGTCCTATACAACCTGTAGATTGTGATTGATTATAGTACCTGGCCTTAAGCCACTATTATGCACCTTGTTATGAGAACAGCCCCACCTATGTAGGATAAGCGGAAGCTGGAGCTGTGCCTGTGCCTTGCTGTGTCCTGCTATGCCTGAAAAAAGCTATGTCGCATCTGCCCACGGCTCCTCACACATTCTTCCAGCTGCCAGAACCGCACACCCTAAGCTTCGGTACCCTGAACCTGCAGAACAATACCCCACAGATAACTTATTCATTACACAGGGGAAAAATGTTTCTACTTAGTTGGTGGGGTTGTTTTCTGGCAGACACTCTCCTGACCGAGTGATCAAACAGTATCCGCAATAGTGGGACAGCCTGACGTCGAGCATCTCTTGATGTGACACCATAGGAAGCATACAAAATTGCCTACGCAGAGTTCTTGTTGTTGTTGTTGTTGTTGTTTTTAAAGTTAAACCTCCATTTAATAACGAAGAAACAATCAGGCATTGAAAATGAGGAATATACCCAAGATAACTGGCCAGGACTTAAAAAAAAAAAAGTCAACATATGAAAAAAAAAAAAAGAGAGAGAGACCAAGGCAACATACCAACCGTACAGGTCCTGCATCTTGACTGGGTCCCGAGTTGGCCATTTCCTTTGAGCGCACTCTTTGTACGCTCATGCTGGTTTTCTTTTCCTATCTGGTTCCCCTTGCTTGCTCCTTGCTATTCCCACACGGCTGGTGTCCATAGCTGATGGGGGTGTGCTTCCTGTTATAAAGGTAGGACTGTTTTTCCTCCAGGCCTCTGCCCTGAGTTGGAGCATGAATGGGAGCTTTGTGTCTGGGCGTGGGGCTTGCCTATCCTCCAGCCTCACCTGAGGGTGGGTGAGAGGCCGGGGACCCCATTCTGGCTGCCCCTCCCTTCCTCCGCGAGGGCCAGAATAAGACGGGCTATTTTCAGAAGCCAGCACCCACCCTACTTACCGCCTCGGGCTGTTGGAGAGCTGGATCTGTTTAGGGCACCTCAGTTCAGTTCTTGTTTTCCTGCAGTGACCGGTGGATGGGCTGGGGCCAAGGGGAGGGACTAGGAGAGCGTGCAGGATGCTTTGACAATCACCTGAGCTTGTCTTGGTTATCTTTTCTCACTCCTGCCTACGCCCTGCAGCCCAGGAGATGCTGGGCTCCCCCTCTTCCCCAGAGCTCCCTCCTGAATGCAACGACCTCTTCACTCTGATCCATGTCCCTAAGCCTATACCTGTCTGTCTAACAGAAATGTGTTGAAATCTCTCAAGTGTGGATGGTCTCTGCAGTAGGCTGAATAATGGCCCCATAAAGATATCCATGACCTAATAATCTTTGGAACCTGTGAATATGACCTTACAGGGCAAAAGGGACTCTGCAGATGTGATCGAGTTAAACAAACAAACATACAAACAAACAAACTTATCCTGGATTATCTGGGTGGGTCCTGAATAGAATGGCGTGGTCCCCATAGAGGGAGACCGGAGGAGTCAGTCAGAAGGATGGCAATGTGAAGTCGGGAGCAGAGATGGCATGACGCGCTTTGAAGATGGAGGAAGGGGCCACGAGCCCAGGAATGCGGGCTACCGCTAGGAGCCGAAAAGGGCCAAGACACGGATTCTCCACTAGGTGGCTCCGGAAGAAACCAACCCTGCCAACACCTTGACTTAAGCCCAGTGGAACCGATTTTGGACTGTAAAGGAAGAAATTTTGTTGTTTTAAGCCATTAAGCTTATGGTAATTGGTTATAGCAGCAACAGGAAACTGAGACAATCTCCTTTTCAATCCCTTTGCTGGTTCCCTTCTTGATTCCGTTACTTACGCGAGTGAGAGCGTATAAGCGTCCCCTACGGTGCAATGACAGTGGGCTCTGGGGTCAGACTTCATTTCTTGGTGACACTTCTGATTACTGAGCGACCCGAGACACTCGGGTCTTGCTGTGTTGTCAGTTTCCTTATGGAATGAAGGTCAAATTAGACAAGGCAGAAGTCACAGGCCGGCGGCCTCCCGTTTATATCACAGACACGTTCTGTTTAGCTTTCAGTGTTTTAAAGTTTCTCCTTGTACTTATTTTGAATAGGAGACTATATTTACATTGTATGAAAATTTAAAACTATGATAAAGGTTTCCAGGACTAATCTCTCTTCTACCACTGCCCTCAGCTACCCCAGCTTTTCCCTGGATTCTTGGAGAGGTTTTCTGTACATATACGAGGAATTTTACACACACACACACACACACACACACACACACACACATCAAACAAACAATAACATACCGTACACTCCCTGTTTGATACTTTGCTTGGATCGTTTGACATATTTTGGTGATTTTTCCATATCACCGCATAGAGTTACCTTATTTTTCTATCGTCTGGTTGTAGCTGGTCTTTCTCTCTTGTCTCTTACTGTTTTGTTATTGCAAATGGTGCTGTCATATACAATGTGTGTCATCATAATAGACATTTCTAGAAGTGGAACTGCTGGGTCAAAAGGTATGTGCATGGCTATAATTTTAAAAAGAAACAATAACAAGTGTTGCTGAGGATGTGGAGAAATTGGAATCCTCCCACACCGTTCGTGGGAATGTAAAATGGTGCAGCCGCTTTGGAAAACAGTCTGGCAGGTCCTCAAAAAGTTGAATTTAGAGTTACCTTACTACCCGCAATTCCTATCCTAGGTATACACCGAAGAGAAATGAAAGCATGTCCACATAAAAACCGGTACACAGGTGTTCATGGCAGGATCATTCATAACAGCTAAAAGATAGAAACAGTTAAAATGCCCTTAAACTAATGAATAGCTAGATAAACTCAAGGTGGACTATCCATACAGTAGAATATGATTATCAGCCACAAAAAGGGACGGAGCACTGATTCCTGCTACAACATGGAGGGACCTTGAAAACACCGTAAGTCTAAGGAGCCAGACACAAAAGGCCACGTGCTGTGCTGATTCCATTAAATGGAGTGACTAAAATAGGCAAATTAATGGAGACAGAAAGGAGATTAGTGGTTGCCAGGGCCCGGGGGGATTACAAACAATGGGGTGACGAGAATGTTCTGGAATTGGATAGTGGTGATGATTGCACAACGCTGTAAATATATCAGAAACCTCTGAGTCATACACTCAAAATTGATTAAATTTTTGTGTGAATTATATCTCAATAAAAAAGAGATACTTTAAAAAAGGTAGATACATAAAATTTTGTTAGCTGCTGCAAAATTACCCATTACTCACCAGAAATGTGCGAGAGCAGCCGTTTTTCCACACTGCTGGACTCCCCGACAACCCTGGGACTTGCGTATGGACAAGAATACTAATTAATCTTTGTTCTTTGATGAAATCGTTAAACAGTGATTCTTTTGAATCAGATTCTCTTACCATTTAAACACTCCTTCCAAGGCAATCACTTAAACCCTTCCCAAATCTAACAGCAGGTGCTTGCAAAGGTTGTAACCACCTTAACAAATGCACGAAGCAGCTGCGTGGTATTATGATGACGACAGGGATAATTCCTTGTGCTGACACATGTCACAAATGTGCTGACACTATGGACTTGCGTTTGTGTCTTTATTATCAATATGCCAGTTTGTATTCTTCTTTCCCGTTGGGAGCATGATTTGACTCGCCGGATGTAAGGAAAGCATCAGGGTTACCGCCTCGGGAGCTGCCGAGGTTTTAGATGTTGGTTTCAGAAACGGGGCAAGGTTCAGGATGGCTAATGGTTCAGGGCTAATGGTTCAGGGCCAGTGCCGAGACCGGGGAACACTGACTGTTACTCAGAGACTGAGACCGGCTCGGAACAGGCAGATGGGTTTGGTTGGTGGCCCCGGTCGTGCGTTCCCCAATGTCACACGCGTCCTGAGCATCTTCTCACACAGTGCAGGCTGGCCTGCCTGCTCCGCGCTCTTGGTTCTGAGCAGGACCTGTTTCTATTCCGTTAAATCCAGAGCCTTTGATCAGTGTGGCCTGATAAAGCCCCAACTTTTCTATATTTTGGTAAAATATACATAACATGACGTTCACCAGTTTAGCCTTTTTTTATGGGTATGAGGCAGTGGCATTAGTTGCATTTATAATACTTCGCAACCATCCTCTATTTCTCAATTTTTTTTATCACTTCACACAGAAACTCCGTACCCGTTAAGCGGTGACTCCCCTCCGCTCCCCCTCCCCTTCCCGGTCACCACTGGTCTGCTTTCTGTCTCTATGCATTTGCCTATTCTAGATATTTCATGTAAGCGGAATCTTACAATATTCTTTCTTGTCTGTCTTTTTTCACGTAACACAGCGCTTTCGATGTCCACCCACGTGGCAGCATGTATCAGCACTTCATTTCTTTTTATGGATGAATAATATTCCATTGGACAGATGTACTGTATTTGTTTATCTCTCATCAGTCGATGTGTTTGGTTTGTGTCAACATTTTGGCTATGGTGGCTAACGCTGCTATCAACATTCACCTGCGAGGATCTGATTCGGTCCCTGTTTTCAATTCTTCTGGGCGCGTATACACCTAGGAGAGGAACGACTGGGTCGTATGTTTGTGGGAATTCTGTGTTTACCTCTTTGAGGACCAACCAAACTGCTTTCCAAGAGGCTGCACCGTTTTACTTTCCCACCAGCAATGTACGAGGGTTCTAATTTCTGCACATCTTTGCCAACACGTATTTTCCTTATGATTATGATGATTATGATTGCCATCCTATCAGGCGCGAAGTGGTAACAACCCTACCTTTTATTCTCATGAAACATTAAGACCTGAAATATCAAGCCGCATCCCATCACGTCTGGCAATTCAGTGTGTTAACAAACGTTTTCGATCTTTGCCTAAGAAGTGAAAAAGGGCAACTCATTCTAGTCTTACTTTGCATTTCTCTTGTGATGAGGAAGTTGATCACCTTCTCTTGTGTTTAAGAATCATTTTCTTTTCTTTCCCCCTGATTTGTCTGTTAATCAATCTTTGCCCACTTTTCTGCAGTTATGGGTCATATGCTCTGCTTTTAAAATGACGCATTGGTTGCAAACGCTGAAAAACCACAGGGGTGACGTCACATTAAAAATCCGATTTTCCAGTTTCTCTTGGAAATGGAAAGGTTTGGTAGCCCTGGCCGGCACTCAGGTGGCAGGCAGTGAGTGGTAGAGAGCCTGCTCCGTAGGGTACATCGTCTCCCGCTGTCACGGTCCCCACCCTGAGCTGTGCCATGCTTGGGCCCATCACCCATCGCAATATCTGCCTGGCCTTGTGGGCATTTGTGGTGGCAGCTCTTGGGATAAACTTTTCAAAGCTCTTAGCCTAGTGCCTAGCCCTACAGACCACTATTTTGCGAGCCCTTAGAAGAGAAAAAAAAGTCCTCAAAACAGAGCTGGCCACTCTCACTGTAGTGAAGGCCATGAAGGGACATTAATAAGTTAGAAACAGGGTGATGCCGTGCGGACTTGGAGGGCAGAGAGTGTACATGAAGACACATTTCGGATAAAGAAAAATCTGAATGCAAAAGGAAAGTTGCAGATCATGGGGTTCAGGACACGCTACCCCACAATAGGACACGCTATCCCACAATATGACACCTTGTTCTAGTGAATATTTTAAGCTGAAGGAGTTTGAGAAAATGACAGAAGCAGGAAGGTCACTCTGACCTCCTCTACTCTTCTCTCGTCTTCCCTGGACCAGGTCCTGAAACTTCACGTGGGAGGTGCCCGCCCTGTGCCCGGAGGAGGGGGCACCCATGTCTCTGAAGACAAAGGGAAGACAAAGGGCTTCCTGTCCCCTCGTTTAGGATAATTACCCAGACTCCTTACCCTGTCTGGTTCCTCCGCGGCTGCCCACTCCTTGTCAAACCCGGCATAAAAATACCCCGGTCCACTTCTTCTGGGCTTCATTTTCTTAAGAAGGCTGCTTCGTGACAGAAAATTTACATAAACGTGTATGCTTTTCTCCTGTTAATCTATCTTCGTCAGTTTAATTTTGAGATCCAGCCAGGGACCCTAAGAAGGTCAAGGAAAACTTTTTTCCTCTCCTGCACAAGATTTTGAGGGATGAAGAGCACAAAAATACAGAGATAAGTACAGGTATAGATACACATGCTCAGGTGCAGATAGAGTCAGGCAGGCAGCAGGCGGCCAGACTGGCAGAGCTGTAGTCACACATACATAGAATAAGCACCAAGAAAATATCCTCGGCGCACGCACCACCCGGAGAGACCCCTGTGGGCGGGGCCTCGCTGGGCTCGCTGCTTTGCTGGTAGAAGCGGTAGAAGCGCTGGCGCCGATGTCAGTCGCGGGGAGTTGGCCCTGGAGTTAGGAGGGCAACAGCGCCACGTGTGTCCACTCTCCGCCTCCCGCAGCCCCACGTAAATCTCCCATCAACGCGCTTTAGGATCACCTGTGGCAGCTGCCACGCACTCACTGGTTTGAAACAACACTCATGTATTCTACCGTTCTGGAGGTCAGAAGTCTAAAACCAGTCTCACTGGGCTAGAGTCTGGGCATCTGTGGGGCTGCCATTCCTTCTGGAGATTTGAGGGGAGAATCTGACCCTTGCCTCCTCCAGCTCCTGGAGGCCTCTGGCACCCCTTGGCCTGTGGCTGCCTCCCTCCAGTCTCTGCTTCCTTAATCATAATGCCTCCTCTTTTTCTGCAGTCAAATCTGCCCCTCTTATAAGGATACCTGTGATTACATGTAGAGCCCACTGGGATAACCCAGGATAATCTCACCCCCTCAGGACCCTGTAAAGTCCCTTTTGTCATACAAGGTAACATTTACAAATTTCAGAGATTAGCACCTAGATAATGCAGGCGGCGGGGGGCACATTTAGCCTACCACAGACCACAGTTCTTTTATAATTCTAGTAGCCATCATCTTAATAGTCATCACACTGTGATGTTCCATAATTATTCACTCTAGAACCTTATGTGTCAGGCACTGGGCTAAGGGCTCAGCATTACACTATTTCATATAACCCTTCCATCAACCCCCTCAGGTAGGTGCCATCATTATCTCCAAGATACAGGGGAAGACAACCCAGGAAAGGGAGCAGCCGGGATCCGATGCAGCAGCCCATAGCCACCATCCGGGGCTGACCCGTCCTAAGAACCCAGGCTTCCCTCAGCTGCCCCTTCCCTGGGCAGAGGGCGGCTAAGGCCTTGTGTGCCTTGACTTTTGTAAATTCATTCATTGAGGTGTTGGCCCCTCCACGGACTCCTGCCATCCTCTGGTGAAGCTGGCCGCCCAGCAGGAGAGGCCGTGCTACACTGGAGAATGGAGACTGGGCTGCCCATGGGGGCCGGCGTGCTGCGGGACTCCCTAAAACCGTGGGCTCAGGGCACGCCCAAACAAATCGTTCCTCCCAGGGAACACAGGGTATAGTTTTCTCTAGGGCAGCGTGTTTGCCAAACATCAAGTGTCCATAACCTGGATCTCTTTTGAGGGTCCAGGCTTAAGAAGAAAGGCAGCCAGTAGCTTTTGTTTGGGGTGCCAGGAGCCCAGGGGTAGCCAGACGGATGTTGGCCAGTGAGAAGACAATTTGAAAAAACATGTAAGAATCT